>NC_056742.1:31505841-31713341 GCF_019279795.1 Protopterus annectens | reverse complement strand
TTCATTACTGCACTATCATCTATTAACTGGAACCTCCTAAAAATCCTCCCCATATACCATTCTGTAAATGAATTCAGTACAACCTTTCTAAATATCCTAAGTAGCCTTACACCTCCTAGAAGGAAGAGACTAAAACAAATAATGTAATTTGGCTGTCCAAAAGGAGTAGATTGCTAGTGCGGGATAGTGAAATGCATGGACAGAATGGCACAAATATAAAACACCTCAGCATCTGGAAAACTTCAGAATGCTTTGCAATAGTACTAAAAAGCAAATAAATGAAGACAAAAATCTATATTACAATAACTTTCAGAATAATACTAAACACAATCCTAAAATGTTTGGATATCCTTTAAAGAAATCTTACATCCTGGCGAAAAACTCAACCCAAACTCCTCTCCCAATAACTCACCAATCCAAATTGTAGTGCAGTTCAACTCTTATTTTATAGCTATGATAGCATATCTAACCAAGGATTCCTCAACATCTAATTGAATCCAGCCCAACAGCCACATATCACCACATCCACTTTCACCTTTAAACCTGTGTCCACATCCTAAATAAATTTAATCGTAAACAAACATAAACCATGCTCTTCTTCAGCTAATGACCTTCCAAGTGAGTACATAAAAACAGCAGCCAATAGCATTGTCTATCTTGTCTCAAGCCTTATAAATAGGTCATTCCAGGAAACCCACATTCCCTTTCTCTTGAAAATATCACACATTATCAGTCTGCCCAAAGGAGGAAATTCAACAGATATTAATAACTTTAGCCATCATATCTCCCCTCACAAAAATACTTGAAAGATCTTTTCAAAAACAATTGCTAGATTATCACCTGTAGGAAGAACTCCTATCCCCTACACAACATGGCTTCCATCCTTCCCATTGTACTAGCAATGCTTCTCTAACCTATATAGATACTGCCAATAAAGCTAGAGGCAACTGCAAACTAGTCTCTTCTTTATTTCCAGACTTGTCTAAGGCCTTCAACACAGTTTGTCACTGCAAACCTACTTCAAATGTCCTCACTAGGTATCCCTCAGCCCACCTTACTGTGCTTGAATAGCTACCTGTCCAATATGTATCAGTCAATAAAATGGCACTCCGTGCTCTCTCCTTACCTCCTAGTCACAACCAATGTACCACAAGTATCTTTTCTTGGTTCTCTCCTCTTTAACATTTTCACCAACACCCTCTATACATCCACACAACAGGCCACCCTAAAATAATAATGCCAGTCTCATTTGCACATCTGACAGTATGGTACACTTCCAAGAAATTACTCAGGAAGCTTTAAGAGCCACTGAAACGTTGCTTTGTAACTCACAACTCAAGTTCAACCCAAAAAAGACCAAACTACTACTTTTTTCTCCAAATCCCTCTCTCATGCAAAAATAAATTTAAAGTCCTCTCTCTTGATAAAATAACCATCGGAGTCACTAATCATAGCAAATTTATAAGGGGTGATAGTACATGATAATCTTACATTCAACCTGCATATACAAAATTGCATATGAAAAACTCAGCAAAAACAAGGGATGCTTTACAGAGTAAAAAACTTTATCTCTGACACAACTAAAACTGCACTTGCCACAACTTATCTCCTCCCCACTCTTTTGTATGGTGCGCCCATCATTACTAACCTCCAGGCTTCACAAAAATAAAAACTTTAATATTGCTATAACAAAGTTGCTAAATTTTCAGCAAATACCCCATTCAGAACCCATCACTGTACAGACTAAAAAGCCTGAATTGTTTAGAAGTGCCTCAGCAAATAACATACGCAGCTTCTTACCCCCTATAAAATTATCCAGCATCTATTTGCCTGTCGAGCACTAAGAAACACTCTACACAACTATGTTCCCAGGTGGTTGTTGCGATCCAGTGACCAAAATCTCCTGTTTGTCTACAAACCTAGCAAATCTGCAGGGCATTGTCTGTACTTCTTCAAGGTTGCTAAGGCCTGGAACTCCTTACCTGTATGCATCAGGTCAATACCCTTCCATCTTTCAAAACCACTCTGAAAGACTTCCTAGCTAATATATGGCTATGCTCTTGCTTAAAAGCAGGATAAACTATATCCCTAAATGTAAACAAGTACCTTTTCATTGCTTATACCTCCTTACTCTCCCTTCATCTCTTATTTTCTTACTTCTATCAAATTCTCTTCCCTGACTTTCTCTCTAAATATACTACAAGCCTGTTTTTTTGCTCACTTCATATTGCAATTCCTGTTGGTATTAGACTAACTTACCTTTAGTTTCTCTACAATCCGAATAAAATTGTCTAAATATTAAATGATTCATATTACTTGTATTGATTCCTAACCTATGTTTTTATATTATGTATGATTTGTTATAATTATTTAAACTGCAGATGTTTTTGTGTTATTTTTGAAGATTATGAAATTATTGTTCTTAAAATGTTTTGCAATAATTTGGAGTTATACTGTCTGGGCCTCCGCTGAAATGAGCTTCTACCTAGTCAGACTTTTCCGATAATCAAATGTCAATAAATAAATACACTGGTGGTTGATTTTTGGTATATTATTAACAACAGGCCTAATACTGATAATAAAATTAGTTAAATTAATATATTCATTATCAAAGGACTAAACAGTTGCATATGATAGCTTTGGTAACAAATAAACTGCATCCCACTGGAGATATACTTAATTTCTTTTCATTCATCATATCATTTTTGCTGTCTTCTTAGTAGAATACCTTTAGTAAATCTTCTTAGGCATTAAGGTTTCAGCAAGACAGGTTTCCCATCTTCTAACCTCTGGCATTTCTAACCCTTCAGTTGTTCTTTAATATCTACAAACGACTAACAGCTTAGGATCTGGGTATTTTTAGAAAACTGTAAGAAATCACTGGTGTGGCTGTTAATCATTGCAAATTGCTGAAAGGTACTTTGTCTAGCAGACCATTTTGCCATTTTGTTGCCATGACCAACAGTGCGAGGAAGGTGAGGGGCATGGTAGGTGTTACCTATGGGTATTTATGCTGGAACACAGTAGGCAGTTGCTGTCATTTCAGCAGACCATTATTGATCGAGTCCTCACTGCACAGTCACAACATGATGCCTTGCCCAAATGAACAAGCTAGGTTAATTTGGCAACATGTATTTGAAGAACTACATCATTACTGTCCTGTATTTAAGCCTGTCCTTTGGCATTTCTTTATTGTGACAAAATTAATTGAATAATAATAATTGAAACTTGTTGTTGCCCATTGGGTTGTTGGTCAGTTTTTTTTTTTAATTTTAAATGTTATGCATATTCAAGCTGCCTGCCCCATTATTTAACATCTTATTGATTATGACACCAATAGCTTAGTCAGTGTATCAGTTTAAGCTTAGCTACTACTGTTAATGGCAATATCCTTGTGTAGGTACTAGAAAAGGATAGCGTATTACTATCTGGTCCAGTGTTCTCATGTCAATCCACGTTTCATATTTTGGTAGGTTTTTGGGGCATTCTCCATCTTGGCATGATCGCAGTGTCACTGATAGTTAGATTTCCCATGGGAGCCTGGTGCTAGCAATAATTCATTGTTAGAGTCGATGCTGCAAGTGACAGGGTCTTTTTCATTTTGGGCTATACTGTGTTTTCATCTCACAGTTGTAGTTACTGTACATTGGCTTATTTAGCTTGTAGCTCAGCCATAAGAAAAGTAAGAACCAATAAGGCAGAGAGCTAAACCTCCTTTCTCCAGAGGAACCAGTTTGGGAGTAGGTCATCACTGAATAACCCATCAATATGCTGGAGATGAGAAGTATAAATTGTTTATCATTCTTATTGAAAATAGATTAGGTTTTTCTCAGCTTACTCTGAGCACAGCAGTATTGCCTGTCAGGTAGCTTGGACTGGGAAGTGTTGCCTTTCCTCAATTGCCCCTTCATCAGCAGCACAGCATGAGCAATGCAAGGTCATTCTCAGCAGTTGTGTCAGGTGTAAACCAGGTGTTATCATATGAGGCAGGCCGATATACCCTGGGACAAGTATAATAGTGCAAATACTCCAGACAATCAAGGGCAGGATTATTCAGGGCAAATATGTCAATGTTTTTGAGTTAGTGGATGCAAGAGGGATTCAGCATTTAACTGAAGCAGAAGGCACATGATAGAAGTACTTGGCCTCCACCTTGAAAGGATTGTGCAAGAGACATGTTGGCAAGGTCAGGAGTCATTGGTAGCTGTAAGCAGAGACACTGTGGTTCAGACATTGCTGGACAAGTCACTGCTGGCATGTAGGATCATAGTTCTTTTTGCAGTTCCCCTGGCCTACATCCAAGGTTTCTCCTTTGGGGCAGTTTAGGCTTATATGTCATATTTCCTTTTTGCCATGTTCACAGGTTTACTGCACCTCAGTAAATGATGCCATCTGGATGTCTAGACGTTTTCCCATGGCTGTCAAGACTTGATATCGAATCTGTATTTCACTTGCTTAATTGGGGGTTATTCTTTTTATGTCAGTTATCTTAGAAAAAGATCTCCAACAAGCCCTTCCTCTGTTGACTTACTTCCTCACAATCTTTCTTTCTTTTTCAGTGTGTGTGTGTGTGTGTGTGTGTGTGTGTGTGTGGTGGGGGGGGGGGGGCAGTGCTCTATCTGGTATGTCCAGAAATTCTGAAAGCAAAGAGTACTGAATAGGTCACTCAAGTGGGAAGAATGACATGTCGACATGAGTCTTGGAGTGATGATAAATAGGCCCAGTTTTGTAGTTTTAGTAGGTAGAGAGGAGTAGAAATGTAGGACCAGGGGATGTTGGGTCTTTAATAGCAGAGCCTGAGTTTTACCTTCAAGCAATTTTGTGCATATTTGTGCATAGTGTAGGAAGGGGCATCCAATGGTCAAATGTGGTATTAAGATGGAGGCAAGTGCAGACTGGGCTCCTAGTTTAGCAGATGTAAGGGAGTGGCCCCATCAGGTGGAGCCATTTGGAGAAGGCAGTGGTTCCTTTCAAGGATTCAGAAGGAATCAGTCCTTTTAGGAAATTGTTCACAAATAAACCAGCACACTCTCCTATAATGGTGAGGGTGCAAAATTATCCAAATCTACATGCAAGGAATGAGATTTTGTAAGATGTCACAGACAGGTTTTCAATAAAGTTAGATACCGCCACCACCACTGCCTTTGTTTTTTGTTGCAGCTTAGGTTCATAGGTTCATAGTTGTGTACTAGGCTAAAGGCCCTGGAGCCTATATAAGGCTAGCCCAAGAAGATCCCCTGGCATCATGATGGCCAAAGCTAGTTCCCAGTGCCCCTGTCAAGCAAGGCCACTGGGATGAACTTCCTATTGCCCATCCACTCGTCAAGATTTCTCTTAAAGAGAGCCAGTGAAATGCTCTGCTTGACATGAGTGGGAAGTTTGTTCCAGAGTATGGGAAGTCTCTGGGTTAGAAACCTGTCTCTCCAGCATGTTCTGTTTATTGTGGTAATGAGGTTTAGGTCCCTGGAGCATGTGGAACAGAGAGATTAGGATTTCTTTAGCTGTAGCATATCTAGCAGCTCTGGGTCAGACATGGCTTTGTAGGTCAAGCAGAAATCGCCTCTAAGTAGACAATAAGAGAGAGTATAGCTGGAGTTTTTTGAGTCTGTCCATATAGAGAATGTGTCTAAGGCTTAAGATCCTCTTAGTGAGGTATTTTTGTGGCCTTTCCAGTTATTGTAGGTGTCTAGTGAGGGAGATACAAAATGAGATGTTGTATTCTATAATAGGTCTAATGAGGGACGAGTAGAGAGGTATTATGACCTCTTTCTTCCTGGATGAGAAAACTTTTGTAATGAGATGTGCCACATAGGAGGACATTCTGACTACAGTGGTAATGTGGTTATCAAAGGAGAGGTTGCTGTCAACCTCTGTCCCCAGGTCTCTTATCACACCTTCGGTGTTTAGTGGACTACCGCCTGTGTGGTAGTTCATGGGCACTGAATTTTTCCCAAAGGAAATGACAATGCACTTTTTGGCATTGAGCTTAAGCCCATGGTTCTGGCATGAGTCATTTGTGTCAGTGAGGCCTTTTGTAGAATGTCTACATCAGTTGAAGAATCAATAATCCCAGTTTGCAATCATCTGCGAACTTGGTCATATTGGCTTGAACTTCAGAGAAGTAGATGCCAAACAGGAGAGGACCTAGGACTGATCCCTGTGGGACTCCAGTTGTAACTGGTCGGTAGTCAGATTTGGAGTCCGCTACTTTCACAGTGTGGGTTCTATCAGTGAGCCAGTTGGCAACCCATCTTATGACATAGGGGTTTATGCCTAGTTTAGTGAGTCTATCTATGATTTCTAAGTGAGGGATGGTGTCAAAGGCCTTGGCAAGATCTTGGTAGGCTGTGTGAACTACCTTGCCCTCATCCACAGCTCTGATGACAGACTCAAAGAAGCCTATCAGGTTGAGAAGGCATGATCTACCTTTCATAAACCCAAACTGTATGGGTTCCAGAGTGTGGAGATTCCCTATGTCCTTATTTATAAGGTCCATGATGATGCGGTCATTTGTAGGTGGAGACATTGTGGTACAGACCTAACTGGACAAGGAGTTTTAGCAGGCAGGATCATAGGGTCTTTCACAAGTCCCCTTTTATACATTGCTGATTTTCTTCCTTGGCACTGGTATCTAAGAAAACAGAGGTCCAGTTTAGACCTATAAACAATCTTTCTTTCCTGCCATGCACTTCAATCAATGATGGTATTTTCCAAACTGATTTTTAGTTTAATTATGCTTGACTGGATGATGACATCTGTTTGTCTAGAAGTTTTTTGACCCATGGCTGTCAAGACTAGATATCAAATATGTGTTTTATTTGCTACCAGTGTGCCAGGTATGCCAGCCTCTGTTAGGTATGTATTTTCAGAGTCAGTTTTATTTTAACATAGATATGTCCATGGGGTGGGCAGTGTTTTGCTCTGCATTTGAAAAATTCAGCCTTCACTGGTGTTGGCAGCAAAGGGCCCTCACCAGGCACTCAAGCACTATCTTGATGATTTTTTTTGATAGCCAGCAAAGAGGTGGGGGGTGCCACTGAAGATATGTAGCAATTCATTCAATCATGTATGGAGCCAGGGATCCCACTGCTGGAGGAGAAGGTGGATAGGCCTGCCAAGACCTTAGTTTTCTTGGGATAGGAACTTGATGTGATTCTATCATCTGTTAGGTTTCCCATAGATAAGCTGATTTGCCTTTGTGAAGGCATAGCCAGATGCTTTGCAGCCAGTAAGGTTAGAATAGCTGAAGTCCTGCAGATCTAACCAGTCATTAACTTTATCTGTAGGGCTGAGGCTTCAGGTATAACCTTCACCAGTTTGTTAAATGGTGGGGAGGATCCAGCATTACAGAGCTAGAACTACTAGTAGAGTCAAGGAAGATATAAACATTTGGATTTTTATACAGTGATAACTACCTTTGTCAAGAAAAATGAAGTTTAAATCCTGCTCTTCGCAGGTTCATAGGTAGGTACTAGGCTATTGGCCCTAGGGCCTATATAAGCCTAGTCAAAAATGTACCCTGGCTTTCGCCACCGAAGAAAATTATTTTCCTGTGCCACTGTCGAGCAGAGCCACAGAGGTGATCCCCGGGGTGAATTTCCTATTTTCCATCCAATCAAGATTTTTCTTGAAGAGTGCTAATGAGGAGCTTTGTTTGATATAGATAGGTAGTTTGTTCCAGAATATGGTAAGTCTCTGGGACAAGAATCTATCACTCCAGCATGTTCTGTTTATTGTGGTGACAAGGTTTAGGTCCCTAGAGCATGTAGCTCAGAGGGATTGGGATTTCTTCAAGAGGAGCATGTCCAATAGCTCTGGGTTTGACATAACTTTGTTTAGGCAGATATCACCTCTGAGTAGGTGATATGTGATGGAGAAAGCTGGAGTTTTTTGAGACGGTCTGCGAATGGCATCTGTTTGAGGCCAGTAATCCTCTTTGTGAGGTATATCTGCAGCCTTTCCAGTTGTTGTAGATGTCTTGTGAGGTACATACCAAAAGGAGCATTGTATTCTATAGTGTGTCTAATGAGTGATGAGTGGAGGGGAACACTGACCTCTTTTTTCCTGGATGAGAAACCTTTTGTGATGAGGTGTGCCACATAGAAGGATTTCCTGACTACTGTGGCAATGTGATTATCAAATGAGAGACTACTGTCCACCTGTGTCCCAAGGTCTCTTATCACACTTTTGGTGTTAAGTAGACTACCACCTATGGGTACAGAGATTTTACCAAAGGGGATGACAATGCACTTTTTGGCATTGAGCTTGAGGCCATGGCTTTGACACTAAGCATCTGTCTCATTGAGGCCCTTTTGTAGGATGCCCACATCATTAGGAGTTTCAGTTATGGCTCCTAGTTTGCAGTCATCTGCGAACTTCATTAGCCAAAGACCTTCTGTGTTAGCCTGTACTTCAGAATGTAGATACCAAACAGGAGAGGACCCAGGACTGAACCCTGTGGTACTCCACTTGTCACTGGTCTGAAGTCAGATTTGGAGTCTGCTACTTTCACAGTATGAGTTCTGTCAGTGAGACAGTTGTCAACCCATCTTGTGACATAGGGATTTATATCTAGTTTAGTGAGTTTATCTATAATTCCAGAGTGGGGGATGGTGTCAAAAGCCTTGGCAAGATCTAGATATGCTGTGTGAACCACCTTACCCTCGTCTACGGCTTTGGTGACTGCTTCAAAGAAGTCTATCAGGTTTAGGAGATATGACCTGCCTTTTACAAACCTGAACTGGGTGGGGTCCAGAGTTTGGAGATAACCAATGTCTTTGTTTATAAGTTCCATGATGATGCATTCCATGGCCTTGCAGACCAGGCTCGTTAGGCTAATGGGGCGGTTGTTCCCGGGGTCCGTGGTGGCTCCCCATTTGTGGAGTGGGATAACAATCGATGTGTGCCATTCAGTGGACACAAAGCCTGAGGTGAGGCTATGACTGAACATGGTGCTTAGTTGGGGTACCAGTTCATTCTGTAGTTTGTGTAGAATGCAGCCTGGGATGTTGTCAGGTCCCATGGATGCTGTGTTCTTGGCTTTGGGGAGTGTGGTTTTTACCTGTGCAGCCGTGATTACAGGAACTTTGCATTCTTCCGGTATAGAGATGGGCTCTTTAGGGAGTGAGATGGGAGTAAAGTTAGCACTGAACCCATCTGCCAAAATGTTGGCAATATCAGTTGGTTCTGTATATTTAGTGCCATTGTGCTGTAACTCAGAGCAGATCTGAGTTTTGCCATTGAGATTCTTGACATAGCTATAGAACGCTTTGTGGTTGTCTTTAAAATCAGTGGCAATTTTGTTTTCGTAACTAGCTTTAGATATTATGAGGGATCTCAGCTTCCTACTGAGGCTGACTGGGGAGTTCCTCCAATCATGTTATTTTACTCTTTTTTGCAACAGTTTCTTTCTTCTGTTGTAGAGTTTGTTTATGGCAGGGGACCATCAGATTGGCTTCCTTTTTTTGAGTATAGCATCTTGGTTCTGTTAGGGATAGCATGATCCATGCATTCGTGCAAGTGCTTATAAAGTGCATTTGTGTAGGATTCTGCAGTCGTACCTCTATTGTCCGTCTGCATGGGTGTTGTGAATTTTGCCACTTCTGTCTTAAGAAGTGTGAAGTTGGCTTTGCAGAAATTTTTTACAGTGGTTTCCCTAATGGGGATGGGGGGCGGGATGTGGATGTCTAGGTTGATTAGCTTGTGGTTGGATCTGACCAATGAGGAATTGACCTCTGGTATGGAACACTGGTCGCCCCTGTTGGTAATGATCAGGTCTAGGATATTGCTGCCCCTGGTGGGGGTGTGGATAAGTTGATCCCAGGTATTGGAATTTATGAATTCCAGAAAACGTTGAGCAAAAGAGTTGGTACTTGAGTAGTTTCCCCAGATAATGGTGTTGTAGTTGAAATCACCCATTATGAGGGTTTGGGTTGTACCCTAATATTTTCCAGTGTATGAAGAAATGAAAAGTGGGAATCCTGGGGCATGGTGGCGGATCTGTAGCAAGTTACAATTTGGATTGCAGTCTTGCCCAGAGTTAGTTGCACTTGGATAATCTCAGATGGATTATGCTGAGCAACTAGCCTGGAGGTGTGGATATCTTAAATGAATATGGACACACCTCCACCTTTAGTGTTTCGGTCCAGGTTAGGTGGCCGAAAGGTGTGGCATGAATTATAGCTGGGTAATGCAGGGGTGCTCTCTGGAGCCTTGAACCAGGTCTCTGTCACTGCACAGATGTCGATGTTCTCCATTTTAAGGAGTGCCTCGAGTGAATGCATTTTGAGGTTTGGACTTCTAGCATTGAGTAGCATTACCCTCAGCTTTAGTTTTCTTATACCTATTATGGTGGCAAATTTGTCATTTAAACCTTGCCTAAAAAAGGCACTATAGGGGTGGCAAGATCCTTAGCCAGTATCCGGAATCGCTAGGGCAACAGGTGCAGGCCATCTCTGGCAAAGCATCGTGGTCTGTCGATCATGTCATCCCAGCAGACAGATACTGGATCCCCTTAGAATGACATCAGATGCTTAGCCAATTGTTGAAGTCAATCATTTTGTCCTTGTACTGTAGTATCATTCTTGGTCTTGGCAGGATGCTACTCAGAGCTAGGGTCATACCTGTATGGGCTACAAGATCAGAGAGCTCCTCAATGTCTCTTTTCATGTAGTCCAGAGAGGTACAACCCAGGTCCTTCACACCAACATGGACAATGACAGAGTCATATTTGTATTTGTTGTGGAGTTACCTGAGTGCATGCATTATGTGGTGGATCCTGGCACCCAACAGGCAGCTGATAGTAACTTTCTCTTTGTTTAGCCTGGTGAGTGGAATATCAGTGTGCCTGACAATAGAGTCAACTATGACTAGAGTGTTGGGTACGTTGTTATGTCTTATGGGCTGTGGTTGAGTGGCACACTGAGTTTGTGGGCTATGTGTCATTTGGGTTGTGTTGGGGCATGTAGATTGCTTGTGTTTCTGCTTCAGAGGTGTCTGTTGCTTGAGCAGATTTTTGTTGAGAGCCTCCGTGAATGTAGGTGTGTGTTTTGTGTTGCTGTGTGTGTGTTTTGGTGGTGTAGGTTTTGAGGGATTATGTGGTGAGTGTGGTGTGGTGCAAGTGTTTACCTTCTCCTCTTGTCTGTCTATTCCAGTCTTGGATGAAGAGAGCTTTGCTTCCAGTTTGGCTATATAAGTGCATCTCTCACAGGTTGTAGCATTGGGTGGTAGGAGGAGAGGGTTGTCTGTGTACATGAGGCAATTGCTGCATTTCCCCAAGATGCCCAGATTCATCAGGCAGACAGGAAAAAACACCAGGAGCTGACCCTTAGACATACCTGGATATGTGCTTATTTATTATTACTAAAACTTTTTCCTCTAGACAAGTGAGGAAAGTTGAGTGCTGTAGTAATTTGTAGCTTATTTAGTGCTTACAATGAGTTCTGAACAAGTGCTGAGCTCAAAGAAACAGATTTGAGTGCTAAAACCATGGATGTGGCTGTTGCAAGCAGGATGGGAACTTACTTTCAGGGCCAATGGTTTTCAGCCCCTGGCCTTCATCCTGGTCATCATTGAAAATGAGGGATGTCACCTTCCTTAAGCCTTTGACCATATGGTTCCCACTGTAGTGTGGTAAGATCGGCATTGCCATAAAATGATGCTTTCCATTCAGGCAATCAAGACATGCTGCAAGTGTTGCAAAGAAAGATGTTCAAATGTATCTGGGTCCAGTCACTTATCAGGTTGTTAAATTTACATAGCTTGCAGATCAACTTTTCTTTTTCAGTCAGACAAATTCCAAGAATCCATATGATATAGCTGACAGACTCTGTAATCTCCAGATTGCCAGATTTTGCAGATTGGCCGCAGAGGTACAAGAGGAATCCACTGCCAGTCCAGCTCATCTCTAAATGATTGGAGAAGGATAATACATCATCTGGTGTCTAATTCATGGGTAAATAACAGCAAGAGAGCTTACGTGGCAACAATATTTTTCTTTCTTTAGTTTTTTCTCAGCTATGAAAGGAGAAAGGACCTGGTTCCCATGGCTTATTTGCCATTGCTTGGTTTATGATTACACAAGTAATATGGCAGTCAGAACATTGCAGGTCAGTTCAGCAGTTCTCAGACTCTGGGCAAAGGTTGTGGGGCTTGGATATTTCTAAATCATGAGTTACATCTAGATTGCTTGTAGGTTTGAAGAAAAAAAGGTGCCTCAATGGATGATTGTAGACCTATTGATGGGGAGTTGCTCAATTTATATAAAGACATGCATTTCATACAACTAGACTATCACTCCTATGCCATTTGGGCTACTTTTATATATTGGAAGGACTGAGGTGCTTTTAGGATCAGTGAATACCTGGGGAGATGTTACTTTGTCTAAGGATATAGTGATTATATGGTTGGACAGCTTCAGGGCTGAACAGCTTTAGCAAGGGTAGCAAGTTATCTTAAACAAATTGGTTTGGCCAATACTTTACCCAGTCCAGTGAACAATTACCATGCAGGGGGTGCAGGGGGTGTGGGGTAAAGTGAATATAAAGGATATATTTTTTAACACCCTTGATGGTGGTTGATATCACCCAAGCATCTATAGAACATGATACACAGGGCATTAGCACTGTAAAAGTCATCATTATGGTACTCCACTCACTACTTCTGCATGGGTAAGGTGACAGACCTAGCCAAAGAGGGTAGATCAGTAGAAGATTTTAAGAGAACAGGGCAGTGGTCATCCTCTGTGTTCCACATATAGTTTAGATAAGCACTTGAATGTACACATTACACTGTTTCTATTACAATTGTCAGATGCATTATTGTATTTGCACATCATTTATTACTTTTCCTGTGAAAAGAGTGGTAGCCTATACAAATATAGCTATTTTTAGCTTGGACCCAAACTTCATGGAGTTGCTTTGGAAAGGAGTGCCAGGTATGTGCTGGGATCAACTAGCAGACACCCTCAATGAATTACTTTTTTGATGGTAAGACACATCTGTTACTTTTTTGCACCTGGCAGGTAATAACATAGATTTGATTTCTAAGTAGATCTTCAAAGACCTTATGACATTCTAATGTCATTTACCCACCTGGTTTGGTCTAACATTATTCCTCATCTTCTTTGGCATGAACTGTTTGATCTATCATCAGGTGAAACTATTCATAAATGTATTAATAGAAGAGTGGCTAGAACTGTCTGCACTTAGGACCTTAGCAATAAGGATCCCATCTGGTTTTGTTCAGACAGGATGCACCCATAAACTGTTATTGTTTAAATTAGATGTGGCCTTAGGTCTCAAACATATCTTGAATTTGTAAAAGTAATCTCTGCTTTTTGTTGTAGGTAATACATGACTAATTATCAAGGTACATACAGGTTATGTGGTAGCTTAATGGGTAGGTCCATGACCAGGAAATGGGGAGACTAGGATGTTCTCTGCCTGGTGTTTGGTTGTGGGGAGGACTGTCCCCCTTACATTCCTTGCTGTTTTCCTACTGTAATGAGAGACCAAGTAGTATTCATGCAGTTCTGATGTAATGTAATTTTGTTGAGAAGCATTTTGGGTGGACTAGCCCACTGTTGGGGAGGGGGACAGCTGGTACATCACACGGCTATAACAGACCACTATTTGGAAATTCAGTGTATTGCTTTGCATTGTTTATTCTGTTATTTGTTGCAAATTTACAAGTGCAATAGTTGGACAAAATGAATTGTGACTGTTTATATGCCTTTTTCATTATGGTAGCCAGTATAGTGACAAAGGTGCTTTACATAACAAATCATTTTGTTGCAGTGACCTTGAGAAAGGAGATGGCATAACAGCTGTCACCTACCTGCATTTATACAACCAGTAGCTTCTATCATTTTTGCATACTTGTGCTAATACCTATCCCACCTGCCCTCATGCTAAGTGAAGTGGCAGTTGTAGGGCAGAATGTCCTGCCTTGCATTCCTGCCTGCTTTCCTGGTCCCCCATTTCAGTCTGCTGGTTGGTGGGAGAAAGCACTTTTAATACTGCTCTGATATAATGTGATGGTGCTTAGAGGCAATTTGTGAGGATTAGCCCATCATGGGGGTTAACTGGCATTCTGTCTCTTTATAGAGGTCTGCTATTAGAAATTCACTGTATAGTAATGTTTGCTCTGTTCTTTGGTGCAAATATTCCATTGGTATTATTTAGGATTGAATAAATATAGGTACTAGCTCTATGTGTGTCTATTTTTATGGTAGTGGGATACAGACCAAATTATGTTCTTCTGGCATATATAAAACCAGTATTTCCCCTGTCAATAATTTTGGTGGATTGATTTGAGCTTCCATACTTATTTTTTCTAACACATTGATTAATAATTTACAATCAAATAATACTCCATTTTTCTTCATTTTATATCAGAAAAATATCAAATTAAAAAAGCTACATGAAGCACAGCTTTGGCAGTTAGTATTTTACTCATTACCCACCTTTGTGTCTTGCCTATGAGCCAGGATCTACCATACCTTATACTTTGAACTAACAGAAATCACCATCACCCATCCCCTACCTGCTAGTCAGATAACATGGCTGATCTTCCAAGACTGTGAACAGTCCTGGCAGCTAAAGCCCCCCACTTGGAATTTTTGGCTTTTCTTTCTCTTTGTTTTATTCTGGTGGCTGAGTTGTTCCTTCCCTGGGGGTTTCTTTTCACAGCTCCGGGAGTTCGATATAATGACAGTCAATGAAGTGACGTTCAAAGAAATGGCATTCGATAAGGTGAGTATTCGATAATTTGTGGTATACCCATATATGCATATATGTGTGTATGTGTGTGTTAATAATTAATAACTTAATATTAATTAATAATTGTTTCTTGTTACTATTTGAAACCAAATTTATATATACTCAGACACACACATTAGGTATTAAGTGGCCAAATTTAATTCCCTTTGTTTCAGACAAAAGTAATAATAATTTTGTTTGCTCAGTAACAATGTGATATTGTTTATGTAGTTTTAATAAAAATTGCATTGTTTTAGTTAGCTGTACTGTATATTAGTGTTATGCATATTATTATTTGATGATTTTTATGGTGCAAAAGCAGTCAGTCTGTTAAATTTTGCAGTTCGAGTAATAAACTTATAGCTTTTACTTTTATTGCAGAAGCACACTAATGTCTGTACCTTTAAGGGAAAGGAATCGGATGTATGAAATACAGTGTAACAGACAATGCCAACAATTTGCATAATTGCTACTTTGCTTTTATTGGAGACTGGTTTTTAAACTGCATTAACATTTTAATTTGTATTTTTCTTTTTTATGGTCTAATGAAGCAGCATGTTAACCTGTGAAAGCTCTTACCTTTATTAAAGTTCTGTATCCTGGCAGTGTTTCTGTTTGTTTACTTTTATTATTTGATTTGTACAGATGCTTGTGCTGAAAATGTATTTGTGAGGTTTGCTTGTGTTAAAACATATGGACAGTGCACCCTGCTGGAATGAAAAGTAACATATATGTATTATTGTAACTGAGTTAAATGTATATGTTTTAATAGAGGACACTGGGACAGCAAAGGCTAACCAGCTAGCTTACTTTAAGGAAAATAAGGGAAATGTAAATGAGCTGTTAAACCATTAAAATGGTACCCCACAGTGCTGAACAGGACCAGAGATGATGGGTCTGGAAGACGCTTTTGTTCATTAGATCAGTAAAAAGAAGGGAAGCCCCAGGCACTGCCATAAACGTTTAAGATATGTATTGTAGCCATCAATGCTAAATTCCTGCTTCAGCTTCAAAGGGGGTTACTGTAAGAACCTAGAGTCAGGTGACCAGATGAGATCATTCTGCAAGCCATCTTGGATATTATATTTTACAGGGAGTAATCTCTGAGGATGAAGTATTCTGTTTTTGAAGCTTGACTAGAAAGACTGCTCATGTATTTCATCTTGCCTTGATCTATCAAATAAGTTATTCAGTCAGGAATATAATGAAGCTTAGTTTAGATATTGTTTTTCTTTATTTGTATGAGACTGTCCATCAATATTATTTTCAATATTTCCTGTGATTTGACCTCTGTGGTTTACTGTAAATATATATTCAGTATTTTCATGTTCTTTTATTATTTATTATTAAATATCAAAAGTGCAAGAACTCCAACTCCTGCGATAAATGGACCAAACTGAACAAAATAAAGTAAAAATCCAAGAAAAAGCATGGTCCAAAACACAGCCAGAATAACAGCAACCAGTAGTTTATTTCACATAAAACAGGTAAGCGTTTTCACGAGTAACAGACTAGCTTCTTCAGACCTTATACAAAAGCTAAAACATACTGCCTTATTAAATATATTTAAAATTCTTATTGTGGCTGGTCCACGTAGAAAGTATTTAACCTTTGAGAGTGCTGATATTTATTTGTTGACACTGTGTGGGCCACTCCAGAAGGCCTAGCTGTCATGGTGAACTACTACCATTTGTATTAGTATAAATATTAGACAGTATAATTGGACACCCTTTGTTAAGGGCCTTAGAGTACCTGATTGTGGAGTGTCTGATGGCAGTGATAACTATGTTATACTCTGGGCAGAAGGAGGCACAGTAAGTATATCTGTGACAGCCTTTGTCAGGTGTGTGTGTGTGTGTGTGTGTGTGTGTGTGTGTGTGTGTGTGTGTGTGTGTGTGCGTGTGTGTGTGTGTGTGTGTGTGTGTGTGTGTGTGTGTGTGAAGAATCAAATCTCTTAGTGTGTGTGTGGGTGTGTGTCAGCTACTTGGGGCAGGGGCAGGGGCATGAAGCTCTAGGTTTACAGAGAGAGTGCTGGAAGACTTGGCTTGGACACTTGGTTGAGGCCCTAACCCTACAGTTGTACCAGTGGGGAGTCTTACTGGGGACCTGGAGGGAGACAGATATGGAGAAATCCAGATGCCAAGCTGAGGGTGTTCCCTGTGTACTCTTAAGGGAAATTGTGCTTGATGCAGAGAGGTCTGCATCTGGAAATAGACAGTGTATACTTTTCTATTCCAAGTGCACGTCCCTCACCAGTGTCAGTAGTTAGGATTCAGGCTCCTTGATTAATTGCCCAGAGCGGGGTTGACACATATTGTTGGCAGTGGTAAAACCATCACGCATCACATATGGTGTAGATATTAATTGAACTTCTGTAGCCTATAAGCAGTTGGCACTAAAAAAGGTGTACCCTCAAGAAGCCACAAAGCAGACATATAGAGTTTCATATCACAATAGTTTTATTCATTTACTTTTTATAAACTTAGTTTGTCAGGGAGATCAGGCAAAGATGTCAGCAGAATATAATTTCAAGCTGACAAGGAACCAGTTGGCTGAGATGTGCCAAGCAAAAGGACGGTGCATGCCAACCTGACTAAAGGGGAAATGATTGCAGCCTTAATGACAATGGCAGCACAGGCTAGCAACCAGGAAGACAACCAGTCTGGCATTGGAATGTACAGCTCTCTGAAATAGGACAGTTCAGCTTTTCCTCAGAGGACGTAAAAATCCATCTGGAGTAAAAAAGACTTCAATTGGAGGCCAAAAATTTGGAAACAGAATTATCAGAGAGACTACAGCATTTGGAGGCTGAAGAAAAGGAGAAGAAGCGTTAACATGAGAGGGAGATGCTGACTCTTAGCTTGGGTCATGGAGGTAATGGGAAAGGGAATAACTGAACCCAAGAAGCATAAAGGTCAGTAAATTTCTGCCACAGTTTACAGAGGGTGATACTTTTGATAGCTGTATTCATAATATTTGAAAGGGTATGTAAATTATATAATGTTGACCAAGGGCTCTGGATACGGTTCCTGAATCAACTGATCTAGCATCTAATATCAGGCATATCTTCAGTATGTAGTCAGCAGTGTAAAACATATGCTAAAATACATACCATTCAGATCAAACAAGTTAATGGACTGTGATAAATTACAAAAGATGTATGACATAGTTCTCTGGCACTCAAATTTCTTGTGTATTGCCAACACATTAAGATTTGCAGTCTGCGTGGGCTCATCTATTAAACCATAGCCTAAAAAACGTTAGAACACCAGGTTAAGGATGCTCACTTCTTTTCTTTTTTTTTTGTAATTTCTCCAAGTCTTTTGGGTTTCTAATACCATGATGGGAATGGACCCCAATCCTAAGTCAAAGTACAATTAAAGTTCATGAAATTAGTATTGTTTCAATCTTTGAATTCAGCCAGAAGTGCTCTTCTCAGCACCTACAATGTGCCCAGTAATGACTGCTATTGAATACATAAAGTTAAAGATGCAATGTACAACCCTACAACTAAGCTTCACAACAAATACATATATTATACTATATTATTACATTTTAAACATTATATTATATTATATTATATTATATTATATTATATTAAATTACTATTATGGATTTTTGTTGTAGGGTTGCAATTACTTATTTTAGTTTATGTATTCAATGTGGAGACAGGGAGGAGGTGTTGGCCAACTATGATGGTTCAATGTTATGCTTTTCATTGTTTAAACATTTCAGAGAAGAGAGAGATCGATGTATATTTGTCGATCTTATTGCACTTGATAATTTGACTGTTCAAGTTGCTAATATAGACTCCTCCATAATGTATCTATTTCTTCTTTATTTGCTGGGGTTTCAAATTCCTTTTACCTTGTTTCCATTTCTCTATAAAACTTTGCTGAGTCATCAATTGTTTATTTTGTACTTTTCATATGTTCATAGGTGTGTACTGGGCTAATGGCCCTGTCTATCCCATAGGATTACACTGGCATCGTGCCACCCGACCTTAGTTCCTAGTGCCTCTGTCTAGTAAAGCCACTGGAGTGATCCCTAGGGTGAATTTTCTATTTCCCATCCATTCATCAAGATTTCTTTTCAAGAGGGCCAGTGAGGTGCTCTGTTTGACATGTATGAGAAGTCTATTCCTTAGCATGGGCAGTCTCTGGATTATGAACTTGTCCCTCCAGCATTTTCTGCTGATTGTGATAATGAGTTTGAGGTCTCTGGAGTGTGTGGTGCAGAGGGATTGGGATTTCTTTAGCTGTAGCATTTCTAACAGAGCATGGCTTTGTAAGTTAAGCAGAGATTGTCTCTAAATAGGTGATATGAGACAGAGAATAGCTGGAGTTTTTTAGTCTATCCATATTGGACAAATGTTTAAGGGCTAGGATTCTCTTTGTGAAGTACTTTTGTGGCCCCTCCAGTTGTTGCTGGTGTTTAGTGAGGTACAAGCTAAATGGGGCATTGTACTCAATGATTGGCCTAATGAGGGAAGAGTAGAGGGAGACAATGACCTCTTTCTTCCTGGATGCAAAACCCTTAGTAATGAGATATGCCACATAGAAGGACTTTCTGACCACAGTGGCAATGTAGTGGTCAAAAGAGAGGTTGCTGTTAACCTGTGTTCCCAGATCTCTTATAATGCCTTTTGTGTTCAGTGGACTACCATTGATGTGGTATTTCATGGGAAATGGGTTTTCCCAAAGGGGATGATGACACGTTTTTTGGATTGAGCTTAAGGCCATAGTTCTGACACCAGTCATTGGTCTCAGTGAGGCCTTTCTGTAAGATGTCAACATCACTCGGGGAGCTAATAATAGCTCCAAACTTGCAATCGTCTGCAAACTTTGTCAGCCAGAGTCCCTTCATTGTTGGCCTAAGCTTCAGTGAAGTAGATACCAAACAGGAGAGGACCCAGGACCGAACCATGTGGGACTCCACTCATGACTGGTCGACAGTCTGACTTGGAGTCAGCTACTTTCACACTGCGGGTTCTACCTGTGAGCCAGTTTGAAACCCACCAAGTGATACAGGGGTTGATGCCTAGTTTAGTGAGTTTTTCTATGATTCTATGGTTTTCTATGATTCCTGAGTGGAGAATGGTATCAAAGGCCTTGGCCAGATCAAGGTAGGCTGTATGAACCACCTTGTCTTCATCCACAGCTTGGGTGACTGACTCAAAGAAGTCGACTGAGTTGAGCAGGCATGATCTACCCTTCACAAAAACAAACTGTGTGGGATCCAGAGTTTGGAGATTCCCTATATCCTTGTTTATTATGTCCATGATGATGTGTTCCATAGCTTTGCATATCAGACTCATCAGGCTAATGGGGTGATAGTTCCCAAGATTTGTAGTTGCTCATCCTTTGTGGAGAGGGATGACTGTAGCAGTGTACCATTTGGTAGAGACAAAGCCTAAGGTGAGGCTGTGATTGAAAAGGGAACACAAGTAAGGCACCAGTTCACTCTGTAGTTCATGAAGAACACAACCAGGGATATTGTTAGGTCCCATAGAAGCTGTATTCTTGGCCATGGACAGTACTGTTGTAACCCATGCAGCAGTAATAGTGGATGCCTGGCAATCTACTGGTATTGTGACTGGTCCCTTGGGGGAGGCGAGAGAGGGGTAAAGTTGGCACTAAATTTGTCAGCCAGTATATTGGCAGTATCTGTTGGCTCAGTATAGAAGGTACCATTGTGAAGTAGCTCAGAGGAAATATGGGTATTGTCATGAAGATTCTTTACATAACTATAGAAGGCCTTTTGGTTTTCTTTGCTATCTGCTGCAATTCTGTTTTCATAGCTAGCTTTAGAGGATTTGATGAGGGATTTCAACTTTTTGTTGAGGCTGATAAGGGAGTTTTTCCAGTCTTGGGACTTCACCTTATTCCGCATCAGTTTCCTCCTTCTGTTGTAGAGTTTGTTTATGGCAGGGGACCACCAGATTGGCTTCCTTTTTTTTTTTGGAGGAGAGTGCCTTGGTTCTGTTGGATATGGTGAGATGCATGCATTTGTGTATGTGTTCATACAGTGCATTTGTGTATGTTTTGGCAGTCATGCAACTGCTCTCCATTTGCATGGGTGCCGTGAAATTAGTCACCTCTGTTTTTTGGAGCCCAAAGTTAACTTTGGAGAAGTTTTTCATGGTGGTTACCTTTGCGGGGGTGGGGGTGGGGTCTGGATTTCCAAGGTGATTAGTTTGTGGTCGGATCTAACCAGAGAGGAGGTGAGTATTCGTGTAGAGCAACAGTCGCTCATGTTAGTAATAACTAGGTCAAGGATGTTGCTACCTCTAGTGGGAATCAGAATGAGCTGGTCCAGGGTATTGGGATTAATGAATTCCAGGAAACGTTGGGCAAGTGTATTGGTACATGAGTAATTTTCCCAGTTAATGGAGGGGTAGTTGAAATCATCCAGTATGAGAGTGTTAGGTTGGACCCTAATATTCTCCAGGGTGCTTAGGAACATGGAGTGTGAGTCTTGGGACATGGTTGGGGACCTATAGCTGGCTACAACTTGAATCGCTGTCTTACCCAATGTTAGCTGCACCTGAAGTATCTCAGATGAGTTATGTTGGGCTATGTCTGGAGGTGTATGCTTCCTTTATGCATATGGAAACACCATCGCCTTTGGAGCTTCAGTCCAAGTTCTGGGGCCAAAAGGTGTGGAATGAGTTATAGCCTGGTAGTGCAGGGGTGCTTTCTGCTGCCTTTAACCAGGTCTCTGTTATGGCACAAATGTTGATGTTCTCTATTTTAAGGAGTGCTTTGAGCGAATGCATTTTGAGATTTTGACTTCTAGCGTTGAGCAGCATGATCCTCAGGTTGCATTTATTTGTAGCTGTTATGGTGGTAATTTGGTCTTTGGAACACTGCCTAAAAAGGCACTATAGGGGTGTCAAGAGCCTTGGCCAGTATCTGGAAGCCCAGGGGTGACAGATGCAGGCCATCTCTGGCAAACTATCGAGGTCTGTCATTCATGTCATCCCAGGCAGACAGATGATGGATCTCCTTAGAATGACACCAGAAACTTAGCCAATTGTTGAGATAAATCATTCTCTTCTTGTACTGTGGTATAATTCTGGGTGGTGGTAAGATGCCGCTCAGGGCTAGCATCATACCCACCTGGGCTACATAATCTGAGAGCTCCTCCATGTCTCCTTTCATGTAGTCCAGGGAAGTATGTTTCAGGTTATTGTCACCTACATGTACAATGATGAGTCATATATGTACCTGTTGTTGAGGGACCTGAATGCATGTGTTTTGTGGTGGATCCTGGCACCTGACAGGCAGCTAACTGTTACTTTCTCCTTATTCAACCTAGTGAGTGGGACATCAGTGTGCCTCACTATCGAGACACTTATGACTAGTGTGTTGGGCATGCTGTTTTGCCTTAGGGGCTTTGGTTGAGTGGCACGCTGTTTAGGAAAGTTATGTGTCTCATGATTACTTTTGTGTTGTGGTGGTTGGGTGTGTTTCTGCCTTGGTGGTCTCTACTGTTTGGGTAGATTTTTATTGAGATCCTCCGCAAAGGTGGTTGGGTGGTTTGTCTTTTTATGTGAAGGCAATGCTGGTGTGTGTTCTTTAAGGCTATATGTTCCATGTGTTATGGTGCAAATGTTGACCTTCTCTTCTTGACCAGCTATTCCAGTCTTGGCTGGAGAGTGATTGGCTTCCAATTTGGATATATAGGTGCATCTCTCACAAGTCTGAGTGTTGGGAGGTAAGAGGAGAAGGTCGTCAGTGTACATGAGGCAGTTGCTACACTGCCTCAGGATGCCCAAGTTCACCAGATTAATGAGAGAATGCACAGGGAACTGACCTTTAGACATGCCTGGAGGGGTGGGCATTAATAATAAGTACTGGAGCTGTTTATTTGTAGAACGTTTAGTGCTGGTAGCACTTTTGTGTGCTACAATAATTGCTACAAGAAGTGTAGTAAAGTGATAGACTAATAAACTAGTAAAGGTGCAGGAGAGGAGAGAACTAGTAGATCTAAGGGAAAATTTGAATAGCAGACTTTGGCACCACTCAGAAACTTACAAACAGTCCTGGATACAGCAAATTTGTATCTGGACTAGACTAGTTGCAGGGAAGGTTGGAAACAAGCACAAACATGGGCTTTTAAACCAGAATGTTGAAAGATATGGAAAAACCGCCACAACGGCCAAAAAAACTACAATTTCTGGGTCAGAAACCACTCCTCTTGTGGTAGATAGGCTACCTAGTGCTTACCACTCCCACTGATAAGCTAGAAGTCTTCCCTCCAATACAGAAAGGCTTGGTGGGCTCAAAAGCTTTCATACAGTCCTGGATACAGCAAATTTCTATCTGGACTAGTCTAGTTACAGTAAAGGTGGGACAAGTGCAAATGCGGGATTTTAAACCAGAAAGTTGAAAGATATGGAAAAACTGCCCAAATGGCCAATAAACTACAATTTCCGGACCAGAAACCACTCCTCTTGTGGTATATAGGCTATCTAGTGCTTACCACTCTCACTGATAAGCTAGAAGGCTTCCCTCCAACAGAGAATGGCGTGTGGAGCTCAGAAGCTTACAAACAGTCCTGGATACAGCAAATCTGTATCTAGACTAGACTAGTTACAGGAAAGGCAGGAAACAAGCTTAGAATTTTTTTTTTTTTTTAGTAAAGTGGAAAGGGAGAAAGGAGGAGTAGAAGATAATTCAGGGCTCAGCAATTAAGTGGGTTGGCCTTCTCAAACATTTTCTCTGTGTTAGGTAGAATGAACTAATGACACTAGACTGGGAAGAGTGTCCCATATCAAATTTACAGTAGGGGTTGGCAACTGCAAAGCCACCAAGTATAAGAATTGAATACCAATAGGAAGGAAGGGTGGGAAACTCAGTTATATGATACACTCCTTGGCAGGAAATCAGAACAAACAAACACAAACAGATGTTTAACAAATGGAGACAATTTCCAGTTAATACCTTACACATAGTGAAACTAGCTAGATAAGATTTACAAACAGTGTGACAGTAAAAACCTTATTTATCAGGCCCTGTGAGGCAGACAGTTTTAATACAAGCATGATATTAGTTTATAGCTATAAAATACAGTAAAAAGTATCTTCTACGTTTTTCTGCCTGTGCTGAGATTTTTAGTTTGTTATTTGCGATAGTGCATGATAGATCCTGGTCTGTTCTGATATTGTGCATTGCTTTTATCACATCTATCTTTCTAAGCATTTTTCTTGATCTGTTCCCTCTTCTATACTTGTAACAGTGACACTTCTTGTCTTAGCTGTTTTATAGTTTTCTCTATTCTATACTTTCATGATGGCATTCGATTTCTCCCCTTTCTCTCCCTTACTGACCTGTGTTTTTGTGGTAGAACTTTATCAGTTATTAATTTAACTGCACAATAATATATCCTGTGTAATTCTAGTATATTGCATGTATCTCTATGGACAGTCATAATTACTGTGTTCATTTGTTTTATCAAAATTCTGACTTTTTCAGTTTTATTGACCTTCTGCAGTCTATTTCTTTCATCGATCTTAATACGTCTAGCTATCTCTATTAAGTTAAGCAACTCTTCTCTTAGCTCATTTTCTTCTAAACCATTTTCTGCGGGCATTCTATAGAAAGTTCTATTGCATCTTTCTGTGGCACATTCTCTTCTATTTCACCCTGTGCTATCCATTGCTCTGTCATATAGGCAGTGGCGGCTGGTGACTTCAAATCAAAGGGGGGCTGCAGGAGACAGCTGGATGGGTGTGGCCAACACGATGGGGTGTGGCCAACAAGACAGGGTGTGGCCAACAAGACAGGGTGTGGCCAACAAGACGGGGTGTGGCTATGGTGCAATGGGATCATACTTATTTACATGAAATAAATGCTCAGTCAGTATGGCACATGCTGAATAGTCTACACAGCACACATTGTTACATACACACATTGGTTTGAACACTTACCTCTGCGGTATACTGCAAACAGTACTTCATACTCCATTTCTGCACCTGAGGAGAAGCTGTGGTCTAGAGGCTGTGGTGCACCTGAGAAGCTGTGGTCTGGAACACATCAGGTCATACTGGATTTCTGAACATTAGATATTTAGATCCCTTGATACTTATGTAATCTTACAACCTATGATTTGTATTACTCTCCAAACACACATGATATAGCATGAAGGAGAGGTGTAAGTGTGCATAAACAATATGCATTGCATGGAGTGTGCTGACTCAGCACACTCCATGCAATGCATATTGTTTATGCTGAGTAAGCTCTGATATTCAGAAAAAGGCAAACTAGTTAAGTGCCTGAATGGCACATGTCCCTCCTGACCTTAATAATTGTTAAGTACCCCTTGCTAAAGTTATTAAAATTGGGTCTAGCAGTCAACAATAAAATCTACCTGTAGTGATCAGCAAATGACAGCAGCTGAACAAAAGTTTTGTTTCTGCCTGATGTCCATATTGGTAGCATGTCCCTAAGTTCCATTTATATTAGAAAGTTGCTAGAACAGGATTTGTGTTAGCACATATTTTCTGAATGATACAAACTCTGAATCTTCAATATATTTCATTATTTAGTGACTTCGATCTTCAGTGCTTTGTCCAAAAACACAGAATTTTATGAGTAACAAACAAGAAATATGAAGCAATAATCTGGACATTCTATAAAAATCAGGACAGTTGACAGGCATAAAAGTTAAACATAAACATGACATATGGCATATCCTAACTGTTTTATGACTTTGAAAGCCATCAAAACACTTTGCAATTTTCCCTGTAACTAGTAATACATGGATCAGATAAAGCTCCATTCACTAAAGAATTGTGATCAGCTCTCATATTATAACCCCAAATTATGTTTCTTTACATGGATGCTAAGATTTAACTCTCAAGCACAAAATAAACAGGTTATGATCATCCAACAGGATCATAATCCGCTATGTTAGTTTATATTGGATAAACAACATGATTTATGGCTGCATTATGTGTTCTTTGTATAACAGTGCTGCAAGCTCTAGGGCTATATCTTTAGAACAAAAGTACAGTTTCAAAATTAATATTAGGAAAATGTCACCTTCAACCAAAGTTTGCACATAACCTGTTTTCTAAACCCATTCTGCTTCAATGGTTGAATTTTGTGTCTATTTACAAAACAAATAACTGACACTACAACAACTAAAAAGCTGTATCTCTTCTTTTTCAGAAATGACATCTTACTTCTTTACATTTAATAAATGTTGGAAAGGGAATAACAGGTCACTGTTTGCCTTCAAGAACAACAAGCAAAGTACCCACAGAAGTTGACAAAATATAGCATAGTTCTCTGTAACCTGTTTTTATAAATCCACAAAACTACATTATGTAGTCTATTTACACTTTCTCTGGCTTCACTTTCATCCCCTAATTGTTCCCTAATTTGTTTCTAGTTTTATAAGAATGCACTGTTACCTTTCCTGGCAATGAACCTCTTTGCACTTTGTACCGTTTTTTTAAGTTTATTTTGACACTAATTATTTAAAAAAAACATTGGTTTTCACCACAATAGTGTTTGAATACTTCGTACATGTAACCATAGTTCTCCTGTAAAGCAAGGTTTCAAAGAACAGATTTGCAGATAGTCTTTATGCTTACCCATAGAAGACAGGTATAACTAACATCTTTGATATTTATTTATTTCCTGGCTGAATTTCTGCTCTTATTTTCCAACATTTAGATCTCTGTGCATAACACGTCCTACTGTAAATACAGTCTATAATTTAACACAGGGTAATCTATGCTTTAGATTTTAAATTAGTTGTTATTGGTATTTGATTCAAAAAGTTGTGCTTAGTGCATGAGGCAATTGCTAAATTGTACTTTCAGGAGCATTCTTCTCTATGCTACTGTTAAAAATGGGTTTTGGCCACTTAGGCTTTCACAACTAACAAACTGAATAATTAAAATAAATGGTGGTATGGCAGTTAGTAATGCCGAATCACAAAATATGGCTCTGCATTTAGTTCTCAGATGGTTTACCTTTTGTGCATTGTCTTTTGATGGATCTGCAGGAAGAAATCAAAGAAAGTTCCATTGCCAGCATACTGAACAAGTCAATCCTCCTCAAACAATGGACCTGCTGAAGCAGCAGATAAAACACTTTAACAGCATTTTTCAGAAAGACAACCCCCTGGCCCCAATGTGGGTGACTTCTATCTATTACCTCCTTTCTTATGTCTACTCACAGTATTACCACACAATAATGGAAAAAAAGAGACTAACACTATAAAGGACAGCAAATCCAACCTTCACAACTATGATCTTACAGGAGTGCTGAGCTGTGTGTTAAAACCTCTATAAATTCTAACATTGAGGGGGTGGGACTGAGAAAAATGCCTTATATCTGTTAATATTCATAGAAAGGCAAAGCTTCCACTCTGGATGCTTTCACATCCTAATGTATATTGTAAGTGAATTCATGAGCCTTCAGATTGGACTCCTAATGTCCGTGAGATGTATCTGTGTGTGTGTGTTTGTATGACAAAGTGTTGCGTGCACCTTGTGATAGGCTAGTGCCTGTTTGAAGACTAATTTCAGTAGCTTGCACCTACTAATTGCTGGAATAGGCTCTGCCTCTCCTACAAACACAAACTAGCTAAGCAGCTACAGAACAAAATGAATGAAAGGACACATGAAGTAATATAAAATCAGTGCTACAGATTTAAGATATCTGTGTCGTGTTTTAATTTCAGAAGGGTTTTATAGTGGACAAAATAAAACAACACGCTGTAGACCAAAAAATAACAGACACTTTCATCAACTCTAGTGCCTCTACAAAATGCGTTTAAGGAGCACAAAGCATCAATAAAATACCAAATACATATAAAAAACACATAAAAAACACATGACCAATCAATTAACAAACAATTCAAATTACATATTTCCAATTAAATACTGAGTTTAAGCCACAGGAGTTAAAGTACCATATTTTAAAATATAAACAGTTTCTTTATACAATAATTTATCTTTTAATAAAACATTTTCACCAAAGTTGACAGATACTTGTTCAATGATTGTACCTGGTAATAAGGAAGAATTGCCTTTATGCTTCTGTATAAAATGCGTCATTTTTTTGATATCCCTAATATGTTCTCAAAATCTAATTTTAAATGCTTTTTTACTTTCTCCTGTGTAAAACATATTACACAGTCATTTAAGGGCATATACAATGACCTCAGTACTGCATGTAAATCTACTTACTGCCTTAAATATAATATTATTAATCTATGGAAAAAATAAACTATAAATTGACAAATGCAGCATTTTCCACACTGAAAAGTACCCTTCATCAGATTGTGGCATATAGGAAGGGGATCCACAGGAGAAACAAATTTACTACAGCCCAACATATCCTTCAGACTACAACCCCATTTAAAAGAAATGAAAGGGACATTGTCAATATACTAAAAAGTTCAATTTCTCATCAAAAATTGCCAATAATATTTAAATAAATCAAGCACCTTTTGACTAAAAATGGTATAAGTATAAACTAAATATATATTTCTCTTCTGATTCACATTACCATCCATTGCATTACACACAATTCTACAGAGAAAAGAAGGTGCACACTTGGTATTAGACGATACATCAGAAACTAATTCTTCATTACTCAATAAGGGGGCAAACAGTCCATCCAAATATCAAACATCACTTCTAGATTGTACTACATTACCATTAATACATTCCTGCTCCTCAATAACCCTCCTATAAGATCTCAAGACCTTATCTCTTTTATAGCCCCTACTTATGAACATATCAATAGTCTTCCTTGCTTCTTCATAAAAGTCTTTGTCATTGCTGTATAACCCAGGTATACTTAGAAGTTCACCATAGGGCAGAGAAGAGGTCAAATGAGGGGGGGGGGTGACAACTCCCCCCAAAATTATATATTGTGTTTTTAACATGGTCCTTGCTGAGGAGAGAGTGTCAGTGTTACCGACCCTCCTGAGCCTTGCTTCTATCAATTAAGTCTCCTTACTGCCCTGACCTTCTTTTCCAATCACTGTCATGAACTGAACGACAATATAACAGAACAGAATTAGATGGCAACAGGTAGAAGTGCCAGAAGCTGTTGGGGGGGGGGGGCACTTAGTAATCTAAAAATGGAAATTTTAATAAACTATTTACTACCTCGAAACTCCACAAAGCAGCTAAAACAAACTAAATAACAACTGCAAGCAAGGTGAAAAAGATAGACACACGCCAAACTTTTTAGCGCTTTTTTCATTCAGTTTAAAAATAGAACTTCGTCAAAAATACACCCACTTCAACCCTCACATTTAAATACACAATTCAAATAGTCAGATGAAAGTTAAGCTAACATAATTACTTACTTAATTCTGCAGTACCCATCCTTCACTCTGTACTTTTCTTCTTCTTTCTTCTTATTTCTTCTGTTCTTCTAGCGCTGTCAAAATGAAATCCAATCCACCGAAAAAAAAACGATTCCAAAAGACCAAAAAAAAAAAAATCAGAAATCAAATAAAATGATCACAAAAACCAAAGCTGCTCGATTCCGAAGCTAAACTGACTGACTGATTCTCACTCTTTTCCCAGCACATAAAGCCCGGGAAGAGAGCGACAACCAATCAGCAGCATTTGCCCAGCAAGCACGTCATGACGTGCCTGCGGATGTCGCAGTCCGAGCCCCTTCCATATCTATGCGGTTTGTGTCTCAACCGCATAGACTTCTGGGCATCACAATGATGCCTTCTTTGCTCCTCCGGGCTGCAATGTAAACACTGCAAGAATTTAAAAAAAACAAAAAAAAACGCTGTTGCGATTGAAGTGCGCAATGCGCATGCGCGTACTTCCGAGTCGCGGACTCGAAATTTAAAGTGGAAAAAAAGATTTTTTTTTTTTTACATTAAAAAAACAAACTAAAGTTCTAAACAACTAGTCAACTGAGCTGAGGGGGGCTGCAGTCCGGCAGTCCGATGCCTCGAGCCGCCCCTGCATATAGGAACTCACTGGCCTATCACTCCTCAACATTAACTGCATCAAAGTTTCCACAGCTTCCTGCTCCTTCCCTTGCTGTCCAGCTTCAAATGAATGTTTATACTGGTTTCCTGTGGAAGGCTCTAAAATATATTTATATGGCACCTGACCAATTTCTTCCCATTCCACTGGTTTCCCCTTAATTTGGGGGTCCATTGCTCTATCCTGTTGTGGTGCTTTCTGAATTAGATTTTCTACACTGAATCCTTCACTATGGAGATACTCCATAACCTCAGTTTCTATTTCTTTAACTTCTCCGTTACTAATCTCCTTTTTGGTATTGTAAAGTTTTGTATGCCCAGATTCCTTTGTATTTCTCTTCATATATCTTTGGCGTTGCTCTTTTTGTAGTGGTTAGTTTTGCTTTCGCCTTTTCGTAGATATGACACCATATTAAATCTCTTTTTCTTTCCCATGTCCATATATCTTCTTCAGATGTTTCTTGATCTTTCTGTTTCTCCTTATTTTGGGAACTCATTCCATCATGCTGTGATATAACCTATGTTAGACCTTCTACATCAAATCGTTCAGTTTGCAGGCACACAATAACTTCAACTTCTATTTTTTTAACTTCTACTTTACTAATCTTCTTTTCTGGATTCCCATTATTTTTCTGTTGTGAAATTTTCCATGTCTGGATGTCTTTGCCTGTTTTTCTGTTCGAATATCTTTGGGGCTGCCTTCTTTATGTTGACTAATTTGGCTTTCACTGTTGCATAAATACTGCACTCACTTCCATTATGACACAGTGTATGTGAAGCAAACTAACCATAAAAAGAATCATCTGCCAGTTCATTCAGAAACCTTTGAGCCATAAACCGGGTGTAAAAACCGAGGAACCATTCAAACGGCAAAAATAATTTGCAGTGAAAATAAGACACTACCAAAACAATTTCATAGTTCAGTTCACCAAAATCATAAGATCTGAATGAGTGAGAATATATATATTAAAACATCCACTTCTCTTTAGGAGTCTTCAAATCACCAATGAATAAAGATATTTGCAGTAATGTTCTGAATTGCTAGACACCATTTGATGGTAATATGCATTGCTCATGCATTATACAAGTTCTCACATTACTATGAAATACAAACTTCAGTGTTCCTTACCCAGTCTACAGCCATGAAATGACAGCAGAACATCAAAATAGCCTTTAGCAGATGTGCCCCAATATCATCAGACTTATAGAGTCAGTAAACCTAAAGATAATGGTTACAGCAGCAGCATTAAGATCTACAGTCATAATCTCCACAGTAGCTAAGTCCCCACATACATACTATTTGCAGAATGCAAGGAATGCAAGGAAACTTCATAACACTCATTAGCTAATAACCTCCAGAAAAGTCCATCATGCCAAGGAGGTAATTCTTTCTCAAACAGCCAAGCAGGTAAGTGCTTGTTCCACCATGCTCAGCAGGTAAGTATTTCAGCATAAGATCTCATATCTATCCTGACCAACAAGTACAACCATGGCAACAGTTTTGTAATATAAAAATAGGTCTATCAGTTCTGCAGTCTGCGACCTTCAACAGAGGACATGTTTCTGAAACACTGTTGCAACAAAATGTCTCTGTGTCCACAGTAGTGAACAAGTCAGCACTCCTTCCACACCTAGAAAATGTTAAAATAAAATATCTCCTTATGTACCATAAAAAGTAGCCAGCACCGACATCCTCAAACTATTTCTTTCTCTCTCTCTCTATCTGTCACACACACACACACACACACACACACACACACACACACACACACACGTAAAATTCTGCTCAGCACACATGATTCTGAATGGGTCAGAGATAGTTTTCTTACTTATATATTATACATATCTGTTCTCTAAGCTATTTGTAAAACATGGAAACATAAGCATTTAAGACACACAAGTTTTCGTTCTAGAATAAGCCAAGCTGACCACTACTTTTATTTATTTTATTTTATTTTTTTATTGTTATTTCTTTTCTAGAGCAGTACACTGATCAGAACAGCCCAACTGCAGGTACAGTCCAGGTAAATACAATTTCAGAGATACATAATAACATCACAGTGAGACATCAGAGGGATGAGTATCTGTGAATAATACAGAAAAGTGAGGTGCAAACACAACATAAATTGAGCAAAACATTATATGCAATATAAACAAGTGTGGAAAATCTGAGGAGAGAAAATGGTTAAGAGGAAATTGGAACTAGGGTGTTGGATAAACGATTAAGGTGGTTACATCACAGGCACAAGGTACAGGGATTAATTCTCACCTTTGATGGGAAATTGGCTAGGATTAAAAATAGGCTGCAGGGGCAGCTTGCCTATTACTTACCTATGACCTATGAGCCAGAATTAGAGCACATGTTGCTAATAAGGTGATATTGCCCATCGGAAGATGCCTACATTGAGAATTTTTTATGGAAGTAAGCTTTAAATTACTCTCAGAATCTGGCATAGGAAGAAAGGTCAGTCATGAATGATGGCAGGGATTCCCAGTGTTTTGGAGCAAGAGCTGAGACTGAATGGTTGGTACAGTAGTGTTTTATTTAAGGGGTTTGTAGGGTGTATATTGTTTGGCAAAACCTTTTGTAGGAGTAGGGGTGTGGGTTTGTGGTGAGTTTTGTAGTGAATGGATTGAATGAGTCAGGTTGAATTAGTTTGAAGAGACGAGACCTTGATAGCAGGTCAGCTCTAAGTTTTATGGGGACCCAGTTGTTGTTTGAAAGGGTGATGTAGCTGCACTTATGGGAAGAGAGAGTGTGATAAAACAACAAACTTTGTTAAAGAGAGATTGCAGAATGGAATCATTTGGTTGGACATGTTGCTATTATGGGTAAAATATATTCAAGTTGAACTACAAGGACTACTTTACTTATATTTGCCTGAGATAGACCAGCAAGATAGGAAAAGATTTACCTGACAAATAAAAGATTGTTAATTTTGTTCTAGTTCTAGTGGATGCGGATTTGGGAGATGAAGGATTATTCAAGCCATATTGGGAGACATCTGAAAGAAATTTTTATGCTGTTGTGAATGTCTGGCATATTGAGAAATGTGGGAGCTTTAGACAGTTTGGTTAAGTAGCAACTTATGATTGATTAGACATTTTTGGACAGTGTGGAGATTGACTTTCAGTGGTGACTGAATTACAAAGGGGGAGATGGTTGAGTTGAAATGAACTATATTATCTGTATAAAGAATCAGTGGTAAACAGAAATATCATACGGCAGTCTGGTGATAAAGATAGAGGAGAATACATGAAGAGGTGAGAATGGAGCCTTATGGGATGTCATTTAAAAGAGGAGCTGCTTCAGATTTGGATGACCTAGTTAGCTACAGAGTATGATGTCAGGCAAATGTGCATGCTATTGAGAGTCTTCTGTGATAATAGCTATTTCTTGTATTATTTATTTTATTTATTTATTTTACATTTGTTTACCAGGATAGTCCAACTGGACGCAGGTCCATTTACAGTGAAGGCCTGAGGAGAAAAGCTCCATAATTAGATTAACATCAACATGGTAATACAAGCAATCATATAACAGTGATAACTGAGGTAAGTACAGACAAAAAGTCTCATACAATCCAGTCTAAACAATAAGAAATACATCAGCAGTAAGTGAGTAAATTTACAAAGACAGAAAGTGTCATACATCAAAGCATCAACATTGATTAGTGAGACAGGATATAAGAAATCGTATGATTAGACATGACATATTATGCAATTTCAGGTTGACTAAGATACCTAGCTGTAGCATATATACAGTAGAGATAGCAGGAAGGAAGGTGTAAAGTGTGCTGAAATTGTGAGATTCATGTGATGCATGGACATAGCCATGTATTCCTAAGATGTGATTTGAGACCATTTTTGAAATGTGTGTTAGTGGGGGCAGAGGTCAGTGACGTGGGGAAGTTATTCCAGGATCTAGCTATGGCATGATAACAAAGAGATTTCCCTGAGTTGTTGTTAGCTTTAGAGATGCAGAGGAGGGATTTCTCAGTAGATCAGAAAAGACGATTAGTTCTGTATGGAGAGAGTAACAGGCTTAGTGCTGTTTTTTTTTTTTTCAGGATGTCTAACAATATTAAAGGCAATGACTAGCTGGTGGTAATTGAGTAGCTGGGGAAGTTCTAACCATCGTAGTTCCCTTAGAGATTGACAGTGATGGGTTCTGAAAGTGCAGTTGTTAGCAAACTTGGCAATTTTATTGTAACATGATTCAAGTCTGGTGAGATCAAGTTTTCTGACTTGGGTAAGAATTGGTGTGGCATACATTAGAGATGCAAGTAGATGGGTTTGGGCTAGAGTGATCTGTGCCTGTTCTGAGAGGAATTGTTTATGCCTATATAGTGTTCCCATTTTTTTGTGGACCTTTTTTTTTATGGTTTGTGAGATATGGACATTGAAGAGTAGGTTATTGTCAATTTCTACACCAAGGAGTTTGGTATGGTCAGAGGGAGATATGATGGTACCATTTTTGGAAAAGATTGAAAAGGATAGTGGGGTAGGTATAGATTTGTTGGGGGTAAAAAGTAGCAATTTTGTCTTATTTGGGTTTAGGATTAGTTGGATATCAGTAATCCAACTTTCTACAGAAGGTAAGGATTCTTGTGTGAATTGTTGTAGAGTGGAAAGCGATGGAGCAGAGCAGATAAGAATCGAATCGTCAGCATACTGTATAAGGGGTACATGCTGGGTGGAGGTATGTAAATTGTTGGTAAATATTGGAAAGAGTAGTGAGCCTAAAACTGAATCTTGTGGTACACCTATCATATATAGGAGTAAAGGAGATTGTATGTCTTGCCATTGAAGTGATTGCTGCCTATGTGACAGATAGCTTTTAAATCAGGCAATAGTGGAAGGGGCAAAGGATAGGGAGGCCAAGGAGTCTAGAAGTTTGGAGTGTGAGACCATTTCAAATGCTTTTGAGAAATCTAAAAATATTGCAGTGAATGTGGCCAGCTATAGCACTAAAATTCTACATGTATGCTAGGGTCTAGCTGTTTGTCCAAGACTTTGCAAATACATCATCTTAAAACAGAAGTGCATTATACATGTCATGTTCTAAAGCAATATAGGGAATAGTACCAATGAAAACCATACCAGACTATTAAACATTCCGTCTAGCTGTTTGGTGATGCATTACAGTGCCTCTGACATTTATAAATCAACTGCAGTTTAACATTCATAAGTTACAAAGTTAAATTAACTTCCATGCAAAATTTCTCAAACAAAATATGCGCATGGTTACAGCAGAACTACTCTACTATACTATATGTAACTCAGCATATAGGGAAGACTAGTTTTGCTGAAATGTGTTAAACTACTCCGGTACAAAACAACAAAGTAAACATAATTAAAACTATACTCAATAAGTGGATGTAGGGATGGTGCCATTATGTGGAGTACTCAGTTACTTAAGCTGCCGAATAATACACTGTTATCAGCCATTACCCCAGAGACAGCAATACTTCCCTACTCCTTTGAAATGCTAGTCACTATTGAGATGTATCAACAAGTGTTCTTGCAAGCATGGTGTAACGCAACAATATGTTAGCACCTCTGCATCTCAGTAGAAATGCTGACCGCAATGTGAGTGGTTGGGCCATGTGACCAAGACTTCCAACTACAGTTCAGTTAGATGGCTAACAAGATCTCTTCCTGCACATCTTAACTTTCAAGATGGGATTAGAACTAAGGAAAATCTTAAGCAAACTTAAACAGTTGCCTGCGTTCATAAAAAGTCTGAATAACACCTGCAGCCAATATGCATTCTTAAATGCCCTGAAACAATGTTAAGTGTTGGCATGTGAAACTTGCACATGCCTTCATTTGCTGAAGGAAACACACAAGTAGTAGAACTTAAGCATTCACCTGCTGCCCAAATAAAATGAAAAACGGTGGCAAAGAAAGGAAGCTCTAGACTGAGATGTACTGTTAATGGCAATGCATAATATCAGATCAGCATTGTGGCACAGAGTGTTTTTGTTTCAGACTTGTACGTTTGGACTTATGCAAAGTCATTTTAGTGTGATTCAAAAATATACATGGGTTTAAAAGTTCTGTTAAATAATCATGGCATATAACATCTTAAATATGAGCGGCAAACATGATACTTTTTGTACATTACCTGGAGAAACCATTTTACTTCTCATCCCATTGAACAGGGTGAAAAGTGCTACAGTCTGGAGAAAGTGCTGCAGCTGCAGAGTTAGGTACACTCTGTACTGTTTAGTGTGGGTATGAGTTAGTTGTCTGTACTAATATGAAGATGACTGATATGTACTGTTTTGTTCAATACATCACAGCTAAAACAATCTAGACAATAAGACTGTTAGGCTTTAGCACTACTGCATATAGTGCTGTATGACATGTCATAAGAAATGCAGATAATGAAATCTACAAACACATGGTACAACAGGTACTTAAATTGTGATCATACTAGATCTAGGTGAAAGGTTTCGAACAGCTGTTAAGTAAATAAGGAGTGTGCCATTACTGTATTTGGACAGCAGCAACATGTCAGACAAGTAACAGCATACTGCACTGCTTTAAAATATGGAGTTCTCCATGCATTCTCGTGTCAGGCTTGCAACACACCTGTTAGCAGTGGGGGTTGCTATTGACAATCATTATTCAAGGGAGTTGCCAATAATTATTTCAAGCATGTGTCAGAGACAATAAAGATGTTGCACAGTACAAAAGTCTATACCCACAGACAGTGGGAATGTTGATAATTTGCTACATATGTTACAGCTACTGAAAAGGGAGTCACAGAATAACACCGTTTATCATTCATTGTTCCTACTGGTGCATCACATCACAACCGATCATGACAAGGTTGGGCTGGTCTTGCCAGATGCTGGAGTTTTAACTTTAATAATGAAGAAACTCCTTCCTGCACAAAGCATCATGGACTATCTTTGTCTGAAAGGGAATAATTGTGCTCCCACAGGGAAGGGTTGTGAATACAAATAACTGATGATCAAAGTGGAACATCTGTACTTTGACAATGAAGGCCTACTGTTATCATATTACTGACCTATGTCCTTATGTCAAAAGGTTCACAAATGTTCAGGTTATTGATCTGTGAGGATCTTAAGAAGCTTAGCCCTTCATTTCTATAATAATTTTTAGCCCTTATATTTTGCAAAATGAATCTGCAAGGATGGGCTGCCCAAGTATATGCCAAGTAGTTACATGTTTTCCCTTTCCATGAGGACCATTGGTGCTAAACTGGGGTGAATTTGTGGTTACCCATCCTTTCATCCAAATTACATTTAAAAAGATTGAGATAAGTACACTGTTTTATGTGGCAGGTAAGCCAAATCCACAGATATGGTATTCTGTGTAACATATAACTATCAATCCATCATGTTCTATTACTCTTGCAAAAGAGATTGAAGTCCCTTTAGCAGGTGTTACTAATACCACTGGACTTTGGAATGTGTAACAGGTCTGACAGAACAGAATCTTTTGAGGGTCTATATATGGGGTAGTGGTAGCTACTCTGTAACCTGCATAATTCTAAGAAGGGAGATAAGGCTTTGAGATGGTCTGCATAGTTTTTATGACTTAGGCTCTTGAGGTTTTAGTGTATTTGTTCCTACTGTAACAAGTGTTTTGACAGGTATAGAGGAAAAATGTCATCCCTGGATCTGGACACCACACTCTCTGATAGAAGCTTTGTGATGAAAAAGGACTTCCTTAAAAATAATGGAAATGTGATGATCAAATGACAGCTCATTGTCAGCATAGGTTCTCTATCTACAGTATCAGGTATCAAGTTATATTGTGGTTACATTTAGCTGGGAGAGTTTATCTATTATGACTGAATGTGATCTGTTGTCAATGCTTTTGCAAGATCCACATAGGCAGTGCACACTGATTTGCCCTCATCAATTGCCTCAGTAGCCTTTCCAAAGAAGATAAGGAGGTTAAGTCAGCAGGACCTGCCCTTGATGAATTCAAGCTGTGTTGAGTTGAGAGGATGTTTCTCTTCCCTTCCCCCACATCATTGTTACTGGCCTGACCCTCATGCTCTGTCCACAATGGGTCTTCCAGCTACTCCATGCCCCCTCTCACTTAATCTGATAATTGCTGGGGCTGATTATGGACTGAAAGCAACAGAGCTCAACACATTTGACCCTCTGTCCACCCTATGTGGCTTTGTGGTATGGTCTAGGGTAGGCATGCGATGTGAATATGTGATATATCGCCACGCCTCTGCAGCCAGTCCCCACTACCCATTTGACCATGCCACCTCTGGTGACATCCCAAGCATCTACTAGGGATCATAATCAAGAGACACCTATGTACCACTCTCACTTTGGGATGGGCATGTTTATACTCCCTGCAGATTTGTCAGTCACCAGAGATGCTGATCAAACCCAGGTCACCTAGGTCATAATTCAGGGCATTATCCCTCTACGCCACTGGTGCAGCTTAGCTGGGTTGAGTTCAGAGTTGAGTTTATCAATACAAACACCTTGGACCAGATAGTGCACACTCCAACCAGAGGATCAAACACTGGATGTGATAATCAGAGATGTGGGAGAGCATTGCACCCTCTCCTGTGTCACATCCTCATTAGTGAGGTTAGACTATAGAGCTGTTTCTTTTGACATAAAAATCAATCCAGAAAACACAAATAAACCCATAACAGTTAGGAACTGTTCTAAAGCAAAGTACATCCTATTAAGCAATAGTTTGTCAAATTTCATGGGTCCCCAAACTCTGCTAACACAGCTGCCTATGCAAATGGCTCTACTGAGGCTACCATACCTACCAGGTGGCATCCTTCTACAATTAAACAAGAAACTAAGAGGTCTAATAAAGTCCAACAAAGCCAGTTGTATGGTTAAGCTAACCTCCCAGGTGAAGGACAATCACAAGGCCTTCTTCAGCTATGTTAAGAACCTTAAAGGTAATTCTCAGCAGTGTGCAGAACTGGTTGTAAATGGCATAAGTGTGATTAACTTGTTTAATAGATTTTCCCTTTTTCTCATGGACCCACCAAATTTGGTCAATTGTTGAAAGTCACCATCTTTTTAGTCAACAAAATTTGGTTAAGTTTAATATCAAAATCAAACTCCGCTGGTGGAATCCTTACAGTAACAGCGTATGAAATAATAATAAAAAAAAAAAAGTCATGGCCAAATTCACAAAGAGCAATTCTCATAGACACAAGAGCTTTCTGATTCAACTAAACAAGAAACTAAGAGGTCTAATAAATAGATTCATAGGTATTTACTAGGCTAATGACTGCAAGGGCCTTTTTAGGCCTAGCCGTGCATCCCAAATCTTTTACAAGTTCTGGTACCCTTGATAAATGTAAGCAGGGGCTTGGGAGATGAAATATTTACAAACAGAGTCCTCTGTGATAAACTATTTACAGGTTGCCTGTGTCAATTACAGACATAGGTGCTAAACCAAGGATGAATTTCCTTTTCCCGATAAAATCCAAAAAGGAAAATTATGAGGTCAGGGAAGCCTCCTAGGTGAAGGGCAATCGCAAGGCCTTTTTCAGCTGTCAGGAGCCTTAAAGATAATACTCAACAGTGTGTGGAACTGTTTGTAAATGGCATAACTGTCACTGACCAGGGTGACATAGTGAATCAACTCCCCATTCCCCCACCACCCCCAGTGAAATCCCTTCTAGCATATCCACACCAACTATCAAATGGGAGCAGGTCCTGGTAGAGCTCGCTAAGGCCAAAAACACGGCTTAAATGGGCCCTGACAACATCCCGGTTGCCTGCTAAGTAGCATAAAACATTAACTAGCAGGACCATTTTCGCACTCTTCAGCTACAGGCTCAAGAGAGGATACATGTCAGGTAAATAGTGTAATGCAACATTCATTCCTCTTCGTAAGGGCAGACAATCAACTGACCCAGGAACAACATACCCATCAGTCTGACAAGTCTAATATGTAAGGCCATTGAACAAATTATTATTGAAATGATTAACAGGGACATTGGCAACCTAGGGACACTAGACCCATTCCAGTTCAGCTTTGTTAAGGGATAGCCTTGCCTACTCAACCTGGTATACTTCTTCAAGAGGGTCACCAAGGCTATGGATAAATGTAAAATGATGCATATTGCCTACCTTGACCTGGCCAAGTCATTTAATCCAATACCCGTCACAGGTATTATTAACAATCTCTCAGAACTAGGACTAAATATCTACACAACTCCCTTAATTACTAGCTGGTACACAGGTAGGACTCAGTAAGTCAGGATTGGTTAGACCACCACCACCAGGAGACCAGTAGAGTACTGCAAGTCACTGTGCTGGGCTCACTCCTATTTGTCATCTACTTCTCATAAGTCAAGGTTAATTTCAAAGGCCTTTGACTCACTAAGTTTGCAGATATCTGCAAATTGGGAGTTATCATAAATTTCCCCCATGACACTGGCATCATACGAGAGGGTCTAACACAAACAAATGACTGGTGGCAAACCCACAGACTAAAACTCAATGTGAAGAAATGCATTGTAGTGTCCTTTAGGAAATTGCTCCTCCAAGCTAATTACTTTGTTGGTAAAGCAGCCTTAAGATTTGTCCCAGTAGTTAAGAATCTGGGAACATATGTAGAATGTAATCTGGTCTTCAATCATCTAGCAGTGAAGACAGTAAGAAATCATTCTGTGTTGCCCAACTCATAAGCAAAGGTATGACATCCAGGTCTAAGGAGTTTATTGTACCACTCTACTCAGCCCTTATCATACGCATCATTGAGTACAATGCCCCCTTTGGCATGTACCTAACCAGGTACTTGTGACAGTTGGAACACCCTCTAAGGTTCCTCATCAGCATAATCCAGGTATGAATACCCTATCCTACAAAGATTTACTTAAGGCCCAATCTCTGTACTCAATCACTTACAGTCACTGATAGGTGATATATGCCTGCCATATAAGTCATCCTCAGATCCAGCTCTGATGGATCTCTTGCGCATACGCAAAACAAACATCACAAGTAGCACTAGACCTAAGGACTTGAGTGTTACCTGTGACATAAATAGAACATGCTGGAGAGACTGATACACGTCAAAGGATCCCCACACAATAAAATAATCTTCCCATCCAGATGAAGCAAAATTCATCCCTGACCCTATTGAAACAAAATCTTGATCATTGGATGGGGAAATCATAAATTCACTACAGTCTGTACCTCATATCTCTGATGGACAGACATCAACAACAGTAATAAATTGTTCCCCAACAGACATATGCCCCACATAACCCTTAGCTACATTCTTACTAACATATCTCACCATATAGGTGTCCAAGGTAGTCGGGGACAAAACTGTGTTGCATTGCCTTGTTAAGCTTATAAAAACCCAGTGGTCAGAATAGACCTATAAATTGATGTAGCTATGAGGGAGATGGTGACAACAGTAATGAAAATGATAATAACTTGATTTGGTTTACACTTATAAATTAATACAGACAGAAGAATTTTCACAGTTATGGCCAAGTAAACAGCTGCTCAGAGCACAGCTGGTGTTGGGGACACACAGAGAGATATAGTGTGCTGCAGGAGTCACCCTCATTATTAACAGTATTTGTTCCTGTCTGTAAATGTTCGCTAAACTCTACCAGTTGCTGTTTTCAAAAGACTGTGATATTTGTACAGCAGCTACTTTCACTGAATTTGTGTGACTTTTTGGCTAGTTTTTTTCAGTGGCATGAGTCTCGTCCAGTGTTCCAGACTATTAAACCAGTTAACAGAACACAACAGTGTCACATTGCCATGATTGTTTCTAGTGTTGCAGGTGTCATGGCATACAGAACAGCATGAGGTGATTCAGTACTGAACAGTAAAATCCATGGTATGGAAATTTGATATAACGTCCTCTTGGCCACCATGATTCGCAGGATGGCATTAGGTATTCTGCTGTGGAACATGACAAGTATGTAGAAACTCCAGTGCTCTTGGATGTCATACACAGGCCATTGCTGAGTATATACTGCTATGGTATTTGTTGTTGTAATAGTTTATGTTACTGCAACTGATTTTAGCATAATTGGTTATCATTAGCTTCTGCCCAATGTGTAGCCATGGAGAGCTAATACTAGGCAATGTACAGATACCTTCACTATAAGTCTCAGAAGCTGTGGCTGCAGCAGGCACACCTAACAATGTTGTCAGAGAGTGGTCAACATGATGGTCATGCACTGTCAATGTAGACCTACACAACTCTGCATTGCACGCTCTACACCCATGGTGACATGCTATGTATGTAAAAATTGGATGTACAAGGAACCCTTTCTGCTGAATACTTCGTATTATATATGTAGTACACAATCAGTGTTTACCATTAATCATGTTAGTGTCAGGTTTTTCAACATTATTTGACTTTATACACAATGGTCTTGGGCACATTAAGGGGATATTACTGTACTGTACTGCATAAATATCTGTCATGTGTTATTCTAAGAGAAGGTCCACCAGATGGCAGTGAAATCTCAACGCTCAAATATGCTATGTCCATTATGTGACATGTACAGAAGGTATAACTTTATCTGAAGGGTTTTATTTGCTGTCTCCTTGCGTACCAGGAACTGCATCCCTCTGAACCTCTTGATGTCGAGCCTACATGTTTTGAGGTAAGTAATTCACAGTAATGCATTTACCACAAAGGGACTTGAAAATAAAAATAAAACTACATCTGGAATATGATAACAAAGAAGAACTGGGCATGCTTAGTGATCACCTGCCTAGTGTGGCACACACACACACCATACATATATATATATAGGTTTACCTTTATATCGGCGATCCCAATATGGGCAAAATGATTTCCACGAATACCGAAGTGCAAACGTCTCCAACGTCAAATTACACATAACAGAATGGCAAAACCTTGTGGAGATGTGGCCCGGTCGGAAATGTCGAAATTCGACATAATTTCGACATTTAAAAATGTTCACTCTTTGGTTTCACTTAAACGGTTTGATTAAGTGGCCAGTTGATCATGTGTGATTGACGATATAAAGATAAACCTATATGAGTGTGTGTGTGTGATATTTACATATATATCTTACAAACAAAAAACAACTCAGCTGTCAGAAAAATATGTATTAGTGTATGTATTAGTAATATGCTTAGTGCATTTAAGGCTTGGAAAGGGTTAACACATTTATTCTATTTCACACTGCATAAAATCTGTAAAAATTGCAGTAGCTTTCTAACCTTGTGTTGTCATGAAATATGCGCAGCTATAATCTTTGCTTATGCTTTGGAAATTTACAGGGAAGCAGATAATTTCTGCTTGTGTCAGGAAAATAATGAATAGATGTATCACTTGTATTAATATTATGAGACTTAGACAAGGAGTTCCGCTTGTGCTGTGAGAAAATACACAGCTGCATAAGCTATAGATAATCAGAACAAAGACTGCTAGAAAATATGAACTGCAATCAGCATTTGCTTGTGCCTAAGCTAGAAAAGTACCTTGAAATGTAACACATGTATTAGAACTACAGAATAGAAGCTTGTAACGGGCTAGAGCCCACCAAGGCCAGGTTGTTTTTCTCAAAATGTTTTTCATAAATCCAGTCATGTCAGCAGAAAATCTGAGTAACATCTGCTGTAGAAAAATACTGAAAGTTGTGTTTGATTACGTCAACCATAGAAGGCAATGTCTTGTAGAACAGTATAAGAATAGCATACTTCCTGTTAGTAGTTAGGCAAAATCCTGTATTTGCATGTTTTTGTCTCCTTGCAGCAAGTTATTAAATGTGCCTTATCTGAACCTTACGTGTATTGGTCTTTGAAGATTTTTCCTTTGACATCAGCCAAGGAACAATTATTGAACAAACACAAACACCATGGGGCAGCACCATCAATTCTCAAGAAACTTGACAGTGCTGCCCCAGGGTGTTTTCATATCTATATCTATATCCATATTGATATCTGTGTGTGTGTGTGTGTGTGTGTGTGTGTGTGTGTGTGTGTGTGTGTGTGTGTGTGTGTGTGTGTCTGTGTGTGTATGTATGTATGTGTGGGAATGGCTGCTCTGGAGAAGTTGGAGGCAATGCTCAATGACTAAGGTTTATTCAAAAATGACTTTAGCATTTCATGTCTCAGAATTTGCCCATAGAATCAAACCTGGCCAGTGGTGACGTGCCCATTACTACTTACCATACTGGGTATTATTACTCATTAATTTACAAAACACAACCAACAATCATAGTGACAGACAAGGGTTCATGTCAAATGATCGCATGATTAAAACATAAAACGTCAGTTCATTGAGACAAAAACATCGAAAATTTTAATCATGGAAACCCTTCTTTGTCGAATTCCAGTGCATCAAATTGCAATAGTTGGCCAATAGCTGCACATAAGTTAGAATTAATATAAATGTTTACTTCCATCATATTATACCTACCAAGAGTATGATGTTTTACTCGTTTGATCATTTAACATAGACGCCAACACACATATCCATATATTATATTTATAAATACATTTTTATACAGATAGAGATACAGATATAGAAGTCTATTTCTATCTCTCACTCTCTATATATACTGTTAAAATGATAAAAGAAATAAAATTCTCTATTCGTGCTGAACAACATTCCTTCTTTCAAAATTCTATCCATTAATTGCACCTGTAAACAAATTTTCAAACCTCAAAACTAATTTTAAACTATATATGTGTATATATATATATATATATATATATATATATATATATATATATATATATATATCACAGCCACAAACCTACTTTTAGCAATCTGAGAAGAAATTATTTTAAAGATCCTTAGAAATTTTACCTACCTGTTGCTTAATTATTGGAGAGATACTTTTTGCAAATAAATTACAGTACATGAAGTAGCTAAAAAAGGGCCCAGTTCTTCTACTTTTAACGATGACTTCAGATTTGTAGAAACCTTCCTCTCCAGTACATACTTTACTCAGCTGTTTCCAAGAGCCATCCTTGTCCTCCAGTGTGCCTGTCCTAACAACTGAGGCCTGACTGCTACAGCCTAAACAAGATAACCTGTAGTATAACATTGGTAAATCCCATAAGTAACACATATTGATGAAGGCACAGGAAGTGACAAATGAAAATCAGTCCTCAATTATTTTAATCAAAATGTAGCAGCAAATCCAATAAACAGTTGAGCTTAACAACTTTCATCCTTCACAGTACATAAGACTTCTTCAAAATTATTGTAGATTCATTTCCTGGGCTGGTTGCACAGTAAGAATGAAACTGATTTGTGCTTGATTCTTAGTATAACACTGCAGAGACCTCAGTGAGTCAATTGTCCAGCTGTAGCAAATGCAACACATCTAGCTGCTGTACTCTTTGAAGTCACTAACTAGAGCAAGTGAATGTTTCACCAAGCTATGTGTGTACATCTCAGGCAAGGAACTCTAACACCGCCATGCATGTTGCACTTAGTCCCTTTAGGAGTAATGTACTCTCCCTCCAGTATGACAGTTTTGAGAAAGTAGGCTTGTCATACCTCAGAAGAAGCAGTCCAGTCATGACATACCTTAAACGCTATATCCCTAATCTTCTGTAGACAGCAAAGACAAAATATTTTCCTTCTGCTGGACAGCATGCTGCAATAACAAAAATATTTTTCTCTCACAGAAATACATGGTTTTTGGTTAACATTCATTAAATGTTGTATATCAAGGAAAATTATTGCGTATGATAATACCAATGTGAAACTGAGTCACAGTCTATGAATAGCACCTTATTTTCCAGTGCCTAGCAGCATATTTCTCTGTGACCACTAAATATAGTTAACTAGTGATTAAATATTTTCTATTATATTCTTGCTTCTAATGTGATCTTTATTCATGAATTCATGGCATAATCTAACCACAAACAATGGATACTTTCATGCACATCTTTAAAACGAATATGTTATACAGTATCAAATTCTGGTTTTCAGAATCAAACAAGCATTATACTAGAATATAGTTCATTTATTATTTTTTTTTATGAAAGGGTTTTGGACACAGTTACCTTAACAGCGTATACCTCCCAAACTCCCATACTTTATTAGTGTAACCCCAACATCACATTTGGCTTAAAGATGTGTCACTGTAGTGTCTAAAGTGAAATCAATGGATGCATATTTGTCACATCTTTCTGTAAAAGTACACCATTTACTCAGCAACGACTCAGTCACTCATTATCATGAAGCAGAACTCAAGGAAACATTGCTCGGCCATCCAGACTTTGATATGCAGTATGCCTGCTTTGTTAGATGTCTGCAAATATATATTATTTGCCTCAGATATCAGTGCCAAAAGTAACCTGCCAAATAATTTTACTACTCAAAATCAGTACAATGACATCTGGTATTCAATATAATATATTTTGCTGTCAGTCTTTTAACTGTCAATCAAATGTCAGTTAGATTATGTTTAGGTAACCCATGTCTATCTATCTATATATATCATCATATCATATGCATATACAGTGTGTATGTGTGTGTGTGTGTGTGTGTGTGTATATATATATATATATATATATATATATATATATATATATTTATTTTTTTAATATTTTAAGATTGTCAGCCTTTGCTTTGCTCTAACAGAATTAGTCTGGTTGTACACGTCATCTTGTATAACAATACAACTCTTTTGTTCATCCATTCATTGCTTTCTCTTATTCTTCTACAACTACTAAAATATAAGTGTGTGCTGCTTTGAAGTGATTACTTTGTTTGTTGCCCTATATTTTTCTATGCATGAATTTTTACCATGCAACTTACTTGCCTTTGGCTGACTTTCTCTAACTAGGTCTGTTTCCTTATTTACTGTTCCTACATTTAGAATACAGCTATAAGACCGATGAATTTTTTTTTTTTTTTGCAATTTTAGTATGCATGACTTAAGATGTAAATTTCTAACCTTTCTTGATAAATATTTCTATATACCTTCATAATGCAGTTTCATAAATATATCTTCAAAATATTTTTATGCAGGTATAAGATCTGAGTGAGCAGTGCGCTAACAGTTGTATGTTTAAATGAAGTCAAATGGCATCTTTTTCCTCAAAAAACTGAGAATGTTTAGCTATCTTTGATGTATAAACTGAAGAACTGCCGGGAAAATATCCAACAAATTTAAAGCCACCCATGGAAGAGTGATCTCACGATGAGGAATATCCTATTTCTGAAAAGCTTGATAACACTGTTCCCAATCCGTAAGATTTTTATAGAAACTCAGTGATACAGTGTTACAACTGAAAAAAAAAAAAATCACGTCTAGCATTACCAATGCTATACTAATGCATATAAGCTCACGAAAAAAAGGTTTCTGCTTTGGAAATGTGAAGCTGGATAAAAATTCTTATGAGCTCATGTTTTGGTGCTTCTTATATAAACATTCAGCACTTAATACTGAAATGTATCCCCGCCAATATACGTGGGAATGTTTTTTACATTATATAAGATCAATCTATATAGTACCCATTCACAATGGATAATAGCGATATTTGCTTGGTAAAAATTTTAAATGTCAGGACCCATTAGAACAAGTCCCAAAAACATGGAAACCAAATGGCAGAAAAAAGGGATTTACATAGACTAAGTACACAATGGCCATTTCCTGAAATATTCCCTTTTTTCTGAGATTATTTTCTTTAATGTGGAACAGGAGCAAGTTGAGATCGAACTCCCACTACCACCAAGAAGATATTAAAGTCAGCTCAGGAGTTCCATTATTTGTACAAAGAATCTCTAAAACATTTCTTTTTTTTCTTTTTTGTCTGACAAGATACTTTGAAATTGGAAAAGCTTTTTCTCAGAAGGCTGCAATTATGTTTATATGAGGTGATACTTCATATAATGATAAATACAGTCTTAAAATATTTTCCTCTGTAAGTCTGAAATCATTCAGTATTTTTCTTAAGTAACTAAGAAATGTTTTAACTTGTGTGTTGTGTCTTTTTGGTCAACAATTGTTTTCCTTAGGAAAAAAATTGTTGACCTGGGGTTTTGCTTTTTTGGTATTTCACTCTTTATGTGTCGTCAAAATGGCATTCGCTATGCCCTTGTAACTCTCTCCTCTAACTTCTCCCATTCCATCTACCCTCTCCCTCTCTTCCACCCCACAAACTACCTTTGATTACAGCAAGCTCTAATACTTCCATGCCTATCTACTTATTATATGGCAGTAACTTCTTATTGTAACAATTGTTAATATCTGCTATGACTTCTTGGATAGAACAGATGCTAATTATCTACTGAATGTACTATGTTCTTCATCTGTAATTATGTCTGTAATATTTTAATTGCTAGGATTCTTCATCTGTAACTATGTAATATTTTAATTTGTGGAGCTTTTCTCCCCGGGCCTCCGCTGAAAATGGACCTGCGTCCAGTCGGACATTCCCGGTCAACAAATGCAAATAAATAAATAAATATGATATAGACCCATATATTTTCCCTTTAATTTCTTATTTTTAGTCAGAGAAACTTTACCAGTAGTTTTGCTGAAAAGATTGGCACTGTTGTTGACAAAGAATGAAGAGACAAATAACATCAGCATGAAAAAGAAAATAAATTACATGCTGTATTGGTCTATTTTCTTTTTGTTGACTAGGCTAGTACTGCTCTGCCAGCATGCCCTTTTAAGGTGAGACCCAAGGTGGTATTCATGCTTACTTGGGGAAATGTGGCCAGAGCACCAGGTAATTTCCCTTACTCTCTTCATCTATACCACCTCAGTTACCAACAACTCAGGCAGCTGGGGTTTCAGTTTAATATCTCACCCAAAGGCTGGCACACTTAGGAGAACAGCACCTCCTTTATACTGTGCTACAGTGTCAGCACTGGAAAATTAATTCAAGTACCTGATATGGGAATAGAAACTGCAGCCTTCTGAACTTTCAGAACCAAAGGAGAGTACACTACCTGGTTAGTCACTGACACTGATGTGTCGTAAGTGTAGGAAAGAGCTTCCCTGTTCCTCACTGAATTTCTGCTTGGTGTAGATTCAATCCATCAAGTACAACATTCTAATAATAAACACCCTGATCACTGTTTTTCTATAGGAAATTGCTAACAATGCAGTTTCAAAGCAAGAACTGGCAGTGATTGCTGTATTTAATGGATTTTCCTTTTTCTTACGAGATGACCGAATATGCTTGATTGTTTAAAGTCAGCATCTTTTTAGTCAACAAAATTTGGTCAGTTAAAATAATAGCCAAAAGGTGTGCGAGATCTCATAATCCCTGGGGTTGGGGAATGCACCCTTTTCTTAGACATGTAATCGTGGAGTTAGTATACAAAAGTAGCAGGGAGTGTTGCAATGGGGGGCATAAAAGTCTGGTTTTAGGATTTTTTTTTTTGTATTTGTATGCACAGAGACATATCCTCAGAGTATGCATATTGACATGTCATTGTTTGCATTGTCAACATAACGGACATTAACATCTGGAATTATTGATTATATTTAGTAGGGGTGTGTGTGTGTTTTTATTATCTATATATATATATGTATAAGTGTGTATATGCATGTATATATAGAAATTTCATGTGGCATACCAGATGTGCTGCTAACATAGGTGATACTAGGAAGCCAAGCCTCCTCCAAAAATACTCATTTCTATTTATTTATTTATGCTTTGGTCAGGATGAGTTTCAGAAGTTAGTCTAGAGAACTGGTTTCTCATCAAGTTGGAAGTCAATTATTCATATTAGAAGTTATGGAAACAGAAATCAAATTCACCAAATTAAGATATCTAGTAATTCTTTGTTGAGACCAGTTAAGAAATGTATCAGGAGTTATAATTGTCATAAAACTGTTGAACATTAACCATAGTCACTGGAATAGACGACAAAATGTAGAAGCTTAAGAATGTCCATTGACTTGCCACATTTTTTTAGTAGACAATATTTTTGACTTGCACTGTATTTGAAGGTAAAGAGTGAAGCAATGTGCCATGAAAATGGCCATTAAAGGTATACATGCTGTACAAAATTGAATATGTATTTCCACCTTCATTATTTTCCCTTCTAGAAGAATTAGAACCATGGGTAATTCTAAATGATAACAGGTTTGCAAGTTTTTATAAAAGTCATGCTCATGCTAATGTCCTGGATGCACACAGAAAAATCATTAAACAGCATTCTAAATGCTATTTGTTAATACATTTATAATGCAATGTATATGATTATCACTTGTACAACTGAAATGGTATTTCATTGTCAATAAAATTAAAAGTCCCAGTCAATCAGAAAAATGTTTACGAGTTCCTTTCTGCCATACATGGGAGACAGAAATTATGACAACTAATAAATGAGTGCTATAGACTTAGGGAAATGGACTTCCTTTACCTGACATTAAACATTTAAATATATATATGAAAAATAATGATACTGACCTTGTTTACTGACAATGACATAAAACTGATTAATTTAAAATACTCTCACTAGTTTGGACATACTGTGGTATAAAACAGAGTTTAAGGAAATGGCTACAGAAATTTCTGCTTGACAAATTAGTTGATAACACATGTTAAGTGATAACTGGAATTTCCTGAAATCTATATTTCAGTGTATTTATATTTAATCCAAAGCTTTCATTTTAATGCAAAAGTCATCATTATAATACATTTAAAGTGAATAAAATGTAGTATAATTAGCAACTTTGTTCATTTATTTGGATTATATTAACACCTACTATGAAAAAATATACAAAAAGTGAATTGAAAAGTTAGTCTCAATGGAAGGGAACAGGAAAGAAAAATGTTATGGTGTGTACAAAGGCACTAATGCAATACTGTTCAATTTAAAAGATGGTATCTTGCTTTTTATAATGTATGCTATAGTGTAATGCAATTTCCATTCCCTTTATACTTAATAAAGTGCAAGCTACAAAGCATTTCCTTTACTGATTATACAGACTGCATAGCTTTGTCTTCTGAAATACACTATGCATTCATTTATAAGAAACTCTAATATGTTTAGAAACTGCACAATGGTATGTAACACAATAAATTGCCAAGTGGTATATCTTAGTGTTTAAATTATAAGTCAAGAAATGAAAAGAAGACAGCATTAAGCATATCTGCTTTCATTTTTCTGTGCTATTTTAACCATTCAGTTAACAATGTGCTTAAAATATTTTGTCACTAAAATGTAGTATTTGTATACGAAGAGGAAAAAGCCAATAGGTGTTGCTTTGTACCATATCTGTTAAGTACATTTTAAGTTTTATTTTTGTTCTACAGAAAAGAATAATTTGTGGTTGTCTTTTCAGCTCTAGTTCAGTCTCAAGCCTGGAATAACTCCAAAATACATTGATGTCTGTAAATAATAATATAATGTTTAATACTGCAGCCTGCAGCATCTATGTACTTGATTGTAAAACAATTTATACTTGTTGCTAGACACTGTGCCTGGGTTGTGAGTATTCCCAGAATGTGTGCCATGATAAAAGAAGGCCTGCAGTAGTGCCCTGCAGATGACAGAGTAATCATCTTAACAGTCAGCATTACCATATGAGTGATCCCAAAACACTGTCTTGGAATATTTCACAAGTAAGATAGCATAAGTAAAAAATGCGGGAGAAAGCTATTATTGTACAGATGGAAACATGGTTTCATTTCTCAAATATGTAATGAACCATATGTCTTCACTGATCGTTGAAGCTGTAGTAAGCAATGAGGATGCCCAACTAGTTAACAGCCAGCTTGGCTTTGTACTAGATTACTATATACAGTTCATGTATTCCGTTCCATTTTATTGATTCATTTCTTTTTGATTTTACACTAAATAGCAAAATGAGTTGGAAAGATATAATAGCATGAATCTGTATTAGTTAAATAGATAGTCCCCATGGTTTGATAAAATCTGTGTAGGCTCTGTGTAGGGCCTACACAGAATGTATCAGTGTACATGGCCACGGTTCCCCATCAGCAGCGCACCATGCATATTAATCTTGGCACTCTGCTGAGGGAGATCACAGTAACACTGATATTGAATCCATGTAGGCAGCAGTGTAGTATCCCATGGTTGTGGATTGTCCAGGGAATTCCTGGGCAGATGTTATGCACAGGATAATGTACATACCTGTAATATACCCTGGTAAGATAGAAATATGTGTGAAGTGAATTTTTTTTCTTTTAATGCCTGTTTGCGTGGCATGGAGTGCAGCAATGCCGAGCTGTGCTTACACATACACAGCTAACACCTGCCAACTATCTAGAAATAGAAACCAGATGTAATTAATTATTTATTTTGCTTTCTTTGACTGCTCATCTGTGTGACATGGAGCGTAGCAAGGCCGAGCTGCACTTATACATGTACAGGTGACATTTGCCAGACATCTAAAAATAGAAACCGGATGTCATCAATTATGTGTTGTTGGCTGACATATTTTTATATCATGAATGGACATTTGCATATGCTAACAGGTAGCTTAGTAGTATATGTGAAGGTATACTGGCTTTCTTACTATCCATTTAGCGGAATAGGTAAAGTCATGGCCTAGAGTGCTGTAGGTCCTGGGTTTGAGTCCCTAGCAGTCATAGCTTTTTTTATACATTTATTGCTGTGGAAATGCATCAGCTGACCTAAAGGGTGGCTTAATATAAAAACACATTTTTTACATTTGAAAAACATGTGCAATGCTAAGCACTGCTTAAACATGGTTAACAGCTACTCCTGTGTGCACTTTGCTAAGCTTCAATAAAACACGGTTTGTGCAATGCTAAGTGGGTTTGCGTGATGCTAAGCAATGCGGCACATTTTTGAATGTTGGAGAATGACATGAAAGGGTGGGAAAACAGCCTATTTTAAGGGTACTAGGTAGGAATTCTGCAGCATTTGTTGGATTCTTATTAATCTGTCGGTATGTCTGGTGGTGAGGGAGCGCTCTTTCGGGGCACAGATGTGGGGTGTGCAGTTGGTGTTTGTTGGACTCCTGGTTTAAAACTATGAAACCCATCTGTTGCAGGGCAATTACCAGAGCTCAGAATGTAAAGCTGAAACCTGAGATCAGTTAGCCAGGGATCTTCCCAATGCTACTGGTATCCCCCACACTGGAGAGCAGTGTTGTCACCACTATGACAACCTGAAGCAAAGGAAGAGGGGAACCTTGGACACCTGGGTCCAAGAGACGAAGGATGGGTATGCCCCACAGATATGTAAGTATACCTGTCAAAACTTTAATAAAATACAAGCTGAATCTTTACAAAACTGGCATGCATAATGATGTACTTCTCTTCCAACAGCTACAGCTGAACAGACTCGCAATGTCCAGTCTCATGCCAGACATCTGGCCAGGATGCGCCATGAGTGTGGTAAGTACAGATATTTTCTGATAACTGTAGTGCAGTAATCAAGAAACAATACCAATAACAAGGTTTAAAGTAGGATAGTGGTTTAATAACTAATGTGTTGTAATAAGTGCAGTGGAGCTGTATTCACTGCATGCCTGTTCTAATGCAGTCAACTGTAAAACTGCAATAAGTAAAGAATGCAAAAGTAATTGCCTGATAAATGTATTGCACAAACCACAGTATAGGTCAGGGCTGTCTGCAGCCCACTTTTATTCCAATAGTGGTCTCTATTCCTACCACTCCAGGAACAAGGTACATGGGTAAGGTAGCCCAAGTCCTGGACAGATATCATGTGTGTACTTCAAAGATTTTAAGGAGCAATAACAATAAAGTGTAAAGCAGGATTGTGGTTTCATAAGATTATGTTGAAATAAGTACAGTAGGGCTGCATTCATTGCATCTCTGTTTTAATGTCACTTCAGTCAGTTGTTACATAATGCGCATGTGTCCCCTCCAGTCACAGCTTTTGGGTTCTAATCCCATGCCTACCAACTAAGACATGGTGGGTGTCTAGTCTACTTAATGTACACAAACATACCTCTCAAGTGTCATGATTTTTCATAATGTAATATCAACTGCCCAATCTGTCTGGTCCATAATTAGCAGATAAATGATTACCTGGAATACATTGTATGTGCAAATCCATTTACAAGACACTTTGGTGGTTATGTATGTGCACATTATGTGAAACAGTTGCATGTAGTTGTGCACCTGCATTTGTTAGTGCTTGGCTCATACTGTCCCATGCTAACAGCTTGAGATGTATGCACATGTTATATCATCTATAGAAGAATTTGAGTCACTGTACTAACAACAAACACTGCACACCTGTAGAAGTATGTAACAGCAGTGTGTGTATTAATATAATCTGCAACTTCACTATTGGTATGTTTTTTTCTCTCTCCCCCACTCCTTATGTAGCCACAGCAGAACTCCGGTCCGCTAATGATTGGCAGTAGGTTTTTACAGTGCCAAGTTGCCAGCTCGACGCCCAACCTTCAAAGAAGGCATGCCCATTCATGCATGTCTTTCAGAATGCCACTCGACCGCAGGGAGGACATGGAGACTCCACACAGAAAGAACTCCCCACACTCCAGCCGAGAATCAAAAGGGAGAACCTCTTGCTGTGAGGCAACAATGCTACCTCTGCACCACCGTGGATATAAAATAACTGTTTTGTTGGTGTTATGGGTTATTTCATTCTGGTTTGCTGTTAACATAATTACCGTTATGTTATTTAATGTTGTGTTTCACATAGTATACCTTAATATGTATTTGGATTAATCAATATTATGTTCCATTATGTTAATACTAACATTGGTTTGGTTATTACTGACCTTAACTTGTCTATTTATCTAATTTTCTACAGCATGACAAGGTAAGCTGGTTGCAGGTGATCCACCTACCTACTCCACCAACCTGGTGGTGGCCCTTCTGCTGCCCTTGCACTACCTGCAGTGTCAGGTAGCTCTGCTCTTCAGAACGGGGCTTGTCCTCCCTCTGGGAGTGGTAGTGGAGGGGGTGTTGTCATCTGAGATGAGCTGCCAGGTTTGGTGCATGGACTGTGTACCATGGTTTTGGACTCTGCCTGAGCTGGATGGAGAGCATGCTGGCCACTCTGGTGGACCAGGCTCATCCAGGAGCCCAACCTCTACCACTGCCACCCAAGGAACAGTGAAGGATCATTGCTGACATTCCCATGGTTGGGGACTTGAATCATGCGGTTACCCTGTGGAGGTACTTGATACTGGGATTCTACAACATCCTCCCCATCCAAGGTGTTCGCCCCACTCTTGTGTCACACACCACCCCTGCCTGCTGTCTTGTCTGTCTTTTCTGTTTGCAAAAGCTTCCTCACCTTCCCAACCTACCTCCCCCATATGTACCTATGTCCCTTCCCCATCATTCCACTCTCACCTATAAAAAATGGTCATCTGTCCAAAAAACAAATCATCCCATACATAGCTTTCCATTTCACACATGTATCCACTGGACACACATAATGTGGTCCAATTGGTTTGACAATGCAGTTATGTTGCCCTCACCCTCCTCTCTGGGGGTGACAGGCCAAATACATCTACAAATTCTGCTAAAGTGCACAGTTGTTGCTGTACAAGAAATGGATAGCCATGGTTCTTCCCTACACCCTTCCTGCACATACCTACCTGCCTTTCACTATGTTTTTCTCCCTGCTTGCATCCCATTTCACCACTGTCCTATCTCCCCCTTTTTCCTTTCTTTAAAGATTTGTTGTGCAATGTTGCTTGATGCACATCGCTAAGATCAGCTAAATTAAGCTATATCAATAAATGTGTTTTATATGAAAATAAACAAGTACAAAATAAACACCAGTCCCCTATTTTGAACCCAAGACCATCTCACCTGCAGACCACTACATTAACCTGCCATGCCAGACAGCTAATTAAAATTTATTGCAACTCACCATAATTAAACATGTGTAAGTAGAGCTGTGCTGCATCACAAACATTTGCTGAAAAAGTAATGGAAAAACTGGGAGTGCAATTTCCAGTCTTGTACAGGAGTACACCACTAGAAAACTAGACAGACACTAATGGATGTAACTGAGGTCTTTAATAACAGGTAAATGGCACTTTAACAGTAACGTGTACAAGTACACCTGCCACAACATTAATGGCAAAATACATGTTCAACTGGGACTCTGGTGGAGAATGCATCTCTATAAAGCCAGGCACATAACAATGGATATATTAGCGGTATGTCACAGACTGTATGTGTGCACTTATACCATCACAAATACACATGTTGTAATAGTGAGTCAGTAGCTCAGTCTGTTAAATGCTTTGCAAACAGTAACTTTTGACACATATAGTCCTATGTTCAATTCCAGTGGTGTGGAGCATTTAAATTACATTATTGTGAAGCCATCAATGAATGACTGAGTCAAGTACTCTTTATCCATACAATGCATCTCAAATGAAATGTCTGCTTTTCACTGATGGAAGTTACAGCCCTGCAGATAGGAACACACTTGACATATCCCTGTAGCAACACTATAAGTGCATAAAGTGTCAGGTCATGCATTAATATGCATTCTCAGAGAATTTTAACTTAGGTAATGCAAATGATGCCCATTAATATCAGAGTGCACCACACAATCATTTCATAATGATATTACAGATTAGCACAACTGTGCAACTTACATACACATATGGAGGTCCTACTAGTAACAAGGACTGCAAGCACACATGTTCCAAATGACTACCATAATGTAACATATAGCCTGACAGTTGCCCAAATGATTGACATAATGGTATAATTACCCCTATGTTGCTCAAGGACACAACAAACATGTTCCCTAGTACTCTATTAGTGATACATTGCCTAACATACTTACCTTAAACACATGCCTTAAATTGCAGTGGAATGGGTGCCGTAACTCTGGCCATGTCTCTACAACAAGGCTGACTCAGCTCCCACAGTTACTCTTACAGCTCCTTGTCCTCCAAAGTGTTCATACTCTCTGCACATACCTATTGCCCACAGCATCAGCTGCAGCCTATAGCACACACATTTTTATGTAAAAGTAGCTGCTCCAGACATACCCTATGTGATGACATAGTATCTTCCAACACAACATATCAGAAAGGGCTTCTAATCTACATAGGGGGGATGGGGATTACCACATTAAGCCTTGCATGTCATTGGCTGATTATACTGCAAATTAGCTGTGCTGGCTGCAATTAGCAGTTCAGAACCGCAGATTGGTTAAGAGCCAATCACCTGCTAATGAGAACTATGTTAAAAAGGCAAACAGCTGGCTAGGTGAACCAGTCTGTATGAGACTTTCTTCAGACAGTGTTGCCAAACACTTTATATATCTGCACATATCAACAGAGGGGTATTGTACTCTATCAGGTATGTAACCTTTTTGTTTACAAAATGATGCATATGTGTGAATATACATAGGGGGATGGGGATTACCATATTAAGACTTTTCTTAGAACTGTAATGATGACATATCCTTGATCTCCAGATTTTTTACACCTACAGAGGATGTACAGTACATGAGGGGTGGAATGTTTTTTTTTTTTTTTTTTTTTTTTTGTCAACGTGACACACTGGGGACTATTTGAATAGTGGTTGTAATACCACACTGTTATTTGTCTGGCACTGTTGTTCTGACATATTGTCATGGGGGTCGCTCCTAGGGGACACACTACAATGGACTCCTGTGTTGGGTGCGTGATCATACAGCACTATCTGTCATGGCACACATTGGAATAGCTGACTATTGCTAGTATCTGAGTTCTGTTCACAGTTAGTATGTTTCCACACTGTGAAATATGACAGGTGTGATCAAGCAGTGGATAATGTCAGCCATTCTGTTCTTGCTGTATTGCTGCATACTGTACTTTCACATATATGTGATCCTGACATGTGTTCCCATTTTGTTGGCTTTCAGGAAACATGGATGCCAGACGATGTGCCTCTTTCATGGATGCTGAGAATGATATCATCCTAGGAAGGCCTCCGTCAACACCATGAACTCCTACTGTCCAGGGTGAGGCACAATAGGGAACAGCGGGGAGCATTGTGGGCTGACCTTTTCCATGGTGTGAATGCCGTAGGTAACCAGAAGAGGACATATGAGCAGGTTCAACACAGTGCCATGGATATGATTAATGCTGCATGCAGAAGAGCAGCAGATGTAGCCAGGTTTGTGGTGTCACTGGTGGTGGAGGGCCTGCAGCAGAACAACCGCTCTCTGCCACAGAGGGATTCCTGGTGAACCTAAGAACACAAGACAGCTCCCAGGCATCCATCACACTGTATGTCATGGATGTGGGTGCCACAGTTTCCACAGAAGAGGAGCATCCAGGTAGGTTTAGTTTGATCAGCATTGGAATAGTGTACCATTCAGTGTGTCAGGGTGTAGATACATTTACATGGGTGACTTGTGTTTGTTCTTTGTTGGGGGAGTTTAACCGCAGTTTGAATCTCATGCTCCAATTGTGAACAACATATCAATTAACAAAGTAATTACTGTAAATGTGAGATATATGGATGTATTACCCTCTTATAGTGCAACATGCAGTGATGTTTACATTACCTCTCCCTTAATGTTCCAGAGGTCCCTCAGGAATCGGACAAGGCTGTGGTCCTGCTCCTAGTAAGCACAACATTGTTTTGTTACAGATATAGATAGATAAAATGTCATCCCATGCCTGATGGATGGATTGCTGTACTGTTGGCATGATTTCCAATTGCACAGATATTTTCTGTTTGTGCACACTTGAGAGTCATGTGTATGCCTTGTATGTGTGACAACACTGATAGTGTGACAATATGGTCAGGACATTACAGATTGACATATGTGTCAAATGTGCAGAGCCTTCTCAAAAGTCAACAGTGTACCTCATTGTTGCTGATGAGGTTGCTGTGTAAAAAGCTTTTATTTACAAGTAACTACAGATGCTTGTGGGAAAAGTAATGTCATACTATATGAGGTTGGGGGTTAAACAGGTCTGTAATGGTGACAACAGTGTATACAGTTTTACATATATTGCAACATAGTACTGCAGAGCATAATAGTGCAGGTATTAATGTACTGCTTTTCCCTTTCCTAACACAGGTGACCAGGGGGTGTTGGTCTCTGCCCCCTACACAACCTGATGTCAGTGTCTCTTCAGACTCTGATGATGATAGTGGCCAAAGTGAGGCACAGGTGGGGGTTTCAGGGGCTAAATCTGTCCCACAGGTTTACATCCCTCTTCTGCCCTCATTATCACCGCAGACAATCAGTCTGCCTACACATACCCAATCCCAGAGGCCACAGATATTGGACAGTCAGAGGGTGGGGACAATGAACAGGAACATGTGGCAAAAATGGCTCCAGTGAATGTTGACACTGGCCATAGTCAGAGAGCTGGTAAGGTGCCACGCAGGCAGACTGAGAGGGGTGCTCATAGGGCACCTGCTGTCCTTTCACCACCTGTCACAGGTGGATCTTCATGGGTCACTCGGCGTATGTTTCAGGCCATCATGCAGGCACAGGCATGTTGTAAAAGGAACTACAGAATAATGCTCATGGTTCTGGATGCAGCACAGTCTGATATCCATGACTGCCTCCACCGTATTGGTGATACCCTGCATCAATTCACTGATCCAGTGGAAAGAAGGTAGTCTGGGACAGATCACAGAATATCTGTATTGGAATGCACATTGTCTGTGATGGAACATCTGGTTGGAGTTGAGTGTTAGAACTGTGGATGTACTTCAGCAACTACATCTGGTGAGAGTCCGCATGGCCATGCTCAAATATTGCTCCCATAGTGGCTCTACATCCAGCTCTCCAGAGGGGAGTGTGCTGTCCACACCAGGAAGTGGCAGGCCATGGGCGCAGTGCCAGTGCAACTCCTGGCAGAGGCAGTTCCCATGTTCAGGGGTGGAAACAGTGAACTGTCAGCTCTATCATGCATGGTTCACAGCTCTCCAACATACACACACATGTAGGCCTAGCACTGAGCTTGACTGTGTTCACACACAAACTCAAACACCACTGTCAAAACCAGGTCACCTACAGACACACACGGCACATTTCCATAGTTCAACTTGCTTGCTTCCCTTCTTGACTCACACACATGCTTTCGACCTATTGAGTCAGCCTAGGCCTCCTGCACCCCCACACAACACCCTGTTCAAGTGATGATACCTATACCACATCCATGTCATCCTTGTCATTGATGCAGGGAAATCAAGTTATGTGTCTTAATCACAGGGTGACTATATAAACTAATATGTAACTGTGTAATGCAGTGTTGCTTTGCCATGCCAATTGTACTGGTCTCAGGCAAATACTGTATGCTGACATTTGTAATAAGTAAGCCATATAATTTTGTGTACCTTATGTTGTATGATGTTGTAATGGCTGTATACTTACACAATGAAAGGTGTGTCATGGATCTGTTTGTGGTTCATTTGCAGGAGTCTGTAAGGGACACCTATGGATACACAGCAGCACTAAACCCATAGATGTTACAGCATAGGATGGAACATCAGCACAGAAGACATATGTCTCCAGCAAAGTACAGTGGTATAGGTGCATGGTTTCATAGGGTCATATGTGTATAACAGGCTAACAGGGACAATGGCATCACACAACCTACTCATGCATCCCTCATCTATGACATGGTTTGATACCCTTGATAAGTGTCACTAGGGTTTCTGGACCTAGCACATCTACAAGCTGTGATGATGGAGATGACCCATCTACAAACTGCCTGTGTCCATTACAGACATTTTTCCTACACTAGTTATGATTGTCTTGTTCTGCATCCTATTGTATAACATGTACATGGTGTGCATTGCAGCAGATGTGTGCTTCACATGCATGGGGACGCTGTTACATATAGGGTTTAGTGTTTGTGTTATATATCTTTTGAGCATGTACTATTTATACTACAGTGACAGTATAGGTGTGTAGAACAGGTAATACATATGTTAGTTCTGCCATGGATAAGCAGGAGGTACACATTGGGATTCAACACCTCCCTGGATGGCAGCTATACACATCCCCTTCAAAGCATGTAGGGGACATGTGAGGTATTGACACAGACTGCATCAGACATGTTAACTGCAATGTGTATTGGTTTACCATGGAACCTGTGTGGCTGCTACAGTTGTAAGATATGCTATGTAGTGACAGAGCAAAGGTGCCATTGCACTCAATGATAAGTGTGATGAGTGCCAAATATGGTATAACAATGACAGTCTGGATTTACATGCCATACCTTTCTGTATAGGTTATAAAAAAGTTGAATGGATCTCCACGTCTTATTGACTGGTGATAATCAAAGGCTACATTACTCTCTGTGTCCATAAGTCCATGGGTATTAGTTCAATTGTGTGCAGTGTGCAGACACTACTATATTTTCTAGGGGTGGATGACTTCCAAATGGATAGTATTGTGCAGTCCTTGACATTTATAATTTGTCAGTGGCTCTGACAACAACTGAATGTGTGTGTCAGCCCATCCTGGATAACTATTGGTTCTGTGTGGGATTCAATGACAGCTGCTAATATGCAATCACCTACTAATGTAGCCAGTCAGAAGTCACTGACAGTAGCCATGAGCAGAGAAGGTAATGGCTACAAGGGGTACTCTATTAATTACGTCTGAGGGAAGTCCACTGTTGACTGGCATCATTGTAGTTTACATCTACTATCGTCCCAGATTATGACTATCACACACTTGACTATCCACCAGCTGACATACCACACTTTAAATAACCTACGCAGTTTTCAGCAGGGCTTCCTGGCCTAATAGTGTCAAACACCTTGTCAGGCCATGGTGGGCTGAGTGAGTCATATTCCTGTCATCCATTGCATACTGTAAAACTCAGTGACATCCATCAGTTAGGGTTGGTAGGCATGATCTGCCCTTGAGCAAAGCAAACTGTGTTTGCTCCAGTGTTAGTAGGTATATGGAATTGCTACTGATCATATCCATGCTAACTCCTTTAATGGCTTTACCTATCAGACAACTGAGAGATCTAGGAAAACTGCTTGGCACAGCATGCTAGTTGTCCTCTGTGCAACTATGTATTGCAATTACTTCCATCATGTTCCAAGAAAAGAGTAATCCAAGGTGTCTGTACAGAGCACAGACAAACAGTGGAGGGAAGTGTAATATGTATACCCTGTGAAGGTAAGGTGGGAGGTTTTACACAGGTATTCTGCAGTCGGACACTACTCAAGTAGTATGTACTACAAGGACACAATTACCTGTGAAGAATGCAGAAAGCAGGGGGTCCCCTGAATTGCTGGTGCCTGTCTACTACTACTGCTGATCTCACCACAACCACTCATTCATGGGATACCATGTTCCTATACTTTTTCTTTCATCACATACGAAATGTTACTATGAAGCTCATGATGAGTAGCAGGTCACAGCCTGTTTGTTCATCTACATGGTTGTCCCACATCATGAAAGGCCTACACCTGCCCTCCTCCAGGTACATGCTTTGATTAACAACCTGAGCAATCAGCTGGCTTTTGCATGTAGCATGCCTTCAACACCAGGATTGGTGGCTCTTCACTAGGGAACTGATCAGATGGTGATTAGGAGCAAAGCCACTGCATCACAATATAACGCAAAATGTCCAGTGGCATAGATGGCCAGGTTAGCTGAAACAAGCAGCACAGCGATTGTGATCCATCTTAGGTGACACTTTCACAGCACTTCATGCATCCTGCCCTTCCACAGAGTAATGGTGAATATCTGCATGACATGGCTGTGAAGCCCACTGCAGAGGACTGGCCACCTTTAGCCAAAGTGTGTTCACCTGCCACATGTCCAAGGTATGTCTTATTGTACAGTTATGTACCCAAAACACATGTTTGTGTTCCCACATCATGTCATGCAACAACCAGTTTGCTGTGTGGTTGCTTGACAAGCACTGAATGCTTTCAAGGGCAACATAATGTCAGCAAAGTTGAACAATTCCTCTGTGCATGCACAGGCATCCACATCTTCACTGCAAGACGTGCCTACAAACACTGTGTTTCAGGCTGTCAACCCCAAGGATGTGGAAGCATGACCCTAACTTTGCAGGACTTGCAGAGTGTCACATTTGTAGGTATGGTATTGTGACCATGCCTAATGACAGGATTTTGGTCAATCCAAGGTCCACATGGCTGGCAAAGCATTGTATGGCACACTGTCAGATGCTGGGTTACCTTAGTAGACCTACATAAAGATAACATGTTATATTTCACCATCTGTCATGACACTGCCTAATGATGGCATTCTGTGACATACACAGAGGCATGACTGTATTGCCAATGGCACTATCAGTGCCTGTTGATGACATGTAGAGAGTGTACCCACCCCTCTACTCCTATGCCACATAAACACAACGTGTGTTAGATATGAATGAACTTCAAATCTCGATCATATGGTGTCACACAGCAGTCAATACATATGGCAATGAGCAGTTTGCCAACATGCACAGCTCACCTCATTCCCCACACACAACTACAACTCACACACCTGCATGTGTGCAGCTCCTTACCAGACACATTCTCAAACAAGAGACACCTCAGAAAACCTACCTCTGGAGAGCACAGTACACATAATAGTGCATGCACCACTGGTCTCACCAGTCACACACCCGAGGCACAACACAAAAGCATACCATATTTATTATTCATAGGTGAGTACATCTTAAGACACATTGATGTCATTGTTACCAGGCTACATATGGGAAATGTTACAGTTAGCTGTGTGTGGGTTGACACGATATGCCATACCACACATTGCTGCAACTCAAGGAATATCAGGTGACATACTAATGATATCATATTTCCTGCAGGTGTGTTAGAGGAGAAACATACATCACTGGACTCTATGCAAACACATGACTGAGCTTACACACCTTTGTCTATCATGAGTATGCCCATAGCTTTCAGCTGCCTTTGACCCTCACCTAGGATGATGGCTCAATACTCACAGAACATGAGGGACTTCAATATTTGCCTTAGTGTGTCATGTCATTGTTAGGGGATCCACTGCATGTCTGCCTGGGATGACTTGCTCAACAGATGACAACACTTCCCAGAGATGGTCTACATCTCTCACCCCTGGGATTTTGAGTACTAGCCAAGACTACTGACACCCCCACAGTGCTTCTTATAGTTATTAACTAGAGGGAAACTTTCCAATCAGAATGGCATCTTCATACAACATCACAGTTATGCTGCTATATGCTGGGAAAGGCAACAATAAAAAACATTATGTGGAAGGTGTCCCCATCCTGGAATATGCAGATATTTGTACAGTCAAAGACACCTGGTACATGGCTGTGGACAGCATCACAGTCATACCAGACTAGATGTCCTTCCACATATTCAGACCACTGCAGACCAGCACTGTAAGGTCCTCCCTGATGAGATCTGAACACAGATCAGGCTCATTAAAACTATCAGACTTACCCCCCCTTGCAGACAATTCAGAAATATACTTCAACAAAGCAACGTATTACCCCTAAGGGATGGTTTACATAGCATGACTGCACCTCCTCCATCAGATGGGACAGGGAAGTATGTAGAGCTCTATACCCATGCATTATGTAAGCAGCAGTACAACTGCATAGACTTGGCTGTACCTCACAGGAGGAACTCGAGCTCCTCATGGCACAGCAAACCTGCATGGTGGATAACTGTCATTAGGAGGCTGTACAATAAGAGATGGACATTGCTGTGTGACAGTTGGGGTGAGTGTGCCTCCTAAAATGGAGGTACAACCTTGTCAGCTAAAACAAGCACATAGTGTTTGTGTGAAGTCATGTAAAAACAGTACTGACTAAATCAGCCTCCCCCCACAAAGCAGAACCACAATGCACAGTGTAGTTGCATGTGTAACTTCAGAGGACAGGCCCAAATTGTCGGTGAACTCATACATAATGATACCACATACACTGGGTCTGTACTCATAGCTAACCTGTTTCTCACAGGTTCTGCGTCAACTTCACTTCCCTGTTCCCACCACATGTGCCACATAACATTCCTACAACCTGTTCCATACCTTCCATATCTACAGAGCAGTTTGTAACTGTCCTCTCTATGGGATGTACCCTCCATCTACTGAGCATGCTAACACCCCAGGCTGCATCCTACATGGGATCTGCCACAAATTACTAACACCATTGGAAAATCTTTGCAGTCATACTGTAATCACTGGCTGCATTCCAGCTGACTGGACAATGGCAACTGTTATCCCCCTGCACAGAGGTTGTGCTTCCAGCAACCACCAGAACTATAGACCTATTTGCCTGAGTAGCCCATGGGGCAAATCATCATGGGGCGGATAAGCAAACATATATGTGATCTACAAACAGTTGAGTGTACACAGTTTGGATGCCTGACAGGGAGTGCATGGCTGTTAAACACTAAAACTTTTACAACCAAAATACTGCAAAACCCTACCTCTTTCTAAGTTACTAAAGTGATCATATTTATGACATACAGACATACACACACACTGAGTGGGCTGGAGTGAGATTAGAATCCCTACCTAACTACTCTTGCACATTGTAGATCAAAATACTTATCACCTGCGCCGTGGCTTAAGGCTGACATTACAATGGCAGCTAGTAGTCTTTGATGTCGATGACATCAACAGGCCTTGTAGAAGAGGGTGGTTTGGACACTGGCAGCAACTTACAGCACCAAAAAGTGCACAAATATTCCAGTTGCATAGCCAATGATGGATTCTCGGTTGTTTTGCAGGGGTATATATGCATGCTCTAATTCAAACACACACACACACACAAAGTGGCCTGCAGTGAGATTACAACCCCTACCTAACTATTTTTACACACTATAGATCACAGTACTTCTCACACGCACCATGGCTGATGTCCCTTCTAGACATGACTGCAGGTAAACTACTTGTGGATTACACCAACTAGGCTTGTGATGAACAGCATCTGTGGCTTGCAGAGTAAAATTGTTTCATACTGTTATCTGCATCTAGTAGCCTAGCAGTCAGATAAATATTACTTATCCTAGCTATGTGGCTACAGTTACCAGTTTGGCCATGTGTGGCTGTTTTCATTTGGATGGGCATGTCTGTGGGCAAGAACAGTGTGCCCTGTCCATGCATGCATAGACAGCACTATACATTACACCACCTGCTCTCCTGTTGCTGTATGTGTGGTGACATCCAGCAGGCACAGGGGTCTGTAGGTAAGTTCATTATGGACTGTTGAACCCGTGCTCTATGATTTTCCTAGTTTGTGCGTGTGCCTCATTATGGCATTCTTCTGTAGATGTGTGTGCATTTCTGATGGGTGTCATCATCCACAGTTCCAGGGTGTAGCCAGCATCCCACAGTAAATGGCCATGTGGGATGTCCCCCCTAGCAAACATTTGGTACAACTGTGATGCATGCCAGATATGGGAGTCATGATAACTGCCAGGGATGGCAGTACACACATTCAGGATAATCCACTGGGCATTGCACATGACTTGGCAGTTGATGGAGTGATAGCCCTTGCAGTTGACGTAGATTCTACCGTCTTCACTGGGTGGTGTCTTGATGAGTACATGAGTGCAATCTATGGCTCCCAGTTCTTCAGGATAGTGTGCTACATGGTAGAAGTGCTGAATATTGCTAGCCCTCGTCTCAGCAGTGAGGGAAAAGATATGTGGTAGCATGTGATCCAGGACATGGTGGAGTATCCTAAATGCATACACCTATGAGACCCCCATCATGTCCCCAGTTGGTCTTTGGAAAGTACATGTAGTTAGTATCCTAAGGCTACACATACCTTTGCTTCCACTGGGATGGGTTCCCTCTACTGGCTCTGGGTCTGAACTGAGGGTGACTCAGTGAGTTCCTGTAGTATGTCGTTGTCCACCCTGGAGTGTTCTACAGTCTCCAGCTCATGTAGCTCCTGGAAGGTTACTCTGAGCCTGAACACTCTTCTCCTTCTCAGCCTAGGCCTATTGTCAGCAGCACCAGCAGCATTGACTTCAGCATCTAGCACATACAGATGTAGCAGACCTGCAGCGGCCCCTAGCATTATCTCAGTTAAAATTCCCAAGTCTGTACTCCAATCATACAGAGTATTGGGGGAACATCAGAATGTAGGTTATATGTATCATTTATACAGCTCTGCTGTAGGTGCAGAATTTGTGATTGGCTAACTATGATGCATTCCACCTGCCTACAATATAATTAACATAATTTAATGGCCCTATTTAAGTGCATGATACTGGGCACAGCTCTGTGTCACACAGCATAGCTTACACAAAGGTCAAAATGTCAAATTAAATACATCCGGTTTTGACAACACGCTCAGTCAGGCAGCACACCATGCAAACACGCACACCTAAGATTAGAAGAGCTTAGAAGTGAGGAGACGCACTGCTCTGATGGCCACCACATCCTGTGTAAACATCAACATGGTGTAAGACCGTACACAAAGGGAATATGCGAACATGATTTCTCCTTTCTGCTTTTCAATAACCCCACCTCATTTGCATACTTATCTGTGCTGACTGCCTAGAAACTACTTGCTTCATAGGTCTAACACCTTAGTAACTGGAGCAATGCACCAATGTAGTGAGCCCACGCAAGCTCCTATAATACATTTCTGTCACATACTATAAACTTTTTTTTTCCCCTATTTTTTTTTCTATTAAGCTTGTTTGTGCACTGCGGAACATAGCTCAAACATGCTGAGATTATTAACAAAAATATATTAATTTATTTTATTCCCTTTAACCTTTCTGACATACAGACTAATAGTTTTGCTCATATGTGTATGTGGTCTTACATTTTCAGGGGGTTTATTTCCACATTTCTACACTTCTACACCCCCTTTGGTCTGTCTAGACTTCTGTATGCAGAGTTTTTCCTTGTACAGTGTGGGCACTGACACAGGAGCTGAACAGATGCTTTTCTGCATGTTGGATCACTCTACCTGCCTAGTTTGCATGAGATTCACCTGCTTATGAGGCCATTTGCATGCCATGGAAGTTTCCGTGTTTTCCCATGTGCATGTGTGCACGCCTCTAAGCAGCGCTTACTGAATCTAAAAATGCTCACACCGATGCCTACACAAAAAAAAAAATGTTTAGGCTTTATTGAATGCCCCGATTATGCTTATTAGCCAGTTATGATATGATTATTAGTGAGCACATTTTTAATAATCCTGTATTAATTATTCAGAGTTGTGCATTCGAACTGTAAATATATGAGAACATATTTCTTACAAAGCTGTCATTCATGCTGTGACCTTTTCAACTCTGCATGTGTATCAAAACAGTTTGCTTAAAAAGAGGAAGAAGCCATGCTTCTCCATGAATATATTTTAGACACTGACTGGTCGGAAACTACTGTGCAAAAATGAACTAAAAAATCACAATTTTCTTTGTAAATGTTTCAGACAACTTAGGAAACTAAAGTTTATTTTTCCTTTGATAACTGCGAAAGTCTGAATTTTTCAGCAGAGGCCTGGGGTTAAAAGCTCCTCAATAGACAAGAAAACATTTAAATAGTAGTTGAATACTTGTGGATATAAAAATTGTACACACCCCTGTTAAAATGCCAGGTTTTTGTGATATAAAAAATGAGACCACAATAAATCATTTCAAAACTTTCCCCACCGTTAATGTGACCTATAGCCTGTACAATTCATTTGAAAAACAAACAAATCTGTTAGGAGAAAAATATAAAAAATAAAGAAATGTACAATAAGCAAGTTGCATAAGTGTGCACACCCTTAAACTAATACTTTGTTGAAGTACCTTTTGCTTTAATTACAGCATTCAGTCTTCTTGGGTACACACCTGCTATCAATTATAGAGACTCTGATTAAACCCAAATAAAATTCAACTCTCCTAGTAGGATTTTCCTGACATTTACTCAGTTTCCTGCTGCAGCAAAAGCCATGATTCACAGAGAGCTTACAAAGCATCAAAGGGATCTCATTGTTGAAAGGTATCAGTCAGTAGAAGGGTACAAAAAAATTTCCACAGCATTGGATATACCATGGAACACAGTGAAGACTGTCATCAAAAAGTGTTGAAAATATGGGACAACAGTGACGTTGCAAAGAACTAGATGTCACTCCAAAATTGATGAAAAGACAAGACAAAAACTGATCAGGGAGGCTGCCAAGAGACCAACAGCAACACTGATGGAGATGCAGGAATTTCTGGCAAGTACTGGTTGTGTACTACATGTGACAACAATCTCCCGTATTCTTCATATGTCTGGCCTATGGGGTAGGGTTGCAAGACTGAAGCCTTTTCTTACACAGAAAAACATCCAGGCCTAACTAAAATTTGCAAATCAATACATCAAGTCTCCCAAAAGCATGTGGGAAAATGTGTTATGGTCTGATGAGACCAAGGTTGAACATTTTGGCCACAATTCCAAAAGGTACGTTTGGTGCAAAAACAACACCATCCCCACAGTGAAGCATGGTGGTGGCAGTATCGTGCTTTGGAGTTGCTTTTCTTCAGCTGTAAATGCGGCTTTAGTGAAGGTGGAGGGAATTATGAACAGTTCCAAATACCAGTCACTTTTGGCCCAAAACCTTCAGGCGTCTGCTAGAAAGCTGTAGATGAAGAGGAATTTCACCTTTCAACATGTCAATGACCCCAAGAATACATCGAAATCAACAAAAGGATGGCTTCACCAAAAAAAGTTAGAGTTTTGGAATTGCCCAGGCAGAGCACAGACCTAAATCCAATAGAAAATATGTGGGGTGACCTGAAGAGGGCTGTGCACAAGAGATGCCCTTGCAATCTGACAGATTTGGAGTGCTTTTGCAAGGAAACGTGGGCAAATATTGGCAAGTCAAGATGTGCCATGCTGATAGACTCCTACCCAAAAAGACTGAATGCTGTAACTAAATCAAAAGATGCTTCAACAAATTACTAGTTTAAGGGTGTGCACACTTATGCAACCAGTTATTGTATGTTTTTTATATGTTATATTTTTCCCCTAACAGATTTGTTATTCAATTGAATTATACAGTTTATAGGTCACATTAGGTGAGAAAAGTTTTGAAATGATTTATTGTGGTCTCATTTTTTTATATCACAAAAACATGGCATTTTAGCAGCGGTGTGTACACTTTTTATATCCACTGTATATACAGAGGAGAGAGCCCTACAGCAGATTAAATATTTTACAATGAGTTTGTTCAACAAAAACAGACATAACACATTTTACAGTGACTGAATAGTAATTATATACAAGGGTAAAAAAATCCCCACAGCAGATAAAATCACAAACAGATTGAAATACATTTACTGAAATATTAAGACTACAATATGTACTGTAAGTAGCAAGATACACTGCAATAGTGGGAAGGTGGTATAATGATTAAGGTGTTACTCTACACACCCAAGGTGCATGGTTTGCTTTTCACATAGGGCAATTGACTAGACTTAAATAGGCCCACAATAGCAGTGAGTTTTTTCTTTTTATATCTGTCATTCTAAGTATATTCGTTGATCTGTTCTCTTTTTATATTCTTCTAACAGTTGCACTTTTTGTTGTAATTGCTTTATAGTTTTCTCTATTCAATGTTTCCATGATAGCATTTTATTTTTCCCCTTCCTTTCCCTTATCGATATATATTTTTATGATAAGACTTTTTCTGTTATTAAACTGCACAGTAATATATCTTATTTACTTCTGCTGTATCACATTACTTTCTGTTAATAGTCTTGATTACTATGTTCATCTGTTCTAACAGACTTCTAACATTCTGGATCTTATTTACTTTCTGTGATCTATTTCTTTCATCGATCTTAATATGGCTATCCATATCTATTAAATCAAATAACTCTTCCCTTACATAATTTTCTTCTAAATTGAGGGCACATTCTTTGCTCTCTGCTTCCTGTGGGCATCTTACAGAAAGTTCCGGACTGCCTTCCTGTGAAGTATTCTCTTTAGCTGCATAATGTCCCATCTGTTACATTTTCATCTGGGACCTCATTGGTCATCAGTGTCTCCTGCTCCTTCTGTTGCTGTGGAACTCCACTGAACTTTTGTACTGGTTTCCTACCATCTTCATGTGGCAAGTGATAACATACTTTCCATTCCAGCTGTTTCTTCCTAATTTGTGGACTTATTGTTCCATCATGCCATGACTTTGCCTGAGCTGGATTTTCTACACTAATCCTCTACTTTGAAGGTAATCCATACCTTCAGCTTCTACTTCTTTAACTTCTCCATAATCCTCTCCTTAATTTGGGGACTAATTGTTCCATCATGTTGTGACATAACCTGTGTTAGACTTTCTTCACTAAATCTTCAGTTTGCAAGAACTCCATAACTTCAGCTTCTATTTTTTTTTCTACTTTGCTAATCTTCTGTTCTTCTTTTCCCCCTTTGTGATCTGATTTTTTTATTGTGAAATTTTCCATAGGTGGATGCCTCTGCATGTATTTCTTTTCAAATACCTATTGAACTTCTATTTTGTATTGTTTAATTTGACTTTTTCCTTTGCATAAATATTTGTACCACATCAGATCTCTTTTTCTTTCCTATGTCCACGTTTCTTTTTTATATCTTTTGAAAATCTCTGGGTTTTGCTCTTTATATTTTTACACTTCCTTTGTTGCTTCTTTTTCCAAATGGTCCAAAGTTTGTCTATAGAATATTTTTCTGTTTGCTATCAAAAGGGTGATAGGTCTTCGTTCAAGTTACTTAAGTCCGAACGCCCAATTCAACATTAGAAATTAAAGAAAACAAAAATGTTTAAATGCACAACAGTGAATGCACTTTAGCATTCACTGTTGTGAATTTCAGTGTTTTAACACAGATCGCACTATAATGGGGATCGGGAAATGTACCCTTTCCTTCACTGTAGTGCGATCTTGGATTTTGTATTTATAAGTAGCAGGGGGTGTGGGGTGCACGTTGCTTGCTGTAGTTTTGCAGTATACTAAACTTTGCGGAAGTGTGGACAATGTTCAAATAACATCAAATTCTACATTATCCACATCCGCATTCTATATTTTATGCAGTTATTCTTTTTTTAATTTCACACATTTGGTTCGGAATTACAATAACATGCACAAGGTGCAACTGAACATATAATAGTAAACCATATTTTTCATGGATTTGTTATACTGATGAACACAATTTTGCATTTGCATTTGAAGCTTTTGTCAGTTTTTCTTAGCAAGTTTTCTCCCTTAATATTTCCAAATATCTTCTATTTGGAAATGCTGGACTTCTTGCATAATTGAAACAATAAATAATTTCTTCATTATTCTCAATAGTCCACTGTATCATCTTAATGGCTCTTTTTGGCCTGTCAGTGTTTGTGGTTTTTGTTGACTATTACTTCCACAAAATAACAATCTAGGTTAAGATATGTTATGCCACTGCTGTTAAAATGCTAAAAGTAATCCATCATGTAAAAGCAATGGCTGCATGCATAACAAATCAATCACAAGGTCAAAAAGATATTTTAGATACTCTGGAGAGCCACAGTAATGATGCCCACGTGTATTTGCTGATTTACTCACAGCTTATGGTATTTCTAAAGGAAGAATATCATATACAAAGAAAGTGCAGTTGTGTAAGCTGAACTTACCACAACGGTTGATGTCTGAATGATCACTGCTGCAGTAGCCTTACCTATATGGGTTATATCCTGCCAAGGATAAAACAGACGGCCAGCTTCAAAAGCTCCAAGGCACATTCCACACATCAAAACTGTCAAGCAGTTTAAGCTGAGCTAACTAAAACACAAGTTTGGGTGCAAAGCCTTTCAGAGCTTTTATACCAGCAGACAGAGGGAGGCTGAGCCCTGAAAGGACAAGGCTAGGAAAAACAAAAATGAATGTCCACACCCTGGCATAAAAAACACACAAAAAACAAAGTGTTGGAGGGAGACAGCAGCTATGGCAGCAGTGATCATTCAAACATCTACTGTTATTATAAGTTCAACTTACACAACTATCATTACTGCAGTATCCTTAGCTATATGGATAGATTACCATAGCTAACTATATTTGGGAGGTGAAAGAAGAAATGGCCAGCAGCCCAATGAGAATGGTCATAGCAAAGCATGATCTAGACCTAGAGAAGGAATCCAGCTTATAGTGCTTTGTAAAGGTATGTACAGAGATCCAAGCAGTAGCTTCTAGAATACTTCTAGAATCCAACCCTTTCCAAAAAGCCATAGAAGAAGCCAAGGTCCTTCTAGAGTGGGCATTGACCCTGCCTGGAATAGATTTGTCAGGGTGAGTATAACAAAATGTAATAGCCTTAGAAAATGGTTTGGAAGTAGTCTGTTTTGACACCGGTTGTCCCTTCTTACCTTCACAAGAAATGAACAATTGATCCAATGATCTGAATAATTTAGGTCTGTCAAAATAGTACCTTAGTTGTCTGTGAACATCCAAGGTACGGAGTATCCTTTCTCCCTCATTTTTAAGTTCAAAGAAAGAAAACAGGGAAATAGATAGTTTGACTTAAAGTAAACTGGGATACCACTTTAGGCATAAAGGATGGATTAGTTCTCAAAGAAACCCTGTCCTGGTGGAAAATGAGGTAACTGTGACTCACCATAAGAGCTTGCATCTCAGATACCCTTCTTGCAGTGGTCAGAGTAATTACTAAACCTGGTCAGAGTAATTACTAAACCTCTTTTCCATGTTAAGATCTCAAGTCAGTCAGATTAGCTGGTTCAAATGGAGCAAGTGTTAGTTTCTCTAACACAAAATTAAGACCTGAAGGAAGGGCCATCAGTATACTTGGAGGTCTGTCATGCAAAATCATTTTCAAGAACATTTTAACACATGACTGGTCTGAAAGAGGAGTATCCATGAGTAGATGTGCTGAAATGGCCAATAAATGAACCTTGATAGAGGAATAAGAAAGGCCATGGGGGTAGTAACTCACACAAATATAGAAGAAACAGAGAACTATTATTCCCTGAATGGGTGCTGGTTATGTTGTTAGAACCAACCAGAAATCCATTTCTATTGGCTAATATATAATTTTCTAGTAGCAGGCTTTCTTGCCTCAATTAGTACTTGTTGCATGTCTTCAGAAAACAGGTACCTAAAGGAATTAAGACTCTATCATCCAGGAAGTCAACTGAAGATGATTGACGTTGGGGTGTATAAAACAACCTAGTTCTTGTGCGAGTAAATTCATTCTGTCAGTAAGCTTGTGGTAATTTCCTCTGTCCTTTCTCAAAAGAAGGAGGAATCATGGTTGTTAGGGCCAGAGGGGATTCACCAGAATAATTTTGGTGGGTTCCTTATGAATCTTCAGAAGTACCCTGGATATTAGTGGGAAGGACGGAAAAGGCACCTAGGAATATACCTACCCTAAAAAATGAAAATGTACAACTTGCTTATTGATTTATCACATCACTGTGATATTGTCTGCAACCACTTAAAAAGTGTAGCACCTACAGCCATGGTGGACCAAGGGCTAGCCACACCCTCTTCAGATGTTGAGGTCCCCTCAATGGGCATGGGAAAACTAGTCTTGCTGGTTCTTGAAGAGGTAGAGAAGGTTTCCCTGTTGTGCCTGAATGCTGTGCCCATCACTGGGGAAGCAGCAGCTGCCATTAGTAACATGGTTGGCCCCATTTTTCCTGCCAAAAAGAAATCAAAATTCTTTGGATAGGAGTAGTTTACTGGGACTGGCTCAGGGTTTAATTCAGGCTATCGATCCTTCTTATAGAGTAGTTTCCAGTAAAAGAAAGATATATGAGTCCTTTCTTGAACAGATGGATTCAGGGTTTTGCCCTCAGATTTCTGATCCAGACTCAGAGGAGAACTCACTTTCTGATTCTCCCTGTGGGGGGTATCTTTCTCTGAGACTGTTGCTAGAATGTCCCAGTGCTTTTAGTAGGAGTCCCTTAAAAATCTGATTTCTTACAAAAGGATTTTCCTGAATGTACACCCATTCCTCCTGTCCTGTCTGCTTTATAGGATGTGTATCTTACTACCTGCAATTTTCCTGATAGGATTTGTAAAGTTCATAAGTCTTTTAAACTTTTATACAATATTCTCAAACCTGGCCCAGCTGCTATAGCCTTAGTTGACTCCTCTGTTGTTAAACAGTTAATCGAAACCAAGGGTAGGTGTCACGAGAGTATCCTGAGGTAGCAGGCTTCCAAAATGAAGCACTAAAGCTGGCCAAAGCTTCGTTAACTGGAATAAAAATACGCTGATACAAGGAAGTTGCAGATAAAAACCGTTGATTTTAATAGGTCAAATCAGGAAGGTAAAAAACGAAGCTAGTAAGTCTGAGGAAGTTCAAGCAGTGACTTGAACGAAAAACGCATTTGGGAGCGTTTTACATTACTAGCTTCGTTTTTTACCTTCCTGATTTGACCTATTAAAATCAACGGTTTTTATCTGCAACTTCCTTGTATCAGCGTATTTTTATTCCAGTTAACGAAGCTTTGGCCAGCTTTAGTGCTTCATTTTGGAAGCCTGCTACCTCAGGATACTCTCATGACACCTACCCTTGGTTTCGGTAGTGTTTTGTTAAACAGTTAATCCCAATCCCACTCTTTCTAAAAAGGATCGGAAATTATTGACAATTGTGGGGAAAAATTGTAGGGCTCATATGTCAAAGTTTATCCTGATATATTGTGAAAAAGTGAGAAATGTTTTATCTACAGTTTCTTCTTGTGAAGGAACATCTGCTTTAAATAACTTAGTTTCTTCTATTGCACAAGTCACTTATTCATTGTTTGCAGCATGTGTATGACTCTCTTGATACTTCTTCCAGGGCTATGGCCATTGTATGGTTTTAAAGAGGTTTGTTTAGCTGCATTCCCAGAACCTTCCAGATGATGTTAAAAATGAGACTTTAAATTCTCCCTTGGATAAATATTTGGTGATTAGTTGATCAAAAGTATGATGAAAGGGCAAGTTAATCTAGAGAATCTCTAAGAATTTTCAGCCCTCCTTTAACAAATTGTCTAAGAGATTTTGTTTCTCCTCAGCCAGCTTTGGCAAAAAACAGAATAAACAGTCTCAACAAAGAAGAAGAGGCAAGGAGGTTCAAAAAAAGAAGTCTCACACATCCCAAAATTAAGGACAGTCCATCAAGTCTCAAACATCCCAAAATTAGAGACAGCCCATCAAGTCTGAATGATTGTTCAAGAGACCTTGTGACACCTGCTCCCACCCTGGCCCTCCTTCTGCTCCAGAAATAAGAAGCAACATACTTGCCCAAAACTTCACGAAAACATACTGCAGTATCTGAAACCCACATAGGTGGGAGACTGTGCCCTCCCCCCACTATATATAGCAACTCTAGGATCGCACTACAGTGGGGAAAAAGGCACATTTCCCCACATTGGGGGAAAATGCCCAGCTCAGGATTTTAGTTTTCATTATTTTTGTCTTGCAAAAATAACGTTCGAGTATATGGGCTTTTGATCAAGCAAAGTAGACCCCACTGTACATGTAGGAAGTTGTATAGATGTAGACTAGCTATGACACAAAAAAACAGGAAATATATATTCAAGATTAAAAAACAACTTATAAATGATTTGATTAAGCCAGATGTATTACCTAAAGAAGGCAGTCAGAATTGTATACGAGCTGCATCCTACAAAAGAGCAGGTCAGCTGCCTATGAGTCAACAGCATTTACACAGGCAGAAAAAATTGTTCTGATAGAAAAGGCATTGTTAACAATAATGTATGAAAGTAAAAAAAAAACTGAAGGAGTCTATGGTAAAGAAGTGTAAAACAAGAGAAACTGCTCAGAAAAAGATAATAAGCATTTACACAGACAGAAACAAATTTGCTCTGATAGAAAAGGCATTGTTAACAATAATGTATGAAAGTAAAAAAAAACACTGAAGGAGTCTATGTTAAAGAAGTGTAAAACAAGAGAAACTACTCAGAAAAAGATAATAAAAGGTGCATGTCCAGTGACAAGAAATTATTTTGGTAGCTATGGCACTTGCAGAAAGGTTAATGTCTAGCAGATAATATCGATAACATAAAAAAAAGATGCTTGAAGATGTTAAAGTTTTACACTACATAGCAATGCCAGTAGTATGCGAACACTGATGGTAGATAACAATCTACAATGAAAAGTGTCATGATTTTTTGTTAATAGTAATTGGTTGTCACACAAAACTGTGTTTATGAAAACTGCCAGGAAGCATGTGATATGCAGTACAAGTTATTGAAATCACCAAGAAGATTTCTCCCCAAGATAAAACACTATTTGACTGACATTTATGCATACAAGTAAAATAAATGTCTTCTAAACACCCCTTATGTGATAATAACATGCACTCATAATGCAGCTTCAGATTACCATTATACTATATTGCTTTTTTATCAATACATTACAGTTTGATTATTATTTGCCAGCAATTGCCTGTTATGGTGTGTACTGTACAGTCTTATAACATACACATTTTTATTTATTCTGTCATTTATATTTTGTTAATCAGAAATATTGTCAAAGAACCATTATTGACTGTATGAAATAAAGATACAATGTCTGTGGTTTACTATTTGAAAATGAAAATCTAGTATTTCTTCACAAAACATTTATCTTTCAATAACAAAATATTTTCCAGTGCTTCATGCATGGGAGTCATAGTGTCTTTGAGTGCATACATGTTTGAATTATTCAAATTCAAGGTGTGTGTTTTCAAAATTTTATTTTATGAATATGTGGAAGAAAGGGTTAAAGGTATGTCATTGATACTTTCACCTAAAATAAAACTCAATCAGAGCTGCCCAAAATAAAATGCACATTTTCACAAAAATATACAGCTGCACACTACTGACTGCAATTTAAGACATCTGAGACTGAATATTTAATACTTTGGAAATCCTGAAAGAGTGCAGATTTACACTGTAATTCTTTGCCTCTGTTCTTTTTCTATCTTGAGCTCTTTCTCTCACACACACTCTTATTCTTTCCCCGTCTTTCTCTTTCACACCTTCTCTCTTGTCTTCACCCTAATATGCATGTGGGCATGTTTCTGTCTGAGTGGGGAAAGGGATGGCTTAGTCTGTTCATGTGTATATGTGTGTTTATGTGAAATTAATATAATCAACATTTTGATAGCTTTGAATGTTTCAATCAACTATGCAATACATGTCATGTTTTTTTTTCTAATTAAGGCAACACTGTGATGGACATAACTTATTATACAATGACTTCTCATTGATATTAAAAGACGAGAATGCTGATTGGTCAGTCCATTTAGTGTGCCTGTTGTAAATTGAGCATAGAGAAAAGCTTGGCTGCTTCCTACTTTAGTGGCTAGATTTTTTCTATTGGCATATATTATTGAGGGCAGCCCGATTTAGCCCGATTTAGCGCGGAGTTGCTACCGTTCACACTAGGGCAGCGCCGGTTAAGCAGGTTTAAACTATTCGGGCTACCTAAAGTCCACTCTTCAAATTTTCCCTTAAAACTACCTTCCTCGAACTATACTACTGATCTAATCAGCGTATCCTATAATTAAAAAGATCATCTCTACTTGACTCCAAGTAGACTATTCTCTATCTGTTAAACGTAGCACTTGCTCCTACAGTACTTATTACCTTGATACGGCACTCTTGTCATAGATAGTACCCCAAAAGGGAACCGCCCATTTCTCGGTCACCCACCTCCCCCCCGATCTTTTTTAAAGTTTTCTTTTTTCTATTCCTTCCAGCATGTCGAGGCATCAGTTGCTAGTGTCCTCTCCTGCTCAGCTGGTGAACCTAGAATATTGAGGCAATGTTACAATTGCCTCATGTACACAGACAACCCTCTCCTCCTCCCACAAAACACAAACACATGCGAGAGATGCAACTATACGGCCAAACTGGAGGCTGAGCTCTCTCAACATAGGACTGGCAAGACCAGTCAGGAGGAGAAGGTTACCACACACACTATAGACCCAGTCTCACATAGTACCATTACAACCTCAAATCATACACATAAACACACAAAGACATACTCGGAGGCTCTGATCAAAAATCTACCAAAACAGCAGAGGCCACCAAAGCAGACACCCAAACAACCACCACCTCAGAACACAACACCTGCAACACATAGACCTCACAGTCAGAGTGTCAAACAGTCACAGCCCTTAAGGCCAAACACAATGCCAGACACACTAGTCATTGGTGACTCCATAGTCAGACACACTGACGCCCCGCCACCAGACTGAGTAAGGAGAAGGTCACAGTAAGCTGCCTGTCGGGCGCTAGAATCCACCACATAATGCAAGCACTCAGGTCTCTCAACAGCAGGTACAAATATGACTCAGTCATTGTCCACGCTGGTGTAAACGACCTGAGACGTACCTCCTTGGACTACATGAAAAGAGACATTGAGGAGCTCTCTGATTATGTAGCCCAGGCAGGTATGACCCTGACCTTGAGCAGTATCCTACCTTCACCAAGAATGATGCCACAATACAGAGATAATATGATCAGCTTTAACAATTGGCTTAAACACTGGTGTCATTCAAAGGGGATCCAGTGTCTGTCTGCCTGGGATGACATGCTGAACAAGCCACGCTGCTTCAAGGGACGGCTTGCACCTGTCACCCTGGGATTCCGGATATTGGCAAAGGCTCTTGCCACCCCATAGTGCCTTTTTAGGCAAGGCTCAAATTCTAAACCTACCACCCTAGAACACAAAAAGGAAAAAAACTAAGGGTAATGCTGCTCAATGCCAGAAGTCTAAATCTCAAAATGCACGCACTCGAGGCCCTTCTCAGTATGGAGAACATCGATGTCTGTGCTGTGACAGAAACCTGGTTCAAGGCTCCTGAGAGCACCCCAGCGCTATCAGGTTTTACCTCATATCATGCTCCGCCCCAAAATCCGGACAATAGCAAGAAAGGAGGAGGGAATCCAAATTCATCAAGGACACCCACACCTCAAGAGTGGTGGCAACGCACGATGCATCGGAGACCATCCAGGTGCAATTAACCATAGGCAAGACTGCTCTGCAAATTGTAGCATGTTACAGGCCACCCTCACAAACTCAGGAACCTCACATGGCCTTCCTGAAAACACTAGAGGGGATAAATGTATCACCAAACACCATCATACTAGGTGACTTCAATTACCCTAATATAGACTGGGAACACTACTCAAGCCCAAACACCCTAGCCCAAAAGTTCCTGGAATTCATAAACTCAAATGCCATGGAACAACTAGTCACCATCCCCACAAGAGGAGATAACATACTTGATCTCATCATCACGAACATGGGAGCACAATGTTCAACACCGGAGGTGTACCCCTCACTGGTGAGATCAGACCACAAACTAATCTCGCTGGAGGTCCTCATCCCACCCCACCTGAAATAAAAAGACCACAGTAAAGAACTTCTCAAAAGCCGACTTCACACTTCTAAAGACTAGTGTGGTCTCCTTTAAGGCCCCGAGCCGGCGGAAAACAGTACTCAAGCCGCTGAATCACTTACAAATGCCTTCTACCAGCACCTGCAGGACTGCATGGATAAGGCAATCCCAAGCAAAACAAAGACTCTTTGTACCAAAGGCAAGCGTCCAGTCTGGTGGACCCCAGCCATAAACAAACTCTACAACAAAAGGAGGAAGCTACTACAAGATAGAGCAAAATCCTTAAAAGGTAAGACACCCTTGATCACTATAAGTAAAAACTAAGAGCTCTCATAAAATCATCCAAAGCAAATTTCGAGAGAAAAATAGCTAAAGACTCAAAAGACAATCATAAGGCCTTCTTTAGCTATGTTAGAAACCTGGGAGGAAACTCCCAGATATGCTCAGAGCTAGTTCAAAATGATGTGAAGATTACTGATCCTACAGACATTGCCAACATACTGGCTGACAGGTTCAGTGCAAACTTCTCCCTCCCCCAAAAGGAGAGATATCTATACCAAACGATTGCAGCCCCCAAACATCTCCAGCGCCCAAGTGAGAACTGCTCTCTCCAAAGCAAAAACACAGCATCCATGGGACCTGATGGTGTCCCCGGCTGTGTGCTCCATGAACTCAATGAGGAATTAAACCCACAGCTAGGACAGCTGTTTAATCAAAGTCTTACCTCTGGATACGCACTCCAGGAGTGGCGCACTGCAACTGTGGTACCACTTCACAAAGGCGGTGCCTCCACCGACCCTGGAAATTACCGCCCATTAGCTTGACAAGCCTTATCTGCAAAGCCATGGAGAGGATCATAATGGACCTCATAAATAAAGACATAGGGAATTTGCAGACTTTGGATCCAACCCAGTTTGGCTTTGTCAAAGGCAGATCATGCCTTTTAAACTTGGTTGACTTTTTCAAACAGTCACCAAAGCCATTGATGAGGGAAAGGCAGTCCATACAGCCTACCTCGATCTGGCTAAGGCCTTCGATACAATACCCCACTTGGGTATCATTGAAAACTCATCAGCTTAAATGTAAACCCATACATCACAAGATGGGTTGCAAACTGGCTGAGTGACAGAACCCACAGGGTCAGAGTTGCTGGCGCCATGTCAGACTCAAAGCCTGTCACAAGTGGTGTCCCACAGGGCTCAGTCCTGGGCCCACTCTTGTTTGGCATCTACTTTTCCGAAGTACAAGCAAACACAGGAGGGTTATGGCTGACAAAGTTTGCAGATGACTGCAAACTGGGCCATAGTAGAAAACACATCTGACACAGATATCCTTCAGAAGGGTCTCACAGAAACGGATAACTGGTGCCAGAGCCACGGCCTAAAGTTAAATACCAAAAAATGCATAGTCATACCCTTCGGGAAAAACAAGGTTACCCCTAGCTACCAAATAGGTGGCAATCCACTGAGCACAGAAGAAGTTATCAGGGACCTGGGGACCCAGGTTGATAGTAGTCTGTCATTCGACACCCATGTAGCTAAAGTAGTTAGGAAGACCTTCTACATTGCCCACCTTATCATGAAGGGATTCTCATCTAGATCAAGGGAGGTCATAGTCTCCCTTTACTCATCACTCATCAGACCAATGATTGAGTACAATGCCCCATTCGGAATGTATCTGACCCGACACTTGCAGCAGCTGGAGAGGCCACAAAAGTTCCTCACCAAAAGGATAAAGGGTCTCAAAATCTGTCCTATGCTGCCCGACTGAAAGAACTCCAGCTCTATTCAGTCGCCACCGCTTGCTCAGAGGTGACCTTTGCCTAACATACAAGGCCATGTCAAACCCAGATTTGATGAATATGCTTCACCTCAAAAAATCTAGATCCATCAGAGCCACAAGGGCGGGAGACTTAAACCTTGACACGGCTATTAATAGGACGTGCTGGAGGGATAGATTCATCACCCAAAGACTCCCTATGCTGTGGAACAAAATCCCGGTACATGTGAGGCAGAGCACCTCGCTGGCCTTGTTCAAGAGAAATCTTGACCAATGGATGGGAGATCGCAGATATACCCAAGGGATTACCTCAGTGTCACTGCTTGACAGAGGCACAGCAAAATAATGGGTATAGTTCCCCATACTAAAGGGGTGGCGTAAGCCACAAAACGATGGGCTAGGCTTGTAAATGCCCTCGGGCAGATAGCCTAGTATGAACCTATGAACCTATGAACCTAAATGCAAGAAAAATCAGGTACATTGGGTAAACTAAAGAAACAAAAATGTACTTGGCTTTTACATCTATTATTGTGCTGTCTCAGTACACTGTCATACCTTTGAACTGTCCAGATGTTCATACACTGAACACGTTTTTCCCTTGTCCCTTGTATTAAAAAAAAAGCAACAGAGATTATTTTTTTCCTCCATTACTTCTGTTCAACAGCACTGATGTATTGTGCAAGTATGGGAACATAAGTCCAATAAACATGTGGAGTACATCAGAAAACGTGGAAGAACTGTGACAAAATGCAGAGGAACACTACAATACTGTTATACAAAGACATTATTTAAGAAAGATAAGCAATTTTTTTCTTAAATAATGTTACTAGATAATAACAATCATCTACTCCTAGATATGGCAATGACAGATTTACCAACAGTTCCCTGTGTTTGATCACTCGGGCTTCACCCTCATGATCAAACCATATCAGGTTTGGGTAAATCCAGCATTACACACAACCAGTTATGGATTATTGCTCAATTATTTACTCCCAACACAGATAGAAAAGGAAATGATAAACAAAAGAGTAGTTGCTGGAGCCACAAACAGTTTGGTAAAACACAGTCTTTAATAATGCAGAATTCATGTACAAAGCAGTAAAACACAAGTGCTAAAAACACGTTCGCCTCTAGGCTTCTTCATGTGAATAGTAAATGCAACATAAGATGTCTTTTAAATAGATAAGACTTAATCATATGAATAAAACCACATAATGATTAAGTCACATGATGTATAAAAGTGTAGAAAAATCACATGGAAAAGGTCAGATGAAACATAAGAAAATCACATAATGCAAGAAAAATAAAAAAAATACAATAATGTACAATAAATGTAACTATTTGGAGCTGATAAAAAATAATTATTAATGTACTTTTGTTTGAAGTTCTCTTAAGCAGGGTTTTATGCTAACAACCCACTCAACCCAGGAGAGTTGTGTGCTTTGAAATGCAGTAACCATTTCAATTCCTCTATTGTAATTTGATGCTTAATGTCACCTCCTCTTATTGACTTAAAAACTATATGTAAGATCATAAATTTAAAACTGTGTGTGAGGTCAGTTTCAAGAATATGTTTACTAAGTGCATTAGTTGGAATATGTCTCCTGCTATCAGACAGTTGGCTACATATTCTTTCCTTTAATTTTGATTGGATTTACACACAAAATATAATGGACAGTGAATACATTTGGCTAAACATACAATATTAGAGGTATTACAATTCCCATAGGATCTGAAAAAAAATTCCTTTCCACTAACAGTGTGTATAATACTCTTGTCTGTGTAATGCAGGAAATGCAATTATTACATTTATATGTGCCACATTTTTTTTTACTCTGGAACATACAGTCATAGGCTATTCTTTATAACATGGCTTATTCTTCAAATTATTGCTGCTTTGTAACTAAATAATTGTCTGTTCTTCAATACTGTGTCTAATTCTGGAAGTTCTTTAAGTATAGACCAGTATTTCTTAATAATATGTTGTACTGCACAGGTGTTCCTATTGTATGTCAAATTGCATCTAGTTCTGAGTTCCATCTTTCACTAAAGGTAAATGTGCCCAGAAAGTTTTCTGGAACTCGGCTAAAACCTCATTTTTAATAGTTTTTAGTGTTTTGATATTATAGCCCCTTTCCTTGAAGGTATGTTCAATATTCTTTAGTTGTTCAATCATGTTAAGATTAATAGTATTTAAGTGTGCTACCCTAGGCATTTGTTTTTTAACAATGTTAGTAAAAATAAATGGGGGGTGCATACTTGTTCGATGTAAGTACAGTATGTGTTGCATGTAATCATTTTTGTACAATGTTGTGACTATTTTACTATTATCATGCTTGATTAATTTAATGACCAAAAAAAAAATCTTTTTATTGGATTTCTCACTTTTAAATTTTAAGAAGTTGGTGCTTTTTGAGATGTGTTCTAAGAACAAAATAAAGTCAGTCAGCCCCTTTTTATATGAAAATACATTGTCTACAAAGAGTTCATAGAAGATTACATTGTCTTTATAAGGACTGTCAGTCAATACATATCTCTTCTCCGAATAATACATCATGGTAGTCACATAGATATTTGCAGCTGGTGTGCCCATAGCAACACCGATGTTTTACTTAAAAACTTTGCTCTGAAACATAAATATGTTATTCTGCAACACTAAACTAAGCAATTCACATATGCAGTCAATCTCTTCAGGGTATATTGATAATGTTCAGTTAAATACTCGCTTATATGTTGAATACCTATGCTGTTTGCTATTACAGTGAATAGGGAGACCATGTCCATAATGACAAAGTGACATTCCTTTAAGTCATTATCTGTGGACCATTGTGCTAGCTGTCTCAAGAAATCTAAAGTGTTCTTGATGATGGTATCCATTACTAAAACATGTTGTTTAAATATACAGTCAAGATGGTTAGAAATTGGCTCTGTGACCCACCCTCTTGCCGAAACTATTGGTCTAAAAGGGTGGTTAGTAAGTGACTTATGAATTTTCTGTAGTCCATAGACAGTAGGTATCTTAGGAGATGATACAGTTAAATATTGATATAGTTCAGGAGTAATAAACTCTGATGTATGCAGGTTTTGAAAGCTGCTGATTAACTTGTTTGATCAGTATTCAGTAGCTTGAAAATAGAATCAAAGTAAAAGCTATTGCCCACGACGACAATACCTCCACCCTTGTCAGCATCTTTGATAACAATGTTTTTTATTATGAAAAAGCTCATCTAGGGCTCATGCATGTTTGGGTTTTAAATTAAAAAAAATTGGAGCTATTTGCATTGATGTTTCCATTTCTATTTTTAAAGCCAGATGAATATAGCTCATATATCTCCTTTTCCACCAGTTTCTCAAATGTTAAAATAAAAAGATAGTTAGGAGGTACAAATGTTCTACTTTTTAGCATATTTTGTTTAATCTGTTGATTTCTAAGCATAATTTTTAAGTTTACATTCCTTGCGAAGTATTTGATCTCAACTAGCATTTGTGATATGTCAGTGTAAGAGGTAGGTATATAAAATAGGCTTTAGATAAAACAAATTCATCTGCAATTAAAATGTAAGAGGAACAATTAATTACTGATTTATTTTGTTCTTTTTGGCTCCATGAAATCGGATGATGCTCTGTTTTGTTTTGATTCTTCCATCGATCCTGTCTCCTCAGCTTCAGTGTCACTAGCAGTATTGGATTTTCCATTAACAGGGAAAAATACAGAGAATCAAGAGCCATTGCATGGTTATCATCCAGAAATACTGGTTCACACTATTGTTTGAGAGCTTCTTGTTCTGCCATACAGTCAGATACTTCCATGTGTTGATCAAGTGGTCAGTTTAGATTGTTCTTATTGGGCCAAGTGAAAACATGGCCATTTTTAAAATCTTCTGTGTCACACTTAAGTTTTCTTTTTCTAATCTCAATAAGGCACTTTTCAAAGGACAGAATTTTATCCAAAAATTCCTGTAATAAGTAAGACTGTGCATTAAGAGAAATGTCAAACACTAATTCGGTGTATAGGGTTTCAACATCACTACACAGTGCAGCTTCTATGGGGTCAAAATAGGCTTTCATGTGTCCCATGTACCTAAATGAGCAGCTCAGATTCACAAGTTGCCATCTTCTAAGCAGGTCCAGATATTTACCCTATAAGTAGGCATCTTTAGAATTCTGAGCCCTTTATTTATGATTTTCCTCTGTAGGTATACATTGAAACTTAGGCATTGCCATTACAGTCACTTGAACATCATTGTGGTTTGTTCAAGCACCTTAATTTTATTTTTATATTCAGCCAAAAGATTTGTAGTCTGTCCATCATTTGATATAACAGTATCTAAGTCAGCAAGTAATGGATTCGATGATATATTTAGTAGGTCCACAGTAAGTGCTCACTGTAGAATTATTGTTAGAGGGAAGACCGACCCTGTTCATGTCCACTGAACAAGCACATAAACGTCACAAAGAAACAGGAAAAACTACATACCGATGATAAATACAGCAGCAACAAAAAACTAAATCCAAAGATAAAAAAAAAAGTAGTTGCTGAAGCCATGAACAGTTTGGTAATACACAGTCTCAGGATAGTACTATAGAAATTGATCATACATTGTATGTCTTGGGTAATGTTGGAATAACCAATGTATTTATTTATGCAGGTGATTGTATGATGAATGAAGCAGTCTGTCAAGCACCTTCTGAGACTTAAAAAACTAAACCAATTACCTTGTGTGATGGAGTTCATGGTTCTTATCTAGAAGTATCACATGCACAAATCCTGACTGACACTTTATCCCCTAGCAGGACCATTCTTTACTATCTATCTTTAACATGCTATATCAGGTGCTCTGATATTCTCTATTAATTCCTACTGTAGTAGCTCACCTCCTAAAGTTTGGTAAACTTTATAAACAATGTTACCCTAAAAAAAAAAAAAAAAAAAAAAAAAAAAAAAAAAAACATTTTTTATTAATTCTTTTAGTCAAATTGTTTAACTTATTTAGTCAGGTATGTTGGTATGTTGCTGTAATAGTACTATATAAATGTTCCTGTATTTGAAATGTTTTATCTGTCTGACATTATCTGTATTGTATATGGTCAAGATTTCTGTCTTGTAAATTGTCTTAATGTGGAGCCTTTCTCCCCGGGCGTCCGCTGAAAATGGACATACATCCAGTCGGACTATCCCGGTCAACAAATGTAAAATAAATAAATACATAAAGTATCCATTTGTTTTGGATGTAGGGAATCGATAATTTGTATTCTACAGACTGTCAGTCTGTTTGCACTGTAGTAAGTTAACTGCTGTCACATATTAATTACATAAGACAACGTTACAAAATTGTAGCCAATGTGAGTGAAGTGCAGCAGTCCAGAAACAAGGACAGATGCCATACTGTGTGATATACAAAATACTGGAATGGAGTACAGCTATGTGTGTGCTGGAGTCAGGTTTTAACTAGCCAAAACTCCCACTGGGCATGCTCATACACATAATTAAGCTGAGTGCAAATCTGTTGCTCCTTACACAGAATGACTTTTATAACATATATATGTGTATAGATACACACACATACACTATGTATATATCTATATCTATATATATATATATATATATATATATATATATATATATATATTTCTCTCACTATCCCTCTCTCCCTAAATATATATATATATCTATATATATATATATATATATATATATATATATATATATATATATATATATATATGTATGTATATATATGGGATCCATACAGATGCTCGACTGCATTTTTCCCCGAATCCCAATTTGGTGAGCATACTTGCACGAAAGTGCTCTTCTCCGAAATAGCACTGTCGCATAAGTATGCTTGTTGTTCCAGTCATACTACGGTGCGGTAAGGGAAAATTCCCTTTTCCCCACTGTAGTGCCACCTCGGAGTCAGAATATTAAAGTAGGGAGTGTGGGGGGGCTTCCCCCCACATCGGGGGGTGCAGGGGGGCTTGCCCTCCTGCATTCAAGTAGAGCTTGTGTTTTTTTTTTTTTTTTTTTAACATACTTTAATGAAAGCTCTTTTTTGATGAAAGCACTTTCATTAAAGTGTGTTCGGTGGTAATGGATTCAGGCTTTTGAACTTTCATTCAAAATTCCTACATCTCTATATATATATATATATATATATATATATATATATGTAAAGATAGATAGATACATACATACACATACATCTCTGTCTTTCCCCATATATCTAAATAACATATATACCTTAATGTCCAACTTAAGCTGTGGTGCATGCGTTTAGTATTATGAGCTGTAGTGTGTAAGACTAAATAGGTTGGGGTTCTAATATCACTCCAGCCCACTTGCTGTGTTTGTGTGTATGTGCATCCCCCTAAAAAACAAATATGATTGCCACATTGACTTAGAAAGAAGCAGGGTTTTGCATTATTTTGCCTGTAGCAAGTGACTCAGGCTCCAAAATTACTGTCCTCCACAAGGCTTGCTTATTTCATCTACCATAAGACTACCTAAAGATGTGCTAATGTCAGAGTTGAAGTGTGGCATGTGGATTATGTACTGTGATCTATAGTGTGTAAGACCTGATAAGCTAGGGGTTCTATTCTCATTGAAGCCAATTTGGACTGTGTGCATTCTGCAGTGTCCTGTAAACATTAATTGGTAGTAATACTATTCTCACTGTAGCCAAGTTGGTGTGTGTGGATGTCAGTCAGAGCATTTTGCATCAGCCTATGGGATCATAGGATCATTGGAGTTTCATAGGCTAATGCTGCTAGGGCCCTTATAATCCTAGACAAGTTCTTAGCCTTATTTACATGATCAGCACCTATTGCCACTGTCCAAGATGGAGACAGGTAGAACACCATGGCAGACTTATGGTCACCCATTCAATCGTACAGATTGCATCTGAAGAGAGCCAATGAGGTGTACTGTTTGACATTAAGTAGTCTGTTGCAAAGGTTTGTTAAGCCCTGGTAGGCATATCTTTCCCTCCAGCATATTTTATCTATGTCACATACCATGTTAAGGTCCTTACAGTGAGTAATTGTGTACCATTTGACTAATGGATATGCACCATTACCAATAAAGCAGGATCACAGATTGCCTCATATGCAAGGTAGAGATCACCTCTGAGTAGTCTGTATCATACAGACCAAAGTTACAATGATTTCAGATGATCCCCATAGGACAAATGCTGAAGATTTGAATTTCCCTTGTAAAGAACCTTTGAGGTCTCTGCAATTGCCATTGGTGCTTGGAAATGTTCATAACAAAATGGTCATTGCACTCACATATTGGCCTGAAGAGGGAAGAGTTTGTGGAGGTTATATCTAATTCATATTCAGGTTACAGTGCTCTCAGTTATGACATGACTAAGACATAATGCGTTCTTATCACTGTGGAGACATGGTGATATAAGGTAAGGTATATGTAAATCTGTGTTCCCAGGTCTCTCACCCCTGAGTATGTACTTAAGGGGTTGCTATTGATGTACTAGAAAGCAGGGACATTACTGGTACTGAAAGGAATGATAGTCCTTATATTTACATGGAGTTTAATGCCATGATTGTGTCAACAGTCAGTAAGTCACGTATGACCCTCATGTAGGGTCTTGACATAATTTGGAGAGCCTATCACTGCTCCCAGTTTGCAGGCATCAGCAAACCTTGTCAGCCACAGACATTCAGTTTGTGTTTGTACATTGGATACATGGATTCCAAACCTTAGAGGAACCAGGAATGAACTCTGTGGAACACCAGTGGTACAGCCCTGCTATTCTGACTATATAAGTGCTATCAATGAGCCATTTAGTAACCCTTCTAATGATACTACTGTTGATGGCTAGCTGGTTGTGTTTGTCAATGGTGCCTGAGGGGGGATAGTGTCAAATGACTTAGCTAAGTCCAGGTGGCTGTAAGCGTAGATGTCCCCTCATCCTGGTCATTGTTGACTGCTTCATACATGTTAACCAGATTTAACAGGCATGATCTCCCTATCATAGATCTAAACAGTGCAGGGTCAAGTGTTTTTAGATTGCCTATATCTTTGTTGATATGATTCATGATGAGTTGCCCCATGGCTTTACAGATATGACTAGACAGGCTAATAGGTCTATAGTTTCCATGGTCAGTGGATGTACCACTTCTGTGCAAGGGGATAAGAATGGCTGATTTCCAGTCAGCTGGGATGTAGCTGGTGGAGTTTCCAATGGTGTTAGTAATCCATGTTGGATACCATGTAGGATGCAGCCTGGGATGTTAGCAGGTGCAACACATACTGCGATTGTCACCTTACAGAGGCCATTCAGCACTAGGTATGGGACAGGTTGTAGGGATGTCACAGTGTACGTGTATTGGGGACAGGGGAGTGCAGTTATCACAGAACCTGTTGGCCAGCAGGCTCATTATATGTGGTATCATTATGTACAAGTTTGGCAACAATGTGAGCCTTTCCTTTTATGTTACACATGTAACTGCACAATGCTTTGTGGTTGGCTTTTGGAGGAGACTAATTTACCCCCATACTTGTTTTGCAGGACTTCACAACAACACTTATTTGCTTGTTTAAGCTGAGAAGGGAGTGTCACAATTTTAGCGGGGCTTCCTCCCTTTTAATGTAAGACCCCAATGTCTACCTCTTATTGTAAAGCCTGCTAATGGCAGTTGTCCACTAGGCAGGTTTGCAGTGCCATGAGGAGCTTGTTTTGCCCCTGTCAGTACAGGTGGGTCAATGCAGTTGTTCATGTGCTTATATAAAGCATTGGTGTAGAGCTTGGCATAGTTGCCTGTTCCATCTGACGGGGGGGGGGGGAGTCAAGCTATTTATACCATCTCATAGTACATTATAATCTGCTTTGTTGAACTTTATTACTTTATATGCTGCGCGGGGGGGGGGGGGGTCATGTGTGATACTTACTTTGAATGACACCAATTTGTGGTCAGATCTCACCAGGTAGGACCTCAGAGTGTAGGTTGTTCAGCCATATTGGTAAGACCTGATCCAGTATGTTGTCTCCCCTTGTGTGGATGTCAAGTCAACCCACTTTTCCAGGGTATTGTATTTAAGGAAGTTTGCTATTCTCTGGGCAAGTGAGTCTGACCATGAGTAATCTATCCAGTTGGTGGGTAGTTAAAGTCAAACCAAAACCATCTTGTTTTGATGTGTCTTGATTGACTCAAGTACAACCATTTAAGCACAATGGGTGTCCTGATTCATGGAGTTACTCTTTTAACTGACAATGGCTTGATAAAGTGTCATAAGGGCAGTCAATAGCACCTGCAGTTTCTCCAGGGAATCATTCTGTCTAACCAATCTGGATGTGTATCTATCCTTAATAAATATGGATATACCACTTCCATTACTTTGCATACTTTAAATTTGAGGTCTGAACATGTGGAAGGAGGTGTAGCCTAGTATGGCTGTAGTGCTCTTCACAGCCATGACACAGGTGTCTGTGACTGCATAAATGTTTGCATCTTTCAAGGTGGAGACAGCTTCCACTAAGTGGAGATTAGTGTTGACATTCCTAGCATTTAGCAACATAACCATGATGTTGTTTGTAGATGGGGTTTTCTCATTGGAAATGTTTCCTTGTGACACCGCCTAGAAGGTGCTGTGGGGGGGGGGGGGGTAACAGCCTTGGAGATTTCCAATATCCCAGGTGTGACAGATGAGGACCATCTCTGACAAAGCATTGAGGTCCGTTGAGCAGGTAATCCCAGGCTGACATACAGTGGACTCCCTTTACATTGACACCACACACTAAGGCAATTATTGACGTCAATCATTTTCTGTTTGTATGGAGGCATCATCCTAGGTGATGGCAAAATGCAGATCAAGGCAAAGGGCATACCTGCTTGAGATTCATAGTCTGTCAGCCCAGTCATGTCTCTGCATACAGTCCAGAATGATATGTCTCAAGCTGTATACACCAACAGGAACTATGACATAGTAATAACAGTACCTGATGGTGACAGACTTGAGTGCATGTGTGATATGGCATATCCTGGCACCTCACAGAAAGCTGACCATGACCTATTCCTTATGTAGCCTGGTGAGAGTGAGAGGCATATCAATGTGTCTGATGTAATCACCTATAAGTAAACTATTTGATTTTATGTTTTGCCTTAGATGTTTCATTGGTGAGACACTGGTGTGTGAGTTATATGTACTGTGTACTGCAGAGGTATGGTTATGTGTATTGAGCTTGCATTTGGGTTTCTGAGGTGTTTACTTATTGGTCTGGTAAAGACCTCCTCACATGTAGGTATGTGTAATGTGGCTTTGTGTGGTGTAGGATGTGCTCCTTCGAGGCATTTGCTTCTCTGCTGTCACTACCACTGTCATTGGCCTCTGACTAAATTTGCAGACGATTAGGAGCTGTCATTGAATCACACATAGAATCAGCAGTTATCCACGATGGGCTGACACAGACATTCAGTTCTTGTCAGAGCCATGGACTAAAAGTAAATGCCAAGTTGATCACAGTAGTATGCCTTGGGATGTCATACACCCCTGATAACTAATGTATTGACCGCACACTTCCAACAACAGCTGACCCTGTAGTCAGGGACTTATGAACACATAGATAGTGATACAGGTTTATAATATTTCGGGATGAATTCTATGTTACACAATCTATAACTAAAGCTGTGGTATGTAAATCCAAGACAGTAATTGTTCCACTGTATCTGGCATTCATCACACCTACCATTGAGTGCAATGCCACCTTTGGTATGCAAGTAACCAGGCATATCTGACAAATGTCACATCTACAGAGGTTCAACAGTAAACTGAAACACAGTGTACTTTCTGATAACATTTTTCTTTTGTGCTGTCATTACATCCTGTGCTCTGACATTGATGGGTTCATTGTACATGTGAATCCATTGGTGCGTCCTACATAAGCCTGAAAGTAAAATGTAAACAGTGCCATGAGACACCTTTCATTCTGTGACTATACAGCCATTGCAACAACATCCAACATAACATACACAACATAATGTGGTTTACACATTACAAATGGCAGTATTCAAACTGTCTAACTGACCAGTACAAATAGCATGGAAAAGGCAACAATGGATGAAAGAAATACATATTAATTTAGATAGCCACCCTGTGCATCACACACACAGCTTCATTTCCCTGCATCAATAACGATGACAGGGTGTGGCACAAGCATCATCACTTGCACAGGGTGTTGTATGGGGGTGCAGGAGGTCCAGGCTGACCCAATAGGTTGGCGAGCATGTGTGTGAGGCAGAAAGGGAAGCAGGCAGGACGGCCATGTCAAAGTGGCATGTGTGTTTGTAGGTTGCCTGAGTGTGATAGTGGTATGTGAGTATCTGCATGAACACAGCCAAGCTCAGTGCTAGCAGTACAAGTATGTATGTTGAACAGCTTTGGGCCATGCATGGTAGAGCTGACAGTTCATCAGCTCCACCCCAAACATGAGAACTGGCTCTGCCAGAAGTTGCATTGTCACCTACATGCCCAAGGTCAGATGCTGGGCTACTATTTGAGGGTGACTGCTGTCAGCTGGGATTGTGTCCTCCACGGGACCACCCAAGACTACAAGCCCATGGCCTGCCATGTCTTGGTGTGGACAACACACATCCCTCTGGAGCACTGAATGTACTGCCACTATGGGAGTGTGATTGTGCACACCCATGTAGATTCTCAGCAGATGTAGTTGCTGACGTACTTCCATGACTCTGACACTCAACTCCAATCAGATGTCCCATCGCAGAACATGTGCGTTCCAAGGCAGATAGTGCCTGATCTGTCTCAGACCAAGGTCTTTCGACAGCATCAGTCAACTGATCCAGGGTATCAGCAGTGCAGTGGAGGCAGTCATGGATTTCAGACTATGCTGTATCCTTAAACCTAAGCATTCATCTGGAGATCCTTTTGGAATGTTCCTGTGCCTCCATGATGGTTCTATACATACGTTGAGTGACACGTGATGAGACACCTGCAACAGGTTGTAGACAGGTAGCAGGCACCTATGAGCACGTCTATCGATCCACCTGTATGGAACCTTACCAACTGTATGGCTATGGCCAGTGTCAATACACTCACTGCAGCCACAGTAGCCACACTTCCCTGTTAAATGTCCCCACCCTCTGACTGTCCAATATCTGTGGCCTCAGGGGACTGATGTGTAGGCATACTGACTGTGTATGGTGATAATGAGGGCAGATGAGGGATGTAAACCTCTGTGGCAGATTCAGCCCCTGCAACCCCCAGCTGTGCCTCAGCTTTGGCCACCATTGTCATCAGTGTCTGAAGAGACTCTGGCTTCAGGTTGTGAAGGGGACAATGACCAACCTCCCAGGTCATCTGTGATATAAAAGGGAAAGCATCACATTAATACCTGCACTACTATCCTCTGCAGCAGTGTGTTTCAATATCTGTTTAGCTATATACACACTGCTGTCACTAGTACAGACTTGTACAACCCACAATCTGAGATAGTAGGACCTGATGTCATTTCTAACCCACATTTGTAAATATTTCAGAATAACAGCTCTTTAAACCAGACTCTCATGAGCAATGCATAAATTATGTACACTGCTGACGTTCTGCAGAACTCTGACCAGTTTGCAAGTATGGCCATTTGATTAATCCTGTCAATACTGTGAAATCAGTCACTGTGGTCACACCTATAAGGCATATGTATGACCCCAGTGTGTACAGTCAGAACATAGCTCCACATTTTTCAGCCATGCAGACAGTACATGTATCCAGCCAGCAGGCCTGAGATGACACTTTAGCTAATACCTTGAAGTAAATTTACATCTGTGACAAAAATGTTTTGTGCTTACCAGCAGCAGGGATATGGCCTCTTCCTATTCTTGATGGTCCTAAAAAACTATTGAGTGAGACGTAATGTAAACAGCACCACATGTTACAATATAACACTGGATGTACATCCAAATATCCCCCCAGTTATAGTCATTGATATGATAACAGGCATGTAGGTCACAATCTCTGCATTAGCTTAAAACTGCAGGTAACTTACTACCCCTAAATCAAAAACACCTGACATCCACGTAAAACTATATACAGCCTGACATGCTACAGTATTCTGATGCTGATTCAAATAAACATACCTGGACACTCCTCTTGAGTGGAAATGGTGGCACCCACATTCACAGCATATGGTATGATGGAAGCCTGTGAGCTGTCCTGTGTTGCAAGGTTCACCAGGAATTCCTCAGAGGCTGCCGGAGGTTGTTCCACTGCTGGCCCACCACTAGTGACCTGACAATCTCAGGCTACATCTGCTGCCTTGCTGCATGCTAGGTGGGTAATGTCTTTGGCACAGTGTTACACCTGCTCATATGTGTGATTCTGATGCCTCACAGTGTTTATGTTATGGACCAGTTCATCCCACAAGGCTTGTCACTCCTACCTATTTGCCCTCCCTCTGGACAGCAGAACTCGGTAGTATTGTCATAATGACTCAATTACAAGATTGTTTTCCTCCTCATTGAAAGGTGTGCAGCATCTGTGGTACATGTTATCACCTGAAATACAAAATAATGAGAAGACATATCAGGATCAAATATGTGGTTGTACAGTATGTACAGATACAGCAGTTAAGGAAGGCTATCAGTATTCCCCGCTTGATTAAACATCTCATATGCAACAGTGTGGCAATCATGCAAAAGGTGTGGAGTCAACTAGGATAGTGGCAATAGTGAACTACACCTGCTTTTGCCATGACAGACAGTCACATATGATCACACACCCAACACAGGAGTCCACTTGTAGTGTGGCCCATAGCAGGAAAGCCCCCCCCCCCCACATAACATATGTCTATAGTTCTATGCCAAATGATAGCTGCATAGTATTACAACTGCCAACAAAGGCAGTATCCAGGAGACCTGTGTCTCTAGTAAACAGACAGCATTAAACCCTTGCTGTAGTCTACATCCTCTGTAGGTGTTACACAGCTGCAAAATAATGGCATGTCACCTGTACAGTTCTAAGAAAGGTTTACAGATGTAATCAATAAAACAAACAAGAGTGCTGTGGACTAGTGGAGTGAACAAAACAGCTGTTTTTTTTAAAAACTCAGCTTTTTTCCGCAACACAAAAATACCATTAACGCTTTTATCACACAGCTCGCGTTTTCGTCCACACTACTTGGACTTCATCAGATAATTCATTAATTAACACAATCATTTCTTAAATACAGCCACGAGATTACATAAACCAATCAAATTCCTAAATACAATTTAAAATATACTAATCAGATGTTCTTGTTGGGCACATAAATATTCATATATATATATATATATATATATATATATATATATATATATATATATATATATATATATATATATGAAGATATTAAACATGTTTTCACAGATATTTGTAAAAAAACTTTATAAATAAACTTAAAATCTATAATATCAATAAATCAATAAATAAATAAATTATATATATTAAGTTTCTAAAAAGTTAAAATGTTTATATTAAGAAATACTTATAAGCATATAAATGCATGCTTATTAAATGAGGGACTAGCACCATCTACTGTCATATGTGGAAATTACACCTATCACAATTTTGAAGCCCTTAACTTAAGTAATGGCAATATGGAAATATAATCATTTAACCCTGGTATTTTAGCTGCTTCCAGGGTTATTTGCCACCACAACTCCTTATATTCCACTTGCTCCTCCCAAGGGCCAACTCTGATGTCTCTCATAATTTGTTCCAATACATAAAAGAAGAATTTATAATTTTCACATTCTCTAGAATGCCTATATAATGCATTAGTTTCTTTAGCTTTAGATATCTCATATATATGTTCATATATTCTTCTTCTTAATGTTCTTTCCGTTTTACCCACATATAACAATTTATATTTTTGACATAATGCAAGATATATTAACCATTTTGTATCACAATTATAATACCCTTTACTTTTTAACCACCTCTTCCTACTATCCAAGTAAATTTCACCTTTATTAATAATATATTCGCATTGATTGCATCTCCCACACTTATATCCTCCTAATTTCCTCCTTCCATCTAATAAGTGGGTATTATCATAAAAACTACTATCTATTTCATTATTACTACTCTCTAAAATTTTCCTTAAACTGTAGGAATTTCTATATACCACTTTTGGTATTACTTTGGTTATATCATTAACATCGGTCAGGGAGATAAATCTTTCCCATTCCTTCTGAAAAACTTCTCTAACGTTGTGATTAATTACATTATATTCCAATACCAGGGCAGAAGAAGAATATATGAACATATATATGAGATATCTAAAGCTAAAGAAACTAATGCATTATATAAGCATTCTAGAGAATGTGAAAATTATAAATTCTTCTTTTATGTATTGGAACAAATTAGGAGAGACATCAGAGGTGGCCCTTGGGAGGAGCAAGTGGAATATAAGGAGTTGTGGTGGCAAATAACCCTGGAAGCAGCTAAAATACCAGGGTTAAATGATTATATTTCCATATTGCCATTACTTAAGCTAAGGGCTTCAAAATTGTGATAGGTGTAATTTCCACATATGACAGTAGATGGTGCTAGTCCCTCATTTAATAAACATGCATTTATATGCTTATAAGTATTTCTTAATATAAACATTTTAACTTTTTAGAAACTTATTAATATATATCATTTATTTATTGATATTATAGATTTTAAGGTTATTTATAAAGTTTTTTTTTACAAATATCTGTGAAAACATGTTTAATATCTTCATATATATATATATATATATATATATATATATATATAAATATTTATGAGCCCAACAAGAACATCTGATTAGTATATTTTAAATTGTATTTAGGAATTTGATTGGTTTATGTAATCTTGTGGCTGTATTTAAGAAATGATTGTGTTAATTAATGAATTATCTGATGAAGTTCAAGTAGTGTGGACGAAAACGCGAGCTGTGTGATAAGAGCGTTAATGGTATTTTTGTGTTGCGGAATAAAGCTGAGTTTTTTAAAAAACAGCTGTTTTGTTCGCTCCACTAGCCCACAGCACTCTTGTTTGTTTTATTGGTGACTTTTGAGTGCTTTCACAGTTTTGTGCTTGGTTTTGTTCAGTGGAACGGGCTACGGAGAGAGCTTCTCCGACGAACTATAAGGGACAAGAAGAGTTGGGTCAATCAAGCAAACTGATTGGCCAACTCACTGAATTGCTGGATTTACTCATGCCGCTCTGCCATTCCTTGGTGGTAGGTCACTTGGATGTTTTTAACATGACAGGAAGCGGAACCGAAGGGTTAGCTGGTCCAAAACATAAGAGGAAAAGGGAGTCTTTAAGAGGAAATTCAGATGGTGGTGACCGGAGTGAACCGAATGGTGGTACTTTTAATCCAGCGGCTACACCGAGGATTTTGCTTCATGAAGGGGATGATACGGAAATGGAGACAGAGAACGCCAACATGACTGGCTTATTAAATAGATCTAAAGTGCCGATGCACAACCAGGCACTTACAGGTACTGACTATGCTATTAAACAAAAAGAAACAAGTGAATGGTTAAATGTTAAATATTGTTTTCAAATAGACAAAGAAGGGCCACTTGGGCCACCTAATCGGGACTCTTACTCCGTGAAACTGGATAAAATTTCTAAACTGATGTTCAAATATAGATCACTTTTTATTGAAAATGCCTATCTTATTTAATATATTAATAGAAATGTAGTCCCGAAAGGGCTAAGGGTGTGGAAATACCCTAATAACTTTCAGTTGGGCTCTGTTTTTCACAATGAGTTATTGGAAATTTTTAACAAGTGTGGACTGGATGTTTTAAAACTCATTATTAAAGAGAATGGTAGAAAACAGGATATATTAAAGGGAGAAATGGATGCATTGGATATTCAGATTAAAGATGATCTTATTTTTGGGATAAAAGAAGAGAAGGAGAAGTATTTTAAAGTAAGGAATGATGTTGATGTAAAATGTAACGATTTAATTAATAGGAAAATGAATAAATTAAAGAGGGATATGCAGGATTATGAGAATAAAGTTAGTTACCCTAAACCACCTTATATGAAATGGGAAAACTATAGATACAAGACTAGTGGGCAAGATAATAGTAACAATCATGGTGAGATGCCAAATGAATGGAATGTTTATGACTATAATCAGGAATTTCCACCATTAAATAGAGAGGAAGGATATAATAATCAACAATGATATAGGAATAAAAATTTTCAGAAGAGGGGGGGAGGGAGAGGGGAAGATATTAGATATGTATACCCCACTCCCAAATACAATAGATGGTAATGTTGATGGAATAGTAGTTGAAGGGAATAAAAATACTTATAATAATTTTTCTATTTATAATTTTAGTAATATCACTTTGACTAAGGACCATTTTAACCTCTTAAGTAAGGGGTTGAAATATATTCCTTATACACAGGGGGATTTAACTAGAACACTTTTAGATATCAACCTTTTTTTAAGGAAAATAAACTTGGAAATTTTATTTTCTAAAAATAATACAAAAAAACATGATATATGATAATCAAGGTTTGGTACGTAGAACTATCTTTAACCCCCCGTTACATCCCCAATTAAGGAATTTTGAAATTATCTTGGAGAGAGAAGTGAGAAATTCATTTAAGAAAACTAAATATAAAAGTAACCTTAATATAGAGGAGAAGGAAATTATGGATAAATTTAAAAGAAATTCCCAAGTTAGAATTATGAAACCAGATAAGGATGGGGGAATTGTTATAATGGAAAATATTATTTATGAGGGGAAAATGATCCAAATATTATGAGATGAAGTTAAATATACCTGCGTCTCAAAAAATGAAGTGAACTTAGCATACCATAAAATAGACATGTTATTAAAAGATATGTTATATGAAGAAGTTATAGATGAGAAAACCTACAACTTTTTGAGTGTGGTGAAACCTAGGTTCCCTATTATTTTTGGTATCCCCAAAATCCATAAAAATGTTGAAGACCCCCCACTCAGACCTATAGTATCGGCAGAGGGTTCTAAAACCCTCCCACTAGCAAAATATGTGGATTTAAAGGCCAAACATATCTGGGTGAATAAAAAAACAATACTTAAAGACTCATGGGATTTATTAAGAGAAATTACTCCTGAATTATATGCTGATAATTTGATTTTTGTTACTATTGACATTGTTGACCTTTTTTCATGTATACCCTATGAGATAGGTATACAAATGTTTGAAGATATATTGTTTCAGGATAATAAATTGACACATAATGAAAAGGTAGCAAGTATAGGACTTATGGAGATGGTCCTTAAATATAATTTTTTGATCTTCAATGGAGAATATTTCCAGCAAATACAAGGAGTCTCTATGGGTGCAGCATGTGCCCCCACTTTTGCGAATTTAGTTTTAGCAAAGTGGGAGGAGAAATTTGTTTTAAATTCTAAATATAGTACCTGCTGGACCCTATACCGAAGATTTTTAGATGACATTGTAATATTTTGGATAGGTGGTTACGATATGTTTTTGAATTTATCAATTATATTAGTACTACCACTAATTTCCTAAAATTCACTTATAAGACCTCATATGATACCCTTCAATATCTAGATGTGGAAATATATAAGGTAGATAAGAATTTTGAAAGAAGAATTTATAGGAAATCTACCTTTTGTAATTCCTTCCTCCATTTTAATAGTGCACACCCTTTACACTGCAAGAAAAACATAGTAAAAGGACAATTTGTCAGAGGATGTCATATGACCAGTTTAGCATTAGATTTTATTAAAGAATGTGAGATACTAGAGAAAATATTTATGGACAAAGGATATCCTAATGATTTTGTTAAAAATATTAGGATGGAAGTAGAGAAAGGCATAGATAATAAATTTAGACCGATAAAGGGGGTAGTAAGTTATAATTATGAGGAAAGAGGAAACAAGGTAACTAATAATGAATACCAACAAGCCCTGGTATTGGAATATAATGTAATTAATCACAATGTTAGAGAAGTTTTTCAGAAGGAATGGGAAAGATTTATCTCCCTGACCGATGTTAATGATATAACCAAAGTAATACCGAAAGTGGTATATAGAAATTCCTACAGTTTAAGGAAAATTTTAGAGAGTAGTAATAATGAAATAGATAGTAGTTTTTATGATAATACCCACTTATTAGATGGAAGGAGGAAATTAGGAACATATAAGTGTGGGAGATGCAATCAATGCGAATATATTATTAATAAAGGTGAAATTTACTTGGATAGTAGGAAGAGGTGGTTAAAAAGTAAAGGGTATTATAATTGTGATACAAAAGGGTTAATATATCTTGCATTATGTCAAAAATGTAAATCGTTCTATGTGGGTAAAACGGAAAGAACATTAAGAAGAAGAATATATGAACATATATATGAGATATCTAAAGCTAAAGAAACTAATGCATTATATAAGCATTCTAAAGAATGTGAAAATTATAAATTCTTCTTTTATGTATTGGAACAAATTAGGAGAGACATCAGAGGTGGCCCTTGGGAGGAGCAAGTGGAATATAAGGAGTTGTGGGGGCAAATAACCCTGGAAGCAGCTAAAATACCAGGGTTAAATTATTATATTTCCATATTGCCATTACTTAAGCTAAGGGCTTCAAACTTGTGATAGGTGTAATTTCCACATATGACAGTAGATGGTGCTAGTCCCTCATTTAATAAGCATGCATTTGTATGCTTATAAGTATTTCTTAATATAAACATTTTAACTTTTTAGAAACTTATTAATATATATCATTTATTTATTTATTGATATTATAGATTTTAAGGTTATTTATAAAGTTTTTTTACAAATATCTGTGAAAACATGTTTAATATCTTCATATATATATATATGAATATTTATGAGCCCAACAAGAACATCTGATTAGTATATTTTAAATTGTATTTAAGAATTTGATTGGTTTATGTAATCTCGTGGCTGTATTTAAGAAATGATTGTGTTAATTAATGAATTATCTGATGAAGTCCAAGTAGTGTGGACGAAAATGCGAGCTGTGTGATAAGAGCGTTAATGGTATTTTTGTGTTGCGGAATAAATCTGAGTTTTTTAAAAAAACAGCTGTTTTGTTTGCTCCACTAGCCCACAGCACTCTTGTTTGTTTTATTGGTGACTTTTGAGTGCTTTCACAGTTGTTTACGGATGTAATCCCCATTCCCCTAAGTATATTAAAACATATGCATCATGTTGAAAACAAAATGGTTACATATCTGATGGAGTACAATACTCCTCTTTTGAAAGATACAGATATATATGTGTTGTGACAATGAGTTTAGCATAGAAAGTAACGCTCATACACAATGGTTTCCCTGGCTAGGAGTTTGCCTGTTTAAGATGGTTCTCATTAGAATATGATTCCCTCTGAACCAATCTGTGGTTGTGTAATGCTAATTGACACATACACAGCTGATTTGCAGTGTAATCAGGCAATCCCATGCAACTGCTGAAGGAGATATAAGGGATCAATGTAGAATCCATCCCCCTTTCTCATATGATGAGGTGGAAATGCTGGGTAGAAATAGCACAGAGAGGATGTTTGTAGTAGATACTTATTATGTAAACACGTGCTACAGGATGAAGCTGCTGCTGCTGCTGCAGGCAATAAGCATAGTAAGAGGCTGCAGAATGTGGAGGACAACAACACTTATGAGTAAAGGTGTGATTAGTGGCAGCCCTGGTGTATAGCCAGAGCCTGATTGAGGGAACCCATCCCACAGGATATAGAGGTATGTGTTTAATGTAAGTATGCTAGCTAAAGGTATCATTAGCAGAGTAAAAGGCAACATGTTTGCTGTGTCCTTGCACAATGTTGGGGGTACATTTACCATGATGTCAACCATTCGGACAACTGCCAAGCCATGTGTTATGTTATGGTAATCATCTGGAATGTGTGTGCTGGCAATGCTTGTTGCTAGCATGACCTCAATATGTGTAGGTTAGTTGTGCAGCTGTGTTTATCTGTAATACCGGTATCAAATGATTCTGTGCTGCAGTCTAATATTACTGGTCATCCTTTATGTTACATAATTTGAAATCTCTGTGAATGCATAGTAATGCATGGCCTGACACTCTATGCTCTTTCTAGTGTTGTAATAGGAATATTTATTTTTTATTTTATTTATTTATTTTGCATTTGTTTACCAGGAAAGTCCAACTGGACACATGTCCTTTGTCAATGGAGGCCCAGGGAGAAAAGCTCCACTTAACATAATTGCAATAAGTACAATGTAGACAAAATACAAGACAGATACAGAAAAGACAGGATGCATACACTTTAAAATACACAAAGATACAATGTAGTAAATACAGGATGCATACATATTAAAATAGGTAAAGAAGATATGATTGTTACAGTCATTTTAATACAGTTTTGTATATACACAGACAATTAGCTTATCAGAATATATGTGGTTCATACCGAGGTTAAATAGTATTCCCATGTCATAGTAGCAAGAATTGATGCCTTAAAGCTGATAGTTTTGTTATCTGAAGTCAGGAAAACCATGGCATGCTTTGTAATAACTGAAGTAGAGTAAGTCATATCTTCTGTCAGAGATAGATTAGTCAGCAGCAGAGCAACTGTGTTCCTATATAAAGGCCTTTGACTTCCATCATTGAACAGCAGACTTTCCATCTGAAATGTACTGGGTGGATAAATAGTTAATAACACACTCATTCCAGAATTCACAATGGTGATGTACACATACTGTACATGTATTTTAAATGCTATACATCATTGAATTTGAACCCAGGACCATATGTACCAAACCTTAATGTTTTCAAAGCATTTAACAGACTGAGCTACTGAGTCACTGCTGTAGTAGGTGTATTTTTCACATGTAATTGCAGACCTACAGACTGTTACATACCTCTTTCACAGCCATTATTATGTGCATGGCTTTACAGGGATGTATTTTTCAGAGTCCCAGTTAAACACCTATTTTACCATTAATGTTTTAGCAGGTGTATTTCTAAATGTTGCAAATAGAAGTGCACAGTTGCCCGCTGTTAGAGACATCATTTACATCCATTATTTTGTATCTGTCTTTCTAGTGATGTATTCCTATACCAGATTCCAAATTACACTCACATTTTTTCCATTCCTCTTTAAGCAATTTTGTGTGATGCTACACAATGTGCAACCCTGCTTAAACACACTTACACACTTAATGACGGTAACTTGCCATTTGGTATATTTTGCTTAAAACACCTGTGTTAATTAACAGCTGTGTGGCTTGACAGGTTGATGTACTGGTCTATAGGTGTGATGGTCTTGGGTTTGAAATAGGTTTCAGGTGAACATTTTGCATATAATTATTATTATTTCACACACATATATCAATATAGTGCCATTTAGGTGAGCTTAGTGATGCTGCATGTGGAGCAGCATCACTCAAAATATCATTAAAGAAATGAAAAATGGGGAGATATGACAGTGATGAAATGAGGTGCAGGCATGGGGAAAAACATAGTGAAAGGCAAGTAGGTATGTGCAAGATGGGTATAGGAAAGAACCATAGCTATCCATTTATTGTACAGCGACAACTGTGCACTGTAACATATATTTTAGATGAATTTGGACTGTCACCTGCAGAGAGATGGGTGAGGACAGCATAAGTGCACTGTCAAGCCAATTGGACCAAATTAAGTGTATCCAGTGGATATGTGTGCAAAATGGAGACCTATGTATGGGACAATATTTTTTTTTTGGGACAGGTGCGCATTTTGAGAGTGGAATGCTGGAGAAGGGACATAGTTACATGTGGGGGAGATAAGTTGGGAAGGTGAGAAAGCTTTTGCAGGCAGACAAAACTGCAGACAGAGTTGGTGTGTGACACAAGGGGGTAAACACCTTAGGTGGGGAAGGTGTTGTGGAATCCAAGTCCCATGGATATCAGACACAGTAGCAGTGTGACTCAAGTCCTCATCCATGGGACTGTCAGCACTGCACCTTCACCACTCTGTGGAGGAAAACAGAGAAAAATGTAATACTTTTCTGATTACACACTTTAACTGAACAGGCCTGTGATATGACTCTGTTAGGCTAAAGCTGATCATGGCCTCTGCTCTCAATCGCACCCATTCTAAAACCAAACTTGCTAAGGTGTGTGTGTGTGTGTGTGTGTGTGTGTGTGTGTGTGTGTGTGTGTACAGAAAGGTGCTGCATGTTATGCTAGGGAGGCTGGGTATTGTGTGATTATTACTTTTTTAATTTTCATCACAGTTGTGCACAGAAGGTCATTATAGCTTATGTTTGAGCTGAGGACAGTGTGGTCATTGTTCCTTTGACTTTTCTTACAGACCTCAGAAGTGTAAAACAAAGGTTACTATAGATTGTGTAGGGCAGTGTACTGTGTAGGAACAACAAAGTATAATACAGTAATTCATTTTTTCACTTTTCTCCCAATCACACATCAGGCATGTATACAGGTGACTCCATTTGGGCATTAGGGTGAAGAGGCATGCCAGCAGTCACTTGAAATATATGACTGTGGCGTAACATGAGAGGGATGCATAGGCAGTGACTGTCTTTTTTTTGGGGGGGGGGGGCTAGGGAGCCAGGCAGTATTCCCAGATAAGACCTGTGTATCCTCACAGCAATTGTCTTTTTAATTTATTGTGACCTACTATTTTGTTAGGTTTGAACATTAAACCTTGGGCACAACTTACGTCTTCCTTGAATAAAAAAAAAAATATATATATATATATATATATATATATATATATATATATATATATACACAAGACTGAAATTGTTTCCTTGCTCATGACTTTTGTTTAGGCCACTACTGGATGGGGAAAATACAAGTGTATACCAGAGCATCTATAACCCCAGTCTCTGGGGCACCAGCTTAATTGAGTTCTTTCCTAAATAGTTATTACTGTGCTGTTATGATCAGGAAATGTGTGTTGAAATGATGCAAGTAAAACTAAAGCTGAACAGCAACCCTGGATTTCTTTCCTTAATCATAATTTCTGTTCAAGCCATCACTGGTGGAGATTGTGGAAAAAAAAACTGTATATGGTCAGAAGTGCATTTTAAAATCATGAATTCTTGAAAAAGTGAAGAGTAAGGCAAAGCTTGAGAAAAGGAAGAAAAAAGTAATAAGTATTGTATGGGGACCCTAAGATGAGCTGGGCAGAGGGAAGCACTTGAGGATGTGTGTGTGTGTGTGTGTGTGTGTGTGTGTGTGTGTGTGTGTGTGTGTGTGTGTGTGTGTGTGTTTGGGGGTGGGGTGGGGTGGTGAGGAGGTGCTCAAACAGTAAAGTGTGCCTAGGGCATCATTTCACTTGAGGCCTGTACATAGAGTTGTAATTTATTATTGTTGCAGCTAAATGCCAGTCAGTGCAAATGACCTTTTGTGAGATGGGTCAACATAGTGTGGTACATATGCCTGTTGTAATGTAACAGCATTGTAGCTATAGGTCACTCTCTGCATATTACTCCTTTAATTTTGCAGCATGAACTAAAAGGTTGCTTAGAAAGGGTGGCAGCGACAGGGTGATACTTAGACTGAAAGTGCCTAGGGGCCCCCCCAACTTGACATTTGCTGGGAGCCCCCAAAATGCTAATACCGGCCATGATCATGTGACTTAATCATCATGTGATTTTATTCATGTGATTAAGTCCTACCTATTTAAAAGGCATCTTATGGTGCATTTACTATTCATCTGAAGAAGCTTAGAGGTGAAAGTATTTATAGCACTTGTGTTTTACTGCTTTCTGCGAGAATTCTACATTATTAAAGACTGCGTTTTACCAAAATATTTGCAGCTCCGGCAACTACTTTTTTGTTTGTGATTGGATTTAGTTTTGTTGCTACTGGATTTATCACCAGTACCTAGTTTTTCTGTTTCGAAGGACAAAAAAATGCTGACCATTCATGGTACAATCAAGTTTAGCAGTTATCCTTTAAATGACTGGTTCTGTTTAGAAAGATAGTGATTTGGATGGTTGTGAGCCTAATCTGTTTTATTTAAGTACTTTTACTCACCCTGACTGCAGAGATGATACAAATTTCAAGAGGGAAGCTTTGGAAGAGTAGGTATGACTTATTTGTGTGCTTGCAGTTTTTCATGATAGGTATTTCTAACAGCTGAAATCTGTCAGTTGCAGGACAGGAAAAAGATTTCATCACATGAACTTAACTCCAGAGAATACTCATGGCATTTGAGATGCAATCATTACAAACTATGGGAAATATTTTTTTTTGTTTGTTTTGTTTATTAACAATTCTCTTACTTAAGGGCAAATACAACGACATTAAGTATTGTATACTTGGATAGTACAGATTCCTGATTGAAACGGATTACTATTTATTTTATCTAAAGTTGGCAGAGGTGCATGTAAATTATCCTGGTTGTTTAAATTTCTTTCAAAATAAGTGAATCACCTCATTTCTTGCTGTACTCGAGTGCAATGAATATACAACAAAAGCCAGGAAACCATGTAAAGTTAATCATGTAAGGCTGCTAATACCTGGAAAGTTAAAGGTAGACAAGAGGAACAAATGCATGCCACCTGGCAATCACACCCAACAGAAATGCTTCTGTAGTGAAGCACATACCAGTTATTTCCATGATTTTTGCTGTGACCACAATTCGGTATTGAGTAGCAGCATATATTTATGTCATATATTTTGTCCAGATGGTCTTTCTAGTATATATTTACAATATCCCAAAGTACATTTGCTATAGCATTATTAAAATTGTCAGCACAATTAATGAATTTCTGGTAGACTACTTACTAAGTAATTTCATCATGTAGCTCATCAAATCACCAAAAAAAAAAAAAAGAAAAGAAAACTACAGCGAGCAATACTCAGTGTGAAATGAGTACCAAAACTACACATAAAAATCACGCTGCCGAGATCGAGAAATCAGGTGTTCTGCAGAATGTACAATACACCACTTAATATTATTAAGTTAAAACAAAACAATTTTAACATCATAACACACATCAACGTTTTCGTCCTACAATTAGGACTTCTTCAGAAACATGCTAAAACCCAAGCTTTACTAATGTCCTTTACATAGCATCATTTCCTGTCCTTCAATCTAGAATTAAAACAAACCAAGCTAAAAATAGCCCTAATTTTAACATTTTAACAGAAGTCTTTATAATAGGTACGTTGGTGGACAAAGTATTTAGATGCATTCACCTCTATTAACTATATACATAATTGAGATGAAGGGAGTGTTTAATATAACAATCACTGGCACATTAAAATTAAAAAAAAAAAATCTGAAATCACTGTGTCATTCCTTCAGACCAATACTTTATTACACACAGAGTGAGTGCTTTTGTTTATTCACATTTAGACTTCTTTAGACACTATCTGCTAAAACTCTACTCATAAAATATTTAAAAAATACATGCTCCTTTTATTCTTAAAACACTTCCTTCTCTCTCCCCTTTTTCTTTCAATAATATTTTTAATGCCGTACTGTTTTTATTTATAATAATGGATGCTTTACCCATGACTTTACTACAGGATATCCATATAACTGCCATTTCTTTAATGCTACATCATGATTTGCTGGAGTTTCATGTGCACAAGTTAATACTAAACCTAAAGTATATCACAGAGGTGCTAATACCTTCTTCCTCTTTATCAGTCAATGGTTCATAATAATGTTTTTTCCTGTTTCTGTGTAAATGGCCACCCCCTCAATGACATTTAAAGGCTATCCTCTATCTTTAAGCATTCTTTTTAGATTGACCATTTCTCTTAAATAATCAGAATCATTTGGGGTTTGCATACTGTTCCTCACCATCTGACTTTTTACTGTGTTTATACTTTTGATAGGTGGGCTGTGTGCTACCATAATGTAAGTAGCTATGACAGCTTTCCTTGCAACTGTGGTAAATAACTTTTCATTTGACTGACATTTTTCAAGCTTAATATCCAAGAATACTATATACTGTAAATGTTTATAATGAAAGTAAAATTCATGAATTTAGTTTAATTCAAATAATCCTGAAGGCTTATTGGCAGGTTATTAACACAACTCCAAATAAAAATAATATAATCAATAAAACATGAACAGCTATTAAAAATGAAAAAAAAAAAAATACTGGAATAAACATACAAGTCATCCCAGTGTGCCAAACCAATATTAGCAAAACTGGAGACATCCATGGCCACCCCTTGAATTTTCTGGTGAAAAAATTCTTATTAATTATTAGTAATTGTGTTTCAAAATTTCCTCAAAACATAAAGTATTAAATTCATCTTCTCTATCACTAAATGTCCAGTCTTAACCACATAGTCATTAAACCAAACAAGACCAATTTCATCAGGATTACCCTATATAGACTGTGAATGTCAGCTGTTATTAACTAAGCTTGACTTGCTACAGTGGTGTTCTTAAATTTGCTAATAGATTCAATAGAATATAATATGAAAGATTTTATATTTCTTACAGCGGGTTTCAATGTATATCTACCACATATAGCAAAATGTTCTGTTTTAGAACACGTGTCTGACACTATCAGTCTCTTTGCAGTCCTTATGAGGTTTGTGTATACAAAATTTCACTCCTATTCCGGGGAGGATTATAGTTAAAAGTCTATCAGCTTTTTATCCGCATACCCCTCTTGTAAATTCCAGTGAAAAAAGTTGCCACGTTCTTTGCACTCAGCATTAATTGTCCCTTTATCCACTTGTATATATAAAAGGAAGCAACACTTAAAAGTTCACAAATCTTTGTATTATAATCACATGTATCTGTGAGTACTACAATGCCATTTTATCAACTTTCATGACCTGTATCTCAGAGTCATTAGATAATTTTAGTAACATATTTTTAGCACTGAAAAATTATAGAACTTTCTCTTACATGGTTTGAACTTGGTTAATTTGATTTCTTTTTTCAAATATATTTCCAAAACATTTGATAACGGTGCTAGGCAGCTGTATAAAACAATGGGTTTACTTAAGACTTTATTGCTATTGTTCCTTTCTTTGTGCTTATTATGGAAAAGAGACATAGCCAACCTTAATTTTCTAGTAATTAACTTAAGTAAAGTTATAAATCTTTAATAGATGCTCTCTTATAGGGTATACAACCAAAGTCTCTTTGTAGCAATTCAGTTTCAAAATCCATCACATTCCTACTAGATAGAGTGTAGACTTTAAAAAGTTCAGTATTTACTGCCTCCAACTGTTGCTCTTCAGTTCCAGATATCACTCCAGAGGGTGCTGATTCTTTGTTGTAAAATACACTTGACGATTGTTATTATTTTTTGTATTAAAGAGCATGTTAACAGCATTATGGGATATAACAAATAGATACAAATGATTAATGAAATCATTTCTGTTGCCATTTCAGAAAAAGAGGTCCCAGTAGCCAGTAACTGTGCTTCTATGTTCTTGTGTGTCCTTATCTCCATCTATGAAATAAGCTGTGCAAAATGAAACCAAAACCACTGTGACATGAAAGACTGGATTTCTTAGACAAGCACTTTCGCAGCTGCTGGCTATGAATCAGTGCTTGTATAACACTGGTAGTCAAAGAGGAGTGCATAGTTAGTCTGTGGAGCCATACTACAGGGACAACTGTTACCAAGCAGGATTGATGAGGTAAGCCAGACTGTAGTGGTTAATGTAAAAGGAAAGGCATGCAAGCATGCTTAAGTAGACTTAAGGCCATGTAAGCTCACACATGTAATGAATCACATAATTACTGCCTTGTGCAAAGCAGCAAAAAGAAAAGTAGGTCAAGAACATCAAAGTGGCAGTTCTGCTCAACATATCAATGTGGAAGAAAGGGGAAAATAGGAAAGTTAGTAAAGGTGAAAGAGCAAATATGAAACTTGCAAGTTGAACAATATGGAATAATTGGTGGGGGACATGAGCATTTTTGTGGGAAAGGTTCCCATTTTTTCATATAGGAAGAGAAAGGATAGCTGAACATGGTAGTGTGGAGACACGACTGGCATCAAAGTACACTTCCTATGCACAAAGTAGAAAGTTCCAGCCTGTTCTCTGGCAAATGAATGTTTAAAGTTTGAATGTTCTTCCCATGTATCTGTGTGGGATTGTTTCGCCTCACAAAAACATGCTGGTGGTTTCCACCTCAAGCTCACCCAAATTTGAATGGAGTCATGGGCAGCAGCATAGAGTCAAGTTGATGCCTATCTGGTGAAGATTTGTGTAGAATAACTGCTTAAGACATAAACTGTAGTCTGCAGTGTGTGGTGTCCTCTTTATAGGAGAACATAAATTATAAACTGCACACTATATCCGGGCTAGCCACTCTGGTTTGAAAACGGTCTCTTGGGGATTAGGTCACATTGACTAAATGTCTTCAAAAATAGGCATGTGTATTTGCGGGTGATAAGTGGTTTGAGGACATGACCTACACCAGGGACTCATGTTAATGTTGGGAGGGGTCCAAAGAACCCAGTTGGCCAGCATGTGCTTGGCATTAAGCCCAGCAGCCTAGAGTTAACAAGGTACTCACTGGCTGGTGTCCAGTTTCCCAGCATAGGTTACATGGGATAGCTTTGTTGTGTGAAAGCTGGAAATAAAGCCAGTCAATCTTACAGACCTGAATTAAGGATCGCTAAAGTGAATATAGGTTCACTGACAGGAAGCGACTAGTAAGAGGGTCATGTCATGATAAGGAGGAGGAGACTAGATATCCTGTGTAAGCAGGAGGCAAAGTGAAAGGGCAAGTGTATCAAACCATTTGAAATGAGATCTACAGTGTACTAGTCAGGGTGAGGACAGACTATAACTGGTGTGCAAATTGTGTTGCGGGAGAGTCTTCTAAAGGCAATGATGCCACCAGAATTAATGAAAGACTCTTTGCAGTCAGACTCCAGTATAAAAATGGAGCAGTTTTCATAATCAAAGTATATCACCCACAGAGGGGGGTTTGATAGCAATGAAAAGAGAGCATTCAGGCAGCAGTTGGAGGATAAACTCCACAGCATGAGTTGATGATGATAATGGGGGGGCAGACAGAACGGAATATGAGGACTGCCTTTTTCAGTATACGTGAGACAACAGGAATAATGAAAAAGAGGCAATTATAAACTTCAGTTTGACAAATATCTTGATGGTGGCCAAGTCATGGTTCAGCAAGAAAACCAGTCACAAGATCAGATACAATAGTTGCCAACATGCAGCTCAGGTTGTCTTCCTCCTAGTAAAGAAAGAACAATGGGGTAGAAACAATGACTGCAAATTCATCTCCAGAGAAACAGTCAAGCTAGAACATAAATCAATGGTTGCAGCAATCAGCTGCATGCAGAGGTCAGAGAAGGCAGTAAGGCCAACAGACAATAGGCTGAAGATCTGGAGGTTGACTGGTGTGTAAGTATAGGAGGACATTTTGAGTGCTCTGGCACCTTACGAAGAAGAGAAAATAGGTGCAGTTGTAGACGTATGTCAGCATCTCAAAACACATTATAGAACAGGTATGCAGCTGAGTCAGTTATGGAAATAATGTACACAACTAAAGGAGGTGGTGGAATGCAGAAGTCCAAAAACTTATGAAAAGAAAGAATTATTTGAAAATAGAAAAAGACATACTAGGCTAAGAAGCAATACTGCTTTGTTAAAGAGGATAAAAGAGAAGTTTTAATAGCAAAGAACAAGGCATCAGAAGAACTCTACTGGCTTCTAAAAACTGAGTCTGCAGATGGCACAAACAATAACAGGTTGAAAGGCAAAGACAGAAATATAAAGAAGATAATCATTTAACATCATTGATATGCAGATGCAAGCAGCAGCTAATCCGCAGGGAATTAACGACTGATGTAAGAAATACTTCTTGCAGCTTCTGAATAAAGAAAATCCCACAGAAGCTGTGCTATCCCATACAGAATGTACAGCGATAGAGGAAGAATAGTGAACATTAGAAGGAAGAATGTCACTAAGGAAAATAAAATCAGGGGAAAGTAGCAGGCTCAGATGAGGTCAATGCAGATATGATGAAGATGTTGAATAATTAAGGGAAAAATAGCTTCTGAGGGTTGTCATAGGTAATTGTGGAAAATACGTATCCCAGATGCCTGGTGAATAAGCACCCCCATGCCATTGTACAAAAGCAAAGGGGACATTCACAACTGTGGGCAGTGTAGAGGCATGAAACTCCCATCACACCTCATGTAAGTGATGTACAGAGTGATAACACTAGTGCTGCATGAGCACTGTGTACCTCACTCACAGCCACAATGACCTCCATCCATAGACAGACCAGTGGAATGGTGCCACGAACAGTATTTCTCAGTTGGCATGCAATGTTTAGAGGGTAGGGCACATTCCTGTAATTTAGTAAGTCTGCCAAAATAGTCAGAATATGCAAAGTATTAGAAAGTAAGATGGGAGATGAGTAACATGGATTCAGATCAGGATGCAGCACAACTTACCCAATGTTTGCAATGAGATAGGTAGTGGAGAAGTAGCTAGAGATGAGAAAGAGAAAAACTAGGCATATCTATACTTGAAGAAAGCATATTACATGTTTTCAAGAAAGCTGATTTGGGCAGTTCTAATATGGTTCAGTCTTGAAAGCATTGGTAGTTTTATTGCAGATTGTGTACACATAAGTATAAACAGTGTTTGGTCTCACAGACAGTTTCCAAGTGGGAGTGAGTGTGCACCTGGCTTCTGCTCTTAGCCCACTGCTGTTTCTATTGGCAATGGACTACATTAACAAACAGGTCAGAAGGCACATTTCAAGAAACCTGATATGTGCAGATGATATGGCATTACAAGCAAACTCCGAAGAGGATCTTTATCAACTTTTATGGGGAATGTAATGTAAAATTAAAGGCACATGAGATGAAATGGAGTATTGACAAGACAGTTCTAATGGCAGTAAATGGGGGGGGGGTCCAGAAGACCTGGAAGGAAAATAGTAGAACAGCTTAACTTCAAGTATCTGGTAGGGGTGACTGAGGAAAAGGGAATTCTGAATGAGGAGGTTAAAGCTAGAATCAGAGGGACTGAAGCCAACTTGCACAGTGTGTCCAAAGTAGTTTATGACCAAAGAATTCCAGAAAAGCTGAATGGTAAGGTACACAAAACAGTGTTGCACCAGTACTTCTGCATGCTACAGAAATCTGGGCAGTGAAGGCAGAAGATTTGATGAGACTAGAATTGATGTAAGAGAAGTGCATGAGGTGGTTAATAGGATGCACTCTGTGAGACAGATAAAAAATCATAACATCAGGGCAGAAGCTAAATAGATCCAGTTGCAGGGAAGGTCAAATGAGACAGATTATAGTGATTTGGGCACATGCACAGGACAGCAGAAGAAAGATTGATAAAGAACATATTGAAGAGATAGGATGAAGGCAAGAAGAAGCCAGGACATTCAGCGAAAAGATGGATAGGTAGTTTAAAAAAAGACATAAGACAATCAGTCCAGGAAGGTAGGAAAGTAGCATTGATTTGAGACACGTGTCAACAGTTGATGTGACACCCATGAAGAAAATGGGAAAATTGGGCTGATGATGATGATGGTGCTAGTAGTGAAGAATAATTGAGGAGGGATAGATGGAATGATGCAAGGGTGCTCAAACATAAAATACAGACAAAGACAGAAAGTCAACACACTGACAAAACAGTTGGGGGTAACATTGGATGGACAAATATAACAAAATGGAGGCCTTGGAAGCAAGCAAGGCATAGGGAGTGACAAGCAAGGCAATCAGATGAATGGGTGTAGGACAGGGTAAATGGTTCATAATGCTATTGACCATGGATCACACCACACAGACATCATTTATTTCTGTGTCTGACAGCATGTGCAGGTTGTGCCTTGACTGGTTTAATGAATGGGAACTGCTGGTTATGTGATTCAACCAACCATGTCAGGAGGCACTCCACAGTTATGAAGTAGGTACCCATCTGCTGATGCAATTCAGGTCTGTTCATCTTATACAAGTGTTGCTGTAAGATCACAGGTAACCCCTCCCTGCTACTATCAGAAGAGTAACCTCTGTTCCTCTCCTAAATGGTAGATAAAAAGCATACCAGAGAGCTCTACAGTTGACGTCCAAAAATATGGTGTCCATCTCTCTACTAAGATGCAGCCTGGAGTTAACTGGTATCCTTCTGTGAGACATTGTCCAGTTCAGTCATATCCGAACACTGGCACTCCTCTATCACCACCACAACTGGACCAGCAGATTCAAGAGGACACAAAAATAGAACACATTAGTAGACATATATGTTACAATGACTTTTAAAGCTTTACAGTGCAGTAGTGCACAAGGCACATGCATGCCCACTTCCAGGAAAGGCATTCTCTCCTCTGGTGAAACCTTTACATTCTCTATCTCCTTAGTTGTGAAAGGTAAAGTAGGAAGAACACAGTCAATTGTGGACCTATTAAAAGAAAAGGCAAAGTATACTTACAGTAAATTTCTGGCTGCCTGACCTAAACCTCTGCTTTCCAATGGCTTAACAAGTTCCTATACTGGTGCCTGTACTGTTCACCACTATGGGCGATACCAGTGGCATCACTTGCTGTCCTGGCAAGCTTCTGCCTGGAACCAACCTTACCTAAATGCCATTACAGTGGAGAGAAAGTGCTTCTGAAAGTCCCCTGGAAGAAGAACAAGAACATTTTGCTCTGCTTTAACCATCACACAAGACCACTGCTCTATCCAGTTACTAAAGAATGAGAGGATACCTTTTGGTATGTACCTGTCCTAACACTCATCCCAACTGAAACGGTCATAATGCTTTCTCATAAAAAAATCAAATTCCTAAATCTATGCAGACCATTTCAAAGCCTTGTCTCTCTTCTCAGTATCATACAAGTTACTGACAGGCAACCTCTGCCTTGTGTGTTGAACTTCAACAGACCTTATTCTATTAGAACTATTACACATTTACAAGTGGAATGGTATGACAAATTCCCAATCAAGAGAAAGTTATCCCTTTTGAAAAATAAATAGAATATGATGATATGCATCACAGAGAATATCACTTCTATGGAACCATCTTCCACTCCTTAAGTCCATAGGTTAGGTGCCCTTGTGGACTATTTTAGGCCTAGATAATTTTTTTTTTGGTGTTAGGTTGCCATTACCCATCCCATGGTCAATATTACTGCTAGTGAGAATAACTAGGATCATTCCATAGATAGTTTGAGGGGACCCTTGTAGTGGATAAAGCTTTTAGGAGCTGCCTCAATCCATTAGTAATACATTTGGCAGTCCTGGGATAAATTTTATATTAGCCATCCATGGATCCATGCAATTGAATATTGACATGGATGAGCATTGTTTCACATGGATGAGAAGTCTGTTCCAGAGAGCAGCATCCTCTGCAAGATATACTTGTCTCTCCAAATCATTCTGTTGATATTGCAGAAGTGGTTTAGATCTCTAGACTGAGAATTCCTAATTCAACCTAACTTGCTGATGTGCAGGGTAGGCCCACATAAAGCAAAGTACTTCTCTTACTCTATTCCAATACAATTTGGGCAAAAGGATGAGCAACTGCAAATTCCACTCTGTTCCTCATAGGTATGAGAAATGAAAATGTCCCAACATATCCTTGTTCTGCCTATCTCTGAGTTATATGTATTCAAAATATAAGGGCTAATATCTACCATGGTAACATAAACTTAGTCTCCCTACATTCATAGGTGTGTACTAGGCTACTGGCCCTGGAGCCTTTACAAGCCTAGCCCATAGGATTAGCCTGGCATCGTGCCACCTGACCTTAGTTCCCAGTGCCTCTGTCAAGCAGATCCACTGGAGTGATCCCTGGGGTGAATTTTTTTATTTCCAATACACTTATACGCCAAAAGGTTTAATAGAAGCAAAGCTTTTGGGTTAACCACCCTTCATCAGTACATAAAATTGAATGAGTCTAAAAGCATTTAAATAGGAACACAATTTCATCACATGATTCAGCCAGCCTAACAAATTCTTCAAACAATTAATTTCTTAAAAAAACAGTATGTAAATTCTAAAAATTACCTATAATATAAAAAATACTAAAACATACACATATATCCATACACATCCATATTGCACTTAGAATATTGCATATAACTTTCATAATTAGTATAGGGAATAATTAATAAAACACAGCAGTACTACAAATAATGTAAAAAGTATTAAAAGTATACATATCTTTCTCTCTGTCACTCAATCAAATTTGTTGGTGTGTTTAGTGTACAATGCAATGGAATCTAAATATTTTCTCTTTGTCTTTTGACAAGAACTGGTTTCAGACTAGTTACTACATTTAATCCAGGTTGTTGTTCTGCATCTAATCTAATTATCCATTCGAGTTCTTTCAGTTCCAAAGCATTATTAATATCACCCCATCTCAAACCAAGGTTAACCTCACAAATCACTCCAAACTTAAACGCATGCCCTTCATTTTCCTTAATATGTTTACTTAGTGCATTTGTCATGATTTCCCTTCTAATTTCAGACTTATGTTCTATTATGCACTCTTTTAACTTTCTAATAGTCTTGCCTATATAAAAACTTTTACATTTATTGCAAGTCGCAAGGTAGACAATTTGACAGGTGTTACAGTTAGCTAAACATTTAAATTCATATTTTTGTTTTGTTATTGGGTGTTCAAATATATTTGAAGAATCAAATATATCACTACAACATGTACAATTGTGGCATTTTTGCATTAAATTTTTTCTTGAATAAGTACTCTTTTCCTCTTTCTTTAAAATCTTTATAACATAACTTCTGTTTAAGATTCTCCATACTCCTAAAGGAAAATTTTGTTTTCATTCCTAATAACTCTTTAATCTCCGGTGAAGCTAGCATTATCAGCCAGTTTTTTTCTATGATGTTACAAACATCTCTTGTATGGGCATTGAAATTAGTTACATATCTTATTATATTTCTATTATCTGACAAATTATTTAGTTGTCCATTAGGTCCACTAAAAACAGGTTTATACTCATTGTTTCTTTTCATTTTAATCTCATCGTATATATGTTCAATAATTTCTAATGGATAGTCTAACTGGATAAAATCTTGTATCATTTCACCTGCCTGTATTGCAAAGTTTACGTCTTCTATATTCAGTTTGCTAGTTCTAATCAATTGAGCTTTAAGCACACCTTTAAATACATGTTGTGGGTGCATACTATTTTTTCTAATATATCTATTTGCACTCACTTCCTTTTTATAGATTATTGTGTGTATATCATGTTCCTTCTTATATAGTTTAATATCTAAAAAAGTAATATCCTTCTCAGAATATGTCATTTTGAATTTAAAAAAACTTGTAGTACTATTCAAATAGTTAACATAATCAATGAATTCAGCTACATTACCATCCCAAACAAGGAAACAGTCATCGACAAATCTCTTGTAGAATTTCACTTTTGTGTTAAGTGTATTACAATTATTCAAAAGAAATTGTTTTTCCCATTGATATAATACTAAGTTCGCATATGTATTTGCTATTGGGGTGCCTATTGCTACCCCCGTCAACTGTAAGTAAAGTTTTCTATCAAATAAAAAAACATTTTTTGTTAGTACCATATCCAGAAGTATATAAACATTCTCAATTTCCCTTACTTGCATAGACGTCTCAGAGTTAAGGAAAGCCCTTATAGCATCTATGCCATAATCATTTGGGATCACTGTAAATAGTGAAACAATATCCAGTGTCACAAATAAAAAAGAATTCTCAGTGTTATGCTCATGCCAATTATACAGCTTAATTAAAAAATCTTCAGTATTTTTTAATATAGTTGGACACTTAGCTAAATATTTATTCAGTTGTAACTGTAAATATTTTGAAATAGGCTCCGTTATCCAGCCACTGCCTAATTAGCCTTAATGGGGGATTTTCCAAATCTTTATGTATTTTTGGGATACCATAAATTTGTGGTATCCTAGGACAAGGTACCGTAAAATAATTAAAAAGGTCAATAGAGACATCTTCAGTTAACTCTAATTCATATATTAACATGTTCACACTTGCTATACATTTTTTAACATCATTCATGGTTATTTCTCTAAAAACTGTTGCATCTGACAGAAAATTCCCAAAGTTCTCATAATATTTAACTTTGTCCATTACAACTATGGCTCCCCCTTTATCGGCCTGCTTAATCACAATAAAAGTGCAATACGGATGTGTATAGATATATGTGTATGTTTTAGTATTTTTTATATTATAGGTAATTTTTAGAATTTACATACTGTTTTTCTAAGAAATTAATTGTTTGAAGAATTTGTTAGGCTGGCTGAATCATGTGATGAAATTGTGTTCCTATTTAAATGCTTTTAGACTCATTCAATTTTATGTACTGATGAAGGGTGGTTAACCCGAAAGCTTTGCTTCTATTAAACCTTTTGGCATATAAGTGTATTGGATTTTTGGATCTTGAACTTGGTGCTATTCTCATTGTGATTTATATACTGTGAGTGTGAACGTCAAGGTCAAATAAAGGAACTTGCAGCCAGCCATTTTTCTGTAAGCAATTATTTTGAATTTACTTGAAGTAATGAGTACTCTAGTAAAGAATTTACTCCAAAGAACTGATAACCCACTATTGCAGTCTTCGTATGTAAAATCCACCCAAATGGCAATCGCTGGTCATGATGAAGGGGATTTTAATAAATTATTAACTATACTAGAAAAGAAAGTACAAACTTTTAAGCAGCTCTAATGGCAGCGATTAAGCTTTTTAGCTTATTTGGAGCTGGGCATAGTTCCAAGAGGTCTAAGTATCCTGAAAATGCCATTGTATGGTAATACCTACATGGATCTACTTGGGCAGTGGCAACAACTAAATCTGGAGTTGAGTGCAAATTATATGAAGTTAATGAATAACTACTTTGAATCTGTGGAGAAAAATTTAATGGAAGAAATTGATAAAACTGAAAATTATATTATTAGTTTGCCTCACTTTGTGAACTATAATATGCAGTACCAAGCCTTTTTGGATCGAGTTCAAGCATTAGATGTTAAACTCGAGTTAAAGAAAAAAAGTAAAATTCAACGTGACCTTAATGACTATCAAAATGGTCACATCTTCTCTTGGCCGAGGAATGAAGGCAAATTTGGACAACCTACAAATGTGAATAAAATTAATAATATAAAATTAATGCCATCTAATATGAATTTAGATCAGCTTGATGTTTTTGAATTACCATCAGGTTCTACACATGTTAACCAGGATAATAGTGTGCAGACTCCTTTAAGTGTAATACCCAGTCAACAGTTTACCCCAATGGAAGGAGCGGAAGCTAATGATGCACATAGGAGTGAAGCAGGAAGTGCTTCACCCGTTGTAGTGAGCTCGCGTAAGCTGGATGATAAGGTAGCAGTAAATGGTGTAAAAGAAAAGATTAAACAAACTGAAATTTCTTCTTTTTTACCCTTCCAATTAAAGCAGCAAGAGAAGGTTGTTGTGCAGCAAACTTTGCAAAGAGGTCGATCGTTTCAAAGAAGCAGCTCTGGGCAAATAGCTACCAAACAGACGACACCAGCAATAAAAAGGAAAAATGACAGTCCTGCTACAAACAGCAAAGCAGCACATCGCTGAATGGAATAGAAGGTGTACATACAGGTATTGTGAATTTAACGAATTTCACATTAACACTTGATCAAATGCAGCTACTCAGCAAGGGCATGAAATTCATTCCCTATGCTGAGGACAGCATTGTGCAAGCGATTATTGACTTGAGAATCTTCGCAAAAAGCGTTACTCTGAAGTTAATATTTAAAGGAAATAACTATGAACAGTCTAGATGTAAGAAATTGAGTACTTTCATTCCACAGCCATACCCTGTTGTTCTTGCATTTACCAATGTAGTTGAAAGGGAGCTAAGGCATCTACATTTAAAAAATAATAAAGAAAAACGCTATAACTTAACATACCGAGAATTTATGGCATTATGTGAACTTGAACGGAAGCATGATATTGTGATTAAGCAGGCCGATAAAGGGGGAGCCATAGTTGTAATGGACAGAGTTAAATATTATGAGAACTTTGGGAATTTTCTGTCAGATGCAACAGTTTTTAGATAAATAACCATGAATGATGTTAAAAAATGTATAGCAAGTGTGAACATGTCAATATATGAATTACAGTTAACTGAAGATGTCTCTATTGACCTTTTTAATTATTTTCCGGTACCTTGTCCTAGGATACCACGAATTTATGGTATCCCAAAAATACATAAAGATTTGGAAAATCCCCCATTAAGGCCAATTGTATCAGGCAGTGGCTGGATAACGGAGCCTATTTCAAAATATTTACAGTTACAACTGAATAAATATTTAGCTAAGTGTCCAACTATATTAAAAAATACTGAAGATTTTTTAATTAAGCTGTATAAGTGGCATGAGCATAACACTGAGAATTCTTTTTTATTTGTGACACTGGATATTGTTTCACTATTTACAGTGATCCCAAATGATTATGGCATAGATGCTATAAGGGCTTTCCTTAACTCTGGGACGTCTATGCAAGTAAGGGAAATTGAGAATGTTTGTATACTTCTGGATATGGTACTAACAAAAAATGTTTTTTTATTTGACTGAAAACTTTACTTACAGTTGACAGGGGTAGCAATGGGCACCCCAATAGCAAATACATATGCGAACTTAGTATTATATCAATGAGAAAAACAATTTCTTTTGAATAATTGTAATACACTTAACACAAAAGTGAAATTCTACAAGAGATTTGTCGATGACTGTTTCCTTGTTTGGGATGGTAATGTAGCTGAATTAACTGATTATGTTAACTATTTGAATAGTACTACAAGTTTTTTAAAATTCAAAATGACATATTCTGAGAAGGATATTACTTTTTTAGATATTAAACTATATAAGAAGGAACATGATATACACACAACAATCTATAAAAAGGAAGTGAGTGCAAATAGATATATTAGAAAAAATAGTATGCACCCACAACATGTATTTAAAGGTGTGCTTAAAGCTCAATTGATTAGAACTAGCAAATTGAATACAGAAGACGTAAATTTTGCAATACAGGCAGGTGAAATGATACAAGATTTTATCCAGTTAGACTATCCATTAGAAATTATTGAACGTATATACGATGAGATTAAAATGAAAAGAAACAATGAGTATAAACCTGTTTTTAGTGGACCTAATGGACAACTAAATAATTTGTCAGATAATAGAAATATAATAAGATATGTAACTACTTTCAATGCCCATACAAGAGATGTTTGTAACATCATAGAAAAAATTGGCTGATAATGCTAGCTTCACCGGAGATTAAAGAGTTATTAGGAATGAAACCAAATTTTTCCTTTAGGAGTATGGAGAATCTTAAACAGAAGTTATGTTATAAAGATTTTAAAGAAAGAGAGGAAAAGAGTACTTATTCAAGAAAAAATTTAATGCAAAAATGCCACAATTGTACATGTTGTAGTGATATATTTGATTCTTCAAATATATTTGAACACCCAATAACAAAACAAAAATATGAATTTAAATGTTTAGCTAACTGTAACACCTGTCAAATTGTCTACCTTGCGACTTGCAATAAATGTAAAAGTTTTTATATAGGCAAGACTATTAGAAAGTTAAAAGAGTGCATAATAGAACATAAGTCTGAAATTAGAAGGGAAATCATGACAAATGCACTAAGTAAACATATTAAGGAAAATGAAGGGCATGCGTTTAAGTTTAGAGTGATTTGTGAGGTTAACCTTGGTTTGAGATGGGGTGATATTAATAATGCTTTGGAACTGAAAGAACTCGAATGGATAATTAGATTAGATGCAGAACAACAACCTGGATTAAATGTAGTAACTAGTCTGAAACCAGCTCTTGTCAAAAGACAAAGAGAAAATATTTAGATTCCATTGCATTGTACACTAAACACACCAACAAATTTGATTGAGTGACAGAGAGAAAGATATGTATACTTTTAATACTTTTTACATTATTTGTAGTACTGCTGTGTTTTATTAATTATTCCCTATACTAATTATGAAAGTTATATGAAATATTCTAAGTGCAATACGGATGTGTATGGATATATGTGTATGTTTTAGTATTTTTTATATTATAGGTAATTTTTAGAATTTACATACTGTTTTTTTAAGAAATTAATTGTTTGAAGAATTTGTTAGGCTGGCTGAATCATGTGATGAAATTGTGTTCCTATTTAAATGCTTTTAGACTCATTCAATTTTATGTACTGATGAAGGGTGGTTAACCCGAAAGCTTTGCTTTTATTAAACCTTTTGGCGTATAAGTGTATTGGATTTTTGGATCTTGAACTTGGTGCTATTCTCATTGTGATTTATATACTGTGAATTTTCTATTTCCCATCCATTCATCAAGATTTCTCTTGAAGAGAACCAGTGAGTTGCTCTGTCTGACATGTATGGGAAGTCTATTCCATTACATGGGTAGTCTCTGGGTTATGAACCTGTCCCTCTAGCATGTTCTGTTGATTGTGGTAATGAGGTTGAGGTCTCTGGAGTGTGTTGCGGAGGGATTGGGATTTCTTTAGATGTAGCATTTCTAACAGAGCTGGATTAGACATGGCTTTGTAAGTCAAGCTGAGATCGCCTCTAAGTAGGCAATATAAGACAGAGAATAGTTGGAGTTTTTTTAGTCTGTCCATATATGACAAGTGTTTAAGGCCTATAATCCTCTTTGTGAGGTACTTATGCAGCCTCTCCAGTTGTTTCAGGTGTCTAGTGAGGTACATGCCAAATGGGGCACTTTACTCAATGATTGGCCTAATGAGGGAAGAATAGAGGGAGACAATGACTTCTTAAGGATGCAAAACCCTTAGTAATGAGATGTGCCACATAGGATGACTTTCTGACCACAGTAGCAATGTGGTGGTCAAAAGAAAGGTTGCTGTCAACCTGTGTTACCAGATATCTTAAAATGCCTTCTGTGTTCAGTGGACTACTATAGATGTGGTAATTCATGGGAAACCGGGTTTTTCCCAAAAGGGATGACAACACATTTTTTGGCATTGAGCTGAAGGTCAAGGTTCTGACATCAGTCATTGGTCTCAGTGAGGCCTTACTGTAGGATGTCAACATCACTTGGGGAGTTAATAATAGCTCTCAACTTGCAATTATCTGTCAACTTTGTCAGCCAGAGTCCCTTCGTGTTGGCCTGGACTTCATAGAAGTATATACCAAACAGGAGAGGACCCAGGACTGAACCCTGTGGGACTCTACTTGTGACTGGTCAGTAGTCTGACTTGTAGTCAGCTACTTTCACACTGTGGGTTCTATCTGTGAGCTAGTTTGCAATCTACTTAGTGATATAGGGGTTGATGCCTAACTTAGACTTTTTCTATGATTCCTGAGTGGGGAATGGTATCAAAAGCCTTGGCCAGATCAAGGTAGGCTGTGTGAACCACTTTGCCTTCATCCACAGCTCTGGTGACTGACCCAAAGAAGTCAACCAAGTAGAGCAGGCATGATCTACCCTTCACAAAACCAAATTGTGTGGGATCCAGAGTTGGGAGATTCCCTATGTCCTTGTTTATTAGGTCATGATGATGTGTTCCATAGCTTTGCATATCAGACTCGTTGGGCTAATGGGGCAATAGTTTCCAGGGTCTGCAGTCGCTCATTCTTTGTGAAAAGGGATGACTGTAGCAGTGCACCATTCGGTAGGGACAAAGCCTAAGGTGAGGCTGTGATTGAACAGGGCACACAGGTGAGGTGCAAGTTCACAATGCAGTTCATGTAGAACACAGCCAGGGATATTGTCAGGACCCATAGAATCTGTATTCTTGGCCTTGGACAGTGCTGTTTTAACCTGTGCAACAGTAATGTTGGGTGCCTGGCAATCTACTGTTAATGGGATAGTCCTTTGGGAGGGGAGAGAGGGGTAAAGTTGGCACTGAATCTGTTGGCCAGTATATTGGCAATATCTGTTGGCTCAGTAAAGGAGGTACCATTGTGCAGTAGCTCAGAGCAAATCTGGGTATTGCCATGGATATTCTTTACATAACTATAGAAGGTCTTGTGGTTGTCTTTACTATCTGCTGCAATTCTGTTTTTGTAGATAGCTTTAGAGGATTTGATGAGGGATCTCAACTTTTTGTTGAGGCTGATAAGGGAGTTTTTCCAGTCTTTGGGACTTCACCTTATTCCACAACAGTTTCCTCCTTCTGTTGTAGAGTTTATGGCAGGTAACCACCAGATTGGCTTCCTATTTTTGGAGGAGAACATCTTGGTTCTATTGGGAATGGCAAGATCCATGTATTTGTGTATGTGTTCGTACAGTGCATTGTTGTATGATTCAGTGGTCATGCAACTATTCTCCATTTGCTTGGGTGCCGTGAAGTTAGCTACCTCTGTTGTTAGGAGTCCAAAGTTAGCTTTGGAGAAGTTTTTCATGGTGGTTACCTTTGCGGGGGGGGGGGTGGATTTCCAAGGTGATTAGTTTGTGGTCGGATCTAACCAGGGAGGAGTTGACTATTGGTGTAGAGCAATGGTCACCCATGTCAGTAATGACCAGGTCAAGGATGTTGCTACCTCTAGTGGGGGTAAGAACAAGCTGGTCCAGGGCACTGGAATTAATGAATTCCAGGAAACATTGGGCAAGTGTATTGGTACATGAGTAGTTTTCCCAGTTAATGGAGGGGTAGTTGAAGTTGCCCAGTTTGAGAGTGTTAGGTTGGGCCCTAATATTCTCCAGGGTGCACAGGATCTTGGAGTGTGAGTCTTGGGACATGATTGGGCACCTATAGCAGGCTATGACCTGAATCGCTGTCTTACCCAATGTTAGCTGCACCTGTAGTATTTCTGATGCATTATGTTGGGGGTACCAGTCTGGAGGTGTACGCATCCTTTATGAATATGGAGACACCACCGCCTTTGGAGCTTTGTTCCAAGTTCTAGGGCCAAATGGTGTGGAATGAGTTATAGCCCTGTAGGGAGGGGTGCTTTCTGCTCTCTTAAACCAGGTCTCTGTTACAGCATAAATGTTGATATTCTCCATTTTAAGGAGTGCTTCAAGCGAGTGCATCTTGAAATTTAGACTTCTAGCATTGAGCAGCATGACCCTCAGATTGCATTTGTTTGTAGCTGTTACAGTGGTAATTTGGTCTTTTGAACATCACCTAAAAAGACACTATAGGGGTTGCCTTGGCCAGTATCTGGAAGCCCAGGGATGACATATGCAGGCCATCTCTGCCAAAGCATCGAGGTATGTCAATCATGTCATCCCAAGCAGACAGAAAATGACTCCCCTTAGAATGACACCAGAAACTTAACCAATTGTTGAAATCAATAATTTTCTGCTTGTACTGTGGTATCATTCTGGGTGATGGTAGGATGCTGCTCAAGGCTAGGGTCATACCTGCCTGGGCTACATAATCCGAGAGCTCCTCCATGTCTCTTTTCATGTAGTCCAGGGAGGTACATCTCAGATCATTCACGCCCATATGTACAATGACAGAGTCATATCTGTACCTGTTATTGAGGGACCTGAGTGCATGCGTTATATGGTGGATCCTGGCACCTGACAGGCAGCTGACTGTTACTTTCTCCTTAATCAGCCTAGTGAGTGGGACATCAGTGTGCCTCACTATCAAATCATTTATGACTAGTATGTTCAGCATGCTGTTCTGCCTTAGGGGCTTTGGTTGAGTGGCACACTGTTTAGGAGAGTTGTGTCTTGTGATTAGTGTTGTGTTGTGGTGGTAGTGCATTTCTGCCTTGGAAGTCTCTGCTGTTTGGACAGATTTTTATTGAGAGCCTCAACAAAGGTGGGTATGTGGTTTGTGTTTTTATATAAAGGCAGTGCTGGTGTGTGTTCTGGAGGGGTATGTGTTCCATGTGGTGTGTTGCAAGTGTTGACCTTCTCCTCTTGACCAGCTATTCTGGTCTTGGCTGGAAAGTGTGTGGCTTCCAATTTGGGTATATAAGTGCATCTCTCACAAGTCTGAGTGTTGGGAGGTAAGAGGAGAGGGTTGTCTGTGTACATGAGGCAATTGCTACATTGCCTCAGGATGCCCAAGTTGACCAGGTTAATAGGAGAAAGCACAGGGAACTCACCTTTAGACATGCCTGGATGGGTGGGCATTGATAATAAGTACTGAAGCTGTTTCCTTGTAGAACATTTAGTGCTGGCAGCACTTTTGTGTACTACAATAATTGCTACAAGAAGTCTGGTAAAGTGCTAGAAAAAGTGCAGTAGAGGAGAGAGCTAGCAGATCAAAGGGAAAAGTTGAAGAGCAGACGTTGGCACTACTCAGAAGCTTACAAACAGTCCTGGATACAGCAAATCTGTATTGTGGGCTTTTAAACCAAAAAGTTGAAAGAGATGGAAAAACTGCCCAAACGGCCAATAAACTACAATTTCTGGGCCAGAAACCACTCTTGTGGTAGATAGGCTACCTAGTGTTTACCACTCCCACTGATAAGCTAGAAGGCTTCCCTCCAACAGAAAAAGGCTTGGGGGGGGGGCTCAGAAGCTTACAAACAGTCCTAGATACCCCAAATCTGTATCTGGACTATACTAGTTACAGGAAAGGCAGGAAGCAAGTGCAAATGCGGGCTTTTAAACAGAAAGTTGAAAGAGATGGAAAAACAGCCCAAACAGACAATAAACTACAATTTCTGGGCTGGAAGCCTTGTGGTAGATAGGCTACCTAGTGCTTACCATTCCCACTGATAAGCTAGAAGGCTTCTCTCCAACACAGAAAGGCCTGAGGGGCACAGAAGCTTACAAACAGTCCTGGATACAGCAATTCTGTATCTGGACTACACTAGTCACAGGATCCTCACACATCAATAGCCTAGTAAGTATATATGAACCTATAAGATATAAAGTTTTTATTTTACTTATAGTTGTTGTTGAGACCTTTTGTATTGTCATTCAAAGAAAAAAAGCCAATAACATGATATGCATTATTTTAAAGCAGGTTTATTGCAGCTAACTTTTAAACTTATTGCCATGTATACATTAATTATTTTTTTATTATCTTTACTACCTTTATTATTATTATTCATTGGCAATTGTTTGGTCTGGAACAGGAAGCGAGCTTCAGAAATCTTTAAATTGCATGAACAAATCTTATATTTATCTTCCAGCTAATACTTCCACTGATGTTATGCATTTTTCATGATATTTTATGATAAGGACTATGATGTTTTATGTCTACAGTTATAGAAAGTACACATTATCCACTTTGCACCTTCATGTTTACAATGGCCATCCTAGGTTCATTAAACAAATAGTGATAAAAGTCAAGCTATTCATATTATGAAGTTTGTTGACAATTTCAAAAAATAATTTTACTTTCTTAAGCAATTATTTATTGATTGGTATTATAGTGAAAGTTAACTAGACTGCATCATCATTCAATACGTTTAGCATATGAGATCTTTTTGCTCCCATTCTATCACATGATGACAGCAGTGAGCACATTAGGACTTCTGTCAAGAACATGAATCATAGCATTGCCTTCACAGATGAATACAGGGGTGATGATTACAGTATCAACAATATCAAACCTAAATGGAAGACTTTAAAAGGTCACAACAAATTGTATCAGTCAGATTGGAAACAAGTGTTCGCATACATGGGAGGTAGTAGTCTTACATCTAGAATAATGACATTTCCAAGTGGGTTATACTCACAATGCATATTTATACTAAGCATGTCAGTCAAGTGATGGCCAACTTGGTTCATTGTGCAAATGTACCCACCCTGCACCTTTATGCCCTACAACACATACTGCCATATGTAGTCACATAATGCTTGGTCTGTGGTCCCTTATCAATTATACAAAGGCCATCTATGCTCTTTGAATGCCCACACTAGAACATTGTTTTCAGAATTGCATAAAGTATTTGACCTCTGTTGACCTCATACTGTAAAGATGTTAAATCTTATTTATACGTAAGGAGATAAGACTTTATCTCTGTCTATAAACAGATATACAAGTATTGATAATCCGCCAAAAGACATATTCACAGTGTCAGGCCCTATACTTCATCAAACACTACTATATAATACTTTCCCACAATTGATAGCCTGTAAAATTGCCTGCTGATAAGGCATGAGTATGCCTTCCTCTAAACAGCATATTCACATTATGCATCCCTTATTTGTTGTGCTATAGTACCCTGTAATATTTCTGCATCTGAAAATAGGCTGCTGTCTTGTACTCTAATATTTCTGTGTCTAAAAATAGGCTGCTAATATGGCTGGTGTATGCCCCCCAAAGGCAGCATATTCACAGTATACTGGATTTCTGCAATATTCTGTGGTACCAGATAAAATGTCTTGATGCTGTTATCCCCTAAAATAGTTAGTTGGTATTGAATGGTAATGTCCCATGATGTAGTCATTAAAATATATAAGCAAACTGTAGCAGAGTAGACGGTTATGTTAACATGCACAGATATCCATAGGAAACATACCTACTTGTCTAACATAGTCTGGATATCTGAGCAGTTTGTTCAATAGAAAATGCACACTTTATCAGCAAAATGCATACATTTTCTGCTAAAACAGCTTTCATACTGGTGTTTCACAATATCACAAGACTCGCAGAATACCAGTGACCAAAATGGCTGTGACAAACTGAACTCTACAAATTTAAATTCTTTTGGTGGCGTACAAAGGAATATGATGAATATCATGAAAGACTATGATTATTTTAATTTCTCTTTTCTTCACTTGACTCATAGTGAGCAGCACATGCATCGTAGTCTGAATTCCACAGATGGATGCATGATGTAGACATATACGCACACGCTATGTAATGAAGTGGAAAATGCTTATTTAGTACAAAATTCTAGATTGTACATGTTTATACCATTTGCTACCATTTCGGTGTACCATATGATATTTGGTATCCTATGAGGCAGAAAATTCTGTTAGCACTTGCATACATAAGGCTGTTGCATGCTACTTGAAGGAAACAAAGATAGTTCTTCACCTACTTCATATCTATATTTGTCAGAGGGCTCTGTCTCATTAATAAGTGACATTCCAAAAGGTGGATGTCTGGCATGATGTGGACCTTATGCTAAGCAAAGCTACTAGCATCCATGGTCTTTAGAACAATGCAAACACTGCTATGATGACCAAAATGGTTTCTGTCCTAAAAGTAGGAGACAGAAGTATGAGGAGAGTATCCACAGAAATATCATAAACATGGTTAATTTTCTTTTTTCTTCAAGCTAAGTGCATAACTCTCCATGAGGTAATAACAAAGTGTTCATTTTTATCTTTCAGCACATCAGGCAACACCTCCTAATAAGGTGTGGTGTCACTAGAGGCAGAAAATACTGGATATAAAACTGGATAGTTGACTTCCTTACAGTTCAGTGTGTTTCAGTGACATTTCCCATTTATGGGACATTTTCCCACTGTGTCTTCTGCTAATAAAATGGAAGATGCACTTTTTTCCATTGTGTCTCCATGCTGCTAATAAAATGGAAGATAGGAAGGCCCTGGTACCCTCAGCACCCTTCTGTTCTACTGTGGCTCCTGGTGGGTCTGATAATAGCAAAGTGAGTGAATAGTCTTGGGTATGAAAATCCCTTCCAGGTGGAGACCTATGTCCCGACATCTGTTGACCAACCACAGGAAAGACATGTGGCTGAGGATGTGCTGGATTATGTTGCCAATTGTAAGGTTGAAGACTGTTTTGCTTAGATGCAGGATCCCCTGAAGTGTACAGGAAATTCACGTGAGTGGAATCTATTCGAAGCATCAAACCACTGGTGGGTCCAGCACTAGGTAAAGTGCCTGCAATAGACATTAATTTGTCAATGGTTCTGCGTAGCTAGCCCTCCAAGATGCCCTTACACCCCATGTGGCCATCACCCCACTGTAATCCCTAACTTTTCTGAATCTTTTCCTGATGGACTCTGCTTCATATCTTGTTCATAATTCAACCCTAAAAATCAACAATGCCTCCACCTGTGCATGTGTGTGCTCAGCCTTTGTAAGTAGAAAACTACCCCAATTGTCTGTACTGTTTTGTGTTTCTTTGCATTTGCGTTTCTTTGTTTACTCACATACATTGTTCAAAATTGTCCTTCTATATCTGCTTTTTCCTTGCATACTATACCCCACCCATTTTCTCTTCATTTAACTAAAAGGGGCTGTATCCCTGGAATGCTGTATCCTACCTTCCTATTACCACTGTCCTACTTGTTCCCTTGTGTATTCATTCTGGTTACTCTTCCTGCCTTTCTTTCTTTCAAAACTCCACCTTTTCCTCCCCTTTATAACAGTGATAATAGCTGCCATGTGATTTCAGGCAACTCTTGGACAATGCGCACTTTACATAAATGCTGTACTTTGTAGTACTTGCCAGAGCAAATCATTGCATGGATTATACATGATCTAGCCTTGTGCTGCTGCAGAAGCTTAGGGTCCAAGAGCCCTACTGTTGTATAGTCACATTGTATATGTTTTTGTTAGCCTTTTCTACCACACAGCTTGAGAATTAAACTACATAAATCATTGCAGTTGCTCTAGTCTATCACTTCTAATTATCATTTAAGGGCTGAGTATTGCTGACTGCTCTGAAGGACTAGGGGGGTCAGTATTCATGAGTAATGAGTATTTCTCATGCTGCACAATAGTGAAAAATTCCATTAGCATCAAGAATATGTTTAAGGTGATATCTCTAGTAAAATAATGTAGTTATATTGTATGCATCAGATACATTTAACTCTATAAACAAAATATATGGCTTCCACACATTTGAGACTAGAATAAAATAAAACATTTAACTCTGGTAAAAAAAAATAATACATTGCTGCAACTGCCAGTTATGTAAGGTATAGATTAGCAATTTCAATAATCTATTACATTCAACTCTGTACCATTGTTACCTGTATTTCTCTTACCTGGTTTAAATACTCCTTATTATCATTTATATAAGACTAATTATTTCAGATCACCAACCTAAGCTTGTATGCTGCCTCAAAAAGTTTCTCTTTTTTTTTAAATCAGTACATTAATTCCCCTCCATGATATTCTGAAAGTTTTCTTTTCTATGTCAAATTTGAGCATTATCTCTCTAGTGCTGACAGATAAAAATACTTATTAACATTTTTCCCACAGGTAATCCTTTCTGCAGTTTTTTTCCATGTATGTATGTAGGTATGTATGGATTTATTTGTTTATAGCTTTGTCAATCTGTTGTTACCTGATGTTTTTCATATGCTCCTTCCATTTTTTTCAAACTGACAGATCCTGACAGGGTAGCAAATATCTTCTGTTTTTAGTTTTGGAAAGTAGTATTAGCCACCATCAATCCATATTCTGCTTCCATTTTTATAGTGACATATTTTTACATGAAAATATCACACTTACTAAAAGGATACAAAGTCTAAACAACATATCCTACATGGACCGACTCAAAGCCCTTTCTCCATACCTGGTATCCTGCAGATTGCTAAGAGGTGAAGTGTCTGGAATACAAAGCATCCTTTAACCCATTACTGATGGATTTACTGCACATCAGCAAGTAAAATGGCATCAGAAGTGTACAGTCTAGGGATCTAAACCTCTTCTGCGATATCAACAGAATGGTTTGGAGGGACAGGTGCAATTTGGAGAGGATACCCATACTGTGGAACAGACTCCCTATCCACATAAAACAAAATTCATTCCTCTCCATTTTCAACTGCAACTTAAATCTATGGACAGGAAACAGAAAATTTACCCAAGAACTGCTCCCTGTCCTACTAATAGAATTAGAAGTGCCTAAATGCTTTATCCTATGCATGGGTCCCCTCAAATTATTTATGGCATGATTCCACTTATTCTCAATAGGGCATCTATACAATTATCGACCATGGAATGGGCAAGGCCACCCTATAACCCAACATGATAGGCTATTTCAAGCACAACAAAGGTTAATTGGCTAGGTTTAAAATGGAACCTATGACAGAGTAACAAATACATTCCAACAACAAGAGAAAATTAGTTTCCTAGAAAAAAAAACTCTTCTCTTTTGCCCTGTTTTCAATGAATAGCACAATCATTACAAGTAAAGACATTTCTGGTTAAAATAGGAAGGATGGGTTGCTGCTGAGCATCACCACACACTAGTAGGAAAGTTGTGGTGAAAAACAGGTACAATATTCTAGAAGGAAAAGCAACACTGTGGTGTAGGCAAACTGGTCCTCCAAAAAGACTTGTATCCAATGTAAAAAATATAGGAGGCACCAGACCAAGGCAGGTGAAGATAAAGTTAAATTTTAATCCACAAAGTACAAACAATGGTGAGCGCTTTCGTAGCAAGAGCTACTTCATCAGACAGTTAAAGTCATTACTCACTCATATTTAAAAGTTACAAACAGCCAATCAGAATCAAAGTTCAATTAAGACAATACTATTAAGCTGTAAATTAACAACAATATAACAGACACACTTAAAGTGCCAAGTCTAGTCTGTAGTCCTAGAATAAACCTATAAAATATATTTAAAATTACATTTAAAATGTTTTATCTGCGCAATGGTTTGAGTAAGTGCAGGTTTAATAGAAACTTTGTCATTTAGGCCCCTGCCTATATTAGCCCGCATCCTAATGATCCATTCAATTTCCTTATTTTCTACCAGGTTCTTTATAGGGCCACCTCTACAACCTATTTTGACTTTCTCTACTACCATGAATTTAAATGTGTGTGTCGTATCTGATGCCATCACGTGTCTTGCTAGGGCATTAGTCTCTGCCCTCCTATATATATCATAAACATGCTCCCTGATCCTATCATGAAACCTCTGTGTGGTCATACCTATATAAAATGAGCAACATACATTACAGTGAGGTAAATATACAACAATGGAATATACTCTGATCAGATGAAAAGGTTAAAACACTGGTAGGAGATAACCCCAGATATGCATATAAAAACAAGAAATCCATTAAGAGGCTTTTATGTGGACCTAGATATGGCCATGAGTTGAAGACTGAACCCATAACACAATCATGGAACCTTTCCCTGTAATTCCTGCAATTATTGTAAATATATTGATGAGAAAGAATGTTTTGAACACCCAGATACGAGGAAGACTGTTTACTTTAAACTATCAGCTAACTGTAATACCACAAATATTGTATATTTAGCCCACTGTAATGTATGTTGCTCATTTTATATAGGTATGACCACACAGAGGTTTCATGATAGGATCAGGGAGCATGTTTATGATATATATAGGAGGGCAGAGACTAATGCCCTAGCAAGACACGTGATGGCATCAGTTACGACACCTACATTTAAATTCATGGTAGTAGAGAAAGTCAAAATAGGTTGTAGAGGTGGCCCTATAAAGAACCTGATAGAAAATAAGGAACTTGAATGGATCATTAGGATGCGGGATAATATAGGCAGGGGTCTAAATGACAACGTTTCTATTAAACCTGCACTTACTCATAAACCATTGCGCAGATAAAACATTTTAAATGTAATTTTAAATATATTTTATAGGTTTATTCTAGGACTACAGACTAGACTTGGCACTTTAAGTATGTCTATTATATTGTTGATAATTTACAGCTTAATAGTATTGTTTTAATTGAACTTTGATTTTGATTGGCTGTTTGTAACTTTTAAATATGAGTGACTGTCTGATGAAGTAGCTCTTGCTACGAAAGCGCTCACCATTGTTTGTACTTAAAACTGAACTTTATCTTCACCTGCCTTGGTCTGGTGCCTCCTATATTTTTTACATTAGGTACAATATTCTGTTTTACTTTTCCACAGTTTTCCTAAAGCACTGATACAGATTGCTCTTTATGTGCAGGAGTCAGCAGAGTAAGAAGGAAATGATAAAAACCTCCAATGAAGAAACAAAAAAAAAAAGAATAGCACCACATTACAAAGAAAGAAAGAAGTAGCTCTTAAAGGAGCTTTCTATTTTAGGAGGGTAGAACTAGACAGGAAGAAAGTGGTCTAGAATGCTATGTGGCTGTGGGTGACCTGAAGGGGAGGATGCTAGTATACTGCTTTGGATCATGGGAATGGGTACACCTGTTTAAGAAAAATGACAAAATTGGGAAAGATGCAGAGATAGAACATGATAAGCTACAAAACTGCCAAATATCCTTAGTCAAACATTCTGCATGTTGACAGTCCTAGAGGTAATGCTTCTCCACAGCATGGGTAATTAGAGGGTACAAAATACCATGAATTTTAATATACAATTGATTAAGTATAGAACCTACATCTTTGACTTTGTTGGTGACTGTGAATCTGATTTTAGAGCTTCATTTCACTGCCACATGATTGCAGGGCAGCCATGTTACTTAGCGGCAAGTGTCTTATTAGTACATATATTAGTAGTGAAAAATGGAATAGGAGCAAATCAGTTGAAGAATGTTGATATCCCCTTTTAAATCATCAGACATAAACACATTACTGAAACCTCTAAGAATAGAATCTTTTGGAGAAGTATTGTTAAATGAGACGTAAAAAATGCTGACAGTCAAAAGTATAATATTAAAGGGAAAGAAAATAAAATGTTAATGTAAGGGCTTGAATACAACAGAAACATTTCAGAATTATGACATCATGGTGACAGAAATGAAGTGCTCACATAAGCAAAGAGAAAAAAATAATGGGACCTAGACAAACTGATAATCAAAAGTCCACAAATTAAAACATAAGCTGTAAGAATCATGTAACTCTTACTACCATCAGGCTGTACTCCATTCTCTACTTATTCGTAGATGATGACTAGCTTTGGACTATCACATTCCTACTTCTTAGGCAGTGTGTAGTATCCTCACTTGTTAAATCATGGATAACATTTTAATGGCCCTTGCCTTCCCAGCATATGGTGGATTTCTTGTACCTAGACTACTTTTACTAATATAGTCAAGAACTGTACCTTTTTCCTCAAAGAGATCTAATAGCCTTCCCTAATTACGACCATTCGGGGATATTTATCAAAACCGTTAACCTATGAAGTCATAAAGTGACTGTGCAAAGCATCTGCAATTGGATACATACAATGTAATCAGTGGTTCTGAAATAATACCATAAGCTCAACCTCTATAAGTGAAGGCCACCTGTTCTAACACTCCAAATGCTGTATCTTAATGCAGATATATCTTTGCAGTGTTAGAAAAGGTGGCCTTCATTTGTAGAGGTGGAGCTTATGATGTTATTTTAGAACCAAAAGTGTCAACTACTTTTAGATGCTACATAAAAAACTAGTATTAATGAGTTTGCAAGTATACAGAATTTGCTAAAATTAAAAACACTAACGTACTGTTTGTGTACTTCTATTTTTATTGGATGAATGATATTCACATAGGTACAAAAATTTAAAGTGCAGTGTGTGTGTGTGTGTGTGTGTGTGTGTGTGTGTGTGTGTGTGTGTGTGTGTGTGAAGCAAAGATATGTTCTAATTAAGTTCCTGTAAGACTGATGAGATGAAAGTGCTAAATATTTTAATTAATGGTTTATATAGTCTATAACCCATGCTTTGTGATATTTTTTTTATTTGATTTCCTTCTGTTTTACAATTTGTAGATGCTATTTCTCAGTTTGTCTACTGGCTTTTGTTAGGTTTCATATGAGATCTCCCCTTATTGTGATATATTAATTTCTCCAAACCTCCAATTCAGATCCATGTTGTGATGGTCTCTGCATATTTTAAATTTTCTGGAGAATTTCCCAATTCTGTCATGAGAAAGCTCACTGATCTTTCAGTATTCTAGGAAAAACACAGTTAAGATCTTGAATTTCAACAGTCTTACTACCAGCAGGACATGTGATTTCATAGAATTTACATTTTAGGTTAGAGCATTCATTCATTATAAATGACATTTCTTATTGTATTTCCAACATGCAAAACTCAATTCTGATTTATTCTATTTTCCATAATCAAAATCTATTGCAAAATATATGTATTAAAAATTATACTGGGATTATGTTAATAATAATTTTTTAAAACTTAAGAATCCTATGCATAATTTCTAGAACTCGAGCTCATAAAAATACAATATACTTTATTTTTTGATCAATCATAAATCAGTACTGCTTGTCATGGTCTTTTGAATATAATCTGTAAATGCTTTCATTCTATTGGTAACTGACTCCATGCTGTATTTACTTTTTGATATTAATTAAGTTCTCTGCTACACATATAAATTAGTAGGCAAACGCAGAAAGACCAAGATGAGAGCACTGTTGACTTCAAGTATTTTTTTTATTTATTAATTTAATTAATAATTATTATTAATTATTATTAATTATTATTTTATTTTATTTTATTTATTTTTTTGGCACAGTAGACAAATGGAGACAGAGGAGGCAAATGCAGGAGTATAGCATGACCCCGTTAGCAGCTTTAAGCATTAACAATCTATACTATACTGCTAGATAAACCATTAAATATTAAAGTGAAATTGCTGATGGATAAGTTTTAAAAGATAATGCCATTCCATATTAATTTCTTTTACTTTGTATAATGTTCCCACATTCTTCAATGCTGCACTTGTAAAATAATTACCAAAATGATTTCAGTTAACATTAGACTACATACCACTTGCAGAACTTCTGACCAACCAGAAACATAAGTATTCTCAGCATTATTTCAAATCATCTTGTACAATACAGTAATATGAATATGTCTTCTCTTTGCTGAGCCATATTTGGTGCACTTCTTGATGTGACATTTATTTCAAAAGGATCCATCTACTCAGCCACATTAAGAACATTTCCTCTTGGTATCTAGTTCACTTTTCACTCTGCAGTAAACTGTTCAAGCAGGTAAATGTGAATTAATCTTATTTAATGATAGTCAAAGCAGGCAGAGTGGTAAGCACCATCTCTACCATTTGAAGTATAAACAGTCCAGTGTTTGGCCATCTGATAAGCATGGACAGTATTAATCCAGAAACCGCTCATTCAGAAGTAATGAGCACACTTCCCATTTATTACATCATCAGTTAATGGCTACAGCCCCCTCTAAACACAAACTGCAACTGAAAAAATGGACTTTTTCTGAAACAGTCTATTTTCCTATGGAATTCATCCTTGCATCACAGTCTGTACTGAATAAAACACTGAGTAGAGGAAATATTTTGTTATGGCATAAAAAAGGCATAGTCATTTGTTATTGCATTTCACTTTCTATTAGTTATTCATCTATGGGCATCTCTTGTGCATAAACATAGGAGGTAAAACATTAACTTGTAAATCACAGTCTCAGCCACCAATGATGCACATTCAGAATATGACTGTGTGTTCAAAGCCATGAGTCTTATCTACATGTATCTACAAAAATACAGTACATTTCTTAGAACTGCTACCCTTTTGTCATATTTTGTAACCTCTTACCCTTGTCATCAAGAAGAACAAGGCACTAAAGGCTTGATTTCCCACTGACTTCATTGTAAGTCAATGTGACTATCCCATGGCGCAATACTTTCTGCCACCATATATTGTTATGTAAAAGAACTAAATAGTCACACTTACTAGAACTAATCAGAAAATTCTTGTGATGTAGAATAATTTCCTCAATGAAGATGAAATAATATACACTTAAGCATAAGGTATGATCATCACAACACTATTTGTGAAAAAAAAAAAGAAAAAGAAAACATGCCCAATATCCCATTTCTGAAAGTATGGATTAGTCAAAAATTTTGGAAGTAGTAATGACTACTAATGAAAAGATTGCATTAAACATTTAGCTATTACATTCCCTAAACAGTATCCAACTTTAATATTCATCAAAAGACCTAGGAATACCACTCATCAATCACCCATTAATTTCACCACCAAGCCCTAGGAATAATGCATGCATTACTCTGGGAGAATATTTATCACAAATTCTATTGACAGTGTACAGGCAGGAAAATTCAGTGTTAAGGTTAAAACTAAATAAAATAGGCTCTATCCATAAAACTGACAATTTTCAGGCAACAATCAAACAATAAACAACAAGAAATTAAGAAATGATCATTGCAAAAGACTGCTTCTGAAAAAAATGTTAAATCAGTTGTCAAAATGGGTTTCTACTGCGTCTCTACTGGGCATTAAAAAGAACTGTGCACAATGGGACATGTTGTGTAAACCATTTAAGAAGGTATTATGGTGGTCATTTCCATTTAAGTGGATTGTTGTTGTGAACTACTGTTGTAAGGTTTCTGTCATTGGTCAATATATGCAGTATTTCAGATATTCACAGGAGCAGTACTTTGATCTAATCTTGACTAAATGAGCAATGCCAACAATAAATCTAGGCTTACATGCAAAAATCAGTTCAAATATGAGTAGCTGCTCCTTTCAATTCTTAAACTCATGCTCATGAAATGTACATTTTTAATCAAATGTACAGAAGACATTCAGTCACAACTGAAATACATTGTAAAATATTTCTGCTCTGCATTGTTATTCTGTTTGTTTTTCCCTTACTTGCTTTATATTAAAGCAAATTTCCTTTGCCCTTGTCACCCTAATACAAAGGTCACATTTCTTGTTAATTATTAACATAATCTTTCCTTCTTCTGTCTCTTACTATTTCTCCACTCATCCATTCCCATTGCCATAGGTTAGCCTCCTCTAGTTAAAAGGGCATATTAACTTCAAATTAATGATTTCTCCTTCTTGAAGCATGTGATGCTTTGCATTTCAAACTTAGTCATTAAATATGTATAGTTAATACTCTAAAATCCTCAGGATTTCACAGATAAAGAACTAACATTATTTGCTTAGCTATTTATAAACTGGCTTACCATCAATTAAAGAAATGTCAACTGTCTCACCTTGTTTAAAAGGGAGGGAAGAATGTTTTTTTTTGTAGTAAGCATGTTCTTCTACTGGGTGCTTAGTTAGAATGATACAATGGATTAATGAAAATTAACTTGTCATGCTAGGGTAATTGATGCACTAACATATAGTGTGGATCCAGTTATTCATGATGCTGCATGACAGATTAGGATGTCACTGTCAGTATGCACAGAGATGGGAATGACATTTAAAATTCATAGAACCAGATCCGTGTAAAGAAAGACTAGTGTCATGCCTGGGGCATCTTGTATTTTGAAGAAAGGATAAATTATTTGAGGTCCAATGTAAGACTACACTGCATCTTCTGATAATATATTCTGTGAGAACCTCTATTAGTTGTTTCAAACTTTTTTTTCCCAAAATATGACAAAAACAATGTAGGCTAACCTAAAATGAATTATTGCTGATTTGTTATGCAGTCATTATAGAAAAGTCGCATCTCTTTTAATTATACAACAAAACCAGGCAATTAAAATAAATTGTCTTATCGTATTCACACATATGGTAGAGAATTTTATCTGACTGCTATCAGAAGTGAACTAAAATTTGGAATGACACAGTTAATTAAATGCCTTTCTCTGCTACTTCTTGAACCTGGGAAATTATGTATATTTTTGGGAGGGAGGACTAAAAGTGCTGCAAGTATTAATAGCTCGGTTATGCTCTTTTGTAAATGAAAAATGAAGATAGCTCACATCCATTAACTTTCAAGGTCTTTCTTTCTGCCTCTTTCAAACAATACCTTTATGCAAGCTGGTTTAAGCAGCTACTACAAAAAGAGATGTTGTTGCTGTAGAGAATACACTCTAAACAGAGCCAAACTTTGATGATTAGAAAATTAATTTGCATGTTTATCTGTCATTTCCAACAAGAAAAGTGTCTCCTTTTTCCATTCTTGAACTAATTTAAGTGCTTCAACGAAGGACATGTAATATAATTCAAAACAGACTGGTAGAATCGCATCCCTTGTGTATGTAATATCTGATACAAATGTATATCAAAATAAAGTGCAGATGAATCATATACCTGCTTCCCCAGTATTATTCAATAACATGCTTTCAATTTAAATGCCTAAAAGTCAGTTAATAATGACCTTGCCAAATACTGATTGCCACTGTATTAGTTGTCAAAAAGCTTCAGATGGTCATTATTTGTATTCAAAGTTTGAAAACACAGATCCTGACCAAAAAAAAAAAAAAAAAAAGTTCTTAAATCTGAAGTTGAACTATAAGATAGCTAGGAAGATCGTAACAAAATTAAGGAGTAGAAACATCCACAAGCATAAGACTACTAAATACTGTTATATTTAATTCCTAGCTACACGTATAAAGTATTCCATGCACAACAGCATATAAGCATGCACAGCACAAATTAAAATTGTATGTATTAAACAATTTTTTTTTCAAAAGCTCACAGGAATAGGTTCCAAAGTTTGTCAGTTCCTGTCATACTTTACTCTTTGTTTTATATTATACCTTTGCATCATGTTGTGAAATGTAGTTTCTAGCATTTTTAAATGATAAGTAAATGTATCTATATGATCAAATGCAATCATTTACTTTTACGTATGTGGTTATGTTTTACAAATAAGGTTCATCTCACTAGGCATAGGGCCGAGTTTCAGGAGAAACCAAAAGTATATTTATAGAGATTAGGGGAAAATGGTTCATTTTGCTGAGAAATTCCTCTTATACATCAGGCTGCTGATTCTTCTACTTCTGGCTTTTTCCTGGTTAGGAGTCGCCACAGCAGATGACCTTGCCCACTCATGATTGGCAGTGGAGTTTTACGTTGTCGAGTTGCCAGCCCGGCGCCCAACCATCCACAGAAGGCACACACACACACACACACACACACTCACACCTAGGGCCAATTTAGAGTGTCCAATCCACCTGTAGCATGTCTTTGGGATGTGGGAGGAAACCCACACAACCACAGGGAGGACATGCAGACTCCGCACAGAAGGCACCCCAGCCGAGGATCGAACCGGAGAACCTCTTGCTGTGAGGTGGCAATGCTAACCACTGCACCACCGTGGCCGCCCATCCATCAGGCTGCTGATACTACAGTTATATTGAGGGAATAATGCTGGAATGTTCTGGAGGTTTGGGTATGAAATATGGAATGCTACACATGGATATTGTTTCAGATCCAATGGAAATACAGTTCTGACTGCCTTGATTAGCAATGTTTTGAATCAAAGTAGTGCTCTTGGTCACGGCAGATGTAATTTATTTTTTATTTATAGATTCATAGATTAGTACTAAGCTAACTGCCCTTGCGAGACATTTTAAGCCTAGCCAATTATCCCTTGTGAGACTCAAACCCTGCACTTTGTGTTTGTAAGGCAAACACCTAAACCATTAATAGGTTAAGGAGGATACAATTTTAAAATCAGTGTATATGTAATAAGAAGTTTTGAATTTTAAAAAGCACAGTGGCTAAGAAGTGTACAAATACAGAAAACAGATATATATATATATATATATATATATATATATATATATATATATATAATATATATATTAGTATATATATATATATCTATATGTACTAATTTGCAGCAATATGACATTTCTTTACCTTTTCCTGTAAAGTAGGTAAGAGTTGTATCTGTTGCTGGATATGCATTCTGTTTTGGCTTTCCTCATAGTTAGTAGTATATTCTGAGAATATAGTGCATTTGTCTTCCTTGGAAACAGCAGATCTTACACTAGCATTTTCTGAAAATAAAGTCTTCTTATAAATATTGCATTTTTGGTATTTTCTACTTCAAGGACTGATAGTGGCAAAGATGGTCTGTTGGATTCTTACATGTAACTAACAAACAATACACTCCAAAGAAACCATGTGCTTCAGTGTTGTGGTTGACACAGAACATTTGAAGTTTGTGCAAGTAATTACCTTAACTCTAACCTGAGAATTTACACTTTCCAAACCCAGTAATGCGTACTCAGATTTTGTTATGTAGGTTGGTCGCCTAATGACTCTGATAGTGCTTTATGTAGATGCTCTGTTTATAGTCGGTGATTTTTATTTTTTTCATTCAAATTTGTGTGGAAATGAATACTGATATTAATTCTGAGAGAAGTCTGTAGTTGATCATTTTTGGGAATGTTATACTTTTGGATAGTTTGCTGTTTAATGACATATATTTATAGCATTGTCCCATACTCAACTGAAATAAAATGTGGTCCTATTCAGTTTCTTTCAGAAAAGGGCATGATACAGTTTTGTGTAAGTGTACATGCTGGAGCAAGGTAGATGGCTGATGAGTTTGGTATAAAGACGGGAATAGGAGGTAGATGATATTATACCATGATCCCCCCAAAACTTGCACGCTGATTGGCCAGCATGCCCGTTGTAAATCGAGTTAACTAATGGAAAAAGGTCCGGTCGCCCGGACTTTTTTCCATTAGTATAACTCGATTTTTTATAACACTGTCTCGCTATGTTAAATGGGTTTAACATAGCGAGACAGCTTTAAAATAAGCAACGGAGATCTCCGTTGCTTAATTTAAAGCTGTCTCACAATGTTAAACCCATTTAACATAGCGAGACATGTTTAAAAAGCAACGGAGAAAGCAAGATCTCCGTTGCTTTTTAGTGTCTCGCTATGTTAAATGAGTTTAACATAGCGAGACAGTTTTAAAATAAGCAACGGACATCTCCGTTGCTTATTTTAAAACTGTCTCGCTATGTTAAACTCATTTAACATAGCGAGACACTAAAAAAAAAGCAACAGAGATCTTGCTTTCTCCGTTGCTTTTGCCCACAGCTCTGATGTACAGCGCAGGCGCGCAGTACATCAGAACTGCCGCGGATGCCAGACATCTGCGGAAGGGCAGCAAACAGGCATTATACTATGCCATTATTTAAGAAAAGTAATAGTTTATTTTCTTAAATAATGTCATGGTATAATAGCAATAACCCACTTCTGGGTGTGGGTAATGCTAAATTTACCCACGGTTGGCTTTGTTTGGTCCCTCGGGCTTCGCCCTCGGGACCAAACCATGCCAACCGTGGGTAAATTTAGCATTACCCATACCCAGGCGTGGGTTATTGCTATAATATACACTCTTAGTGGTGAAATTAACTGGTGATTGATGGGGATATCATGCATTACCTGAGCACTGCTGTTACCATGGAGATATGGGTAATGTCAAAAATGACTGCACTGCAGAACAGCACATTCATACCTCTCCACTGTTCAGATTTTCACAGAATGTCCAGACTTTTGGCTTATGTTTTTGGTCTGTTCCTCATAAAATATCTGGTTTTCTGGAAAATCACTGGTATGATCTGAGAACTGAAGACACTGAATAATGACATACATTTGAGTTTCAGACTTTATTTCTTTCAGAAAATGTATGTTAAAACAAACTCTGTTAGTCTAGCAACTTTATAAGAGCAATATTTAAAATATGTTCCTATTTTTGGGCCCTTGTCAGTCTTTGTCTAGATTTCTTGCACTAAGAGGTTGAGAGGTATGAATGCATTACTGATAATGAATATGGGCATGCCATTATGTAGTGTCTTGCACATGAAATTTTCTGCCTAGTAGAAAGAGAAAACATTGAACACTGACAGAACTCTTTTTAACAGTCTATTGCTGCAGAATGAGCTACTCACAGATTACAAAAGAGAAAGGATATCTGTCCCCACTGTTCAGTATCACAAATTAATCAAGGAAGAATTGGTTTGAATCTCAGTCTTCTGCCCACAACTTTACTAATGATGTGTGTGAGCATGCAGAGACATTCACACAAACCTGATACAATCAATATGCAATCCCACCCCACATTTAATGGTCATACTGCTGAGGACATGGCTATGCTCTGCAAAGATTCGCAAATCCATTCTTATAGCATGAGGAAATATATATATATATTATATATAAACAGTGAATCAGGTCTAGAACAAAGGACCTAAGGTTAGACTATGGGTTTTAAGTATCCTCAGCAAGGACAGGCCTGTGTAGTCACCATTGATATAGGTGGCTTGAGCATCATATGCATAGGCATGGCACTCCTCCTTTCAGTTTTTGATTTTATTATAACATCACTTATGTTCAAGATCACGATCCTGGTATGTTCTTGGATAGAAGTGAAACTAAAATGAGTGGGCCAGGATTTGTATTTTAGAGCAATTTTAATCAAGTTTGTTCTGTGATGGCAGTCATTTTATATGGGGATGCCAACATAAAGTTGTATGACTTTTACTGGTATCTGATGCATGGCCATATGATTCATGGTGCAAAGGCACATGTTCTTTGTGTGGATCATCACTGTAGTTCTCACTGTAGGGAATTCTGCTACAAGACAGGATCTTAAGTCTGGCTTGACTTCCATAGCTGGGACTCTTCCCCCTTGTCAGTGTTACTGCTAACTTATGGTAGACTTCTTCACATACTTTGTAAATGTTTAGCATATGCTAGCATGACATTCAGTTCTTTCTTACTTTTTGTGCATTCTAATACAAAGACTGTTAGTGCTAGTTTATGACTAAAGATCATTGCAGATAAGTATTCGATCCATGATCATTTCTTGTAGTTTTGTCTATAGAATGATTTGTCTTTTGATGGTACCTGAGTGGGATTTTGGATGTCACAGTAATGGATACCTAACAAAGACATGTAGAAAATATGTGCTCCTGAGTAAATAATAGATATGTTTGAAGATGATATACGCCATACAAAGACTTTTATAATAACTGGTTTTACTGCTCGGTCCAAAGAATATCCATAAATGTCAGATTTGACAATAATTTAGGCCTAAGATGCTGAAGATGAGGCATGAGGCCCTTCAGTCTTATCTGACCAAGAAGAAATTACAGCCTTATTTAGTAAATATGCCATGTGTGAAAAACTGCAACAAGCTGATGGCCCAGCATTCTAGTGCAAGAAGTGATACCAAAAAGAGCAGTCCAGGGAGATACTGGATTCTGATATTTTGTTGGGGACAGTAGGTAAAAGCTTATCAACTTCATTGAGGCACTCAAGCAGAAGACAGACCAGATGTCTGCAGTAGCCAGGGCCTTTGGTGATGCTATTTCAGCTTTAGCTTGTTCCACTGGATCAAGAACTCTGTTAGTCAGCAGGCACCAGATGCCAGACAAATGATAGCATCTGAGAAGGACCTTACTGTTAAGCAAAGGGTGGTGGATTCCTCCTGGTTATTATGTGGGGGACATCTTCGCATACAAGAAATTAGAACCCAACAATATTCTGCTTGAAGCACTGATCCCCGTTCCAAGACCAGACATTGGAAGCACAGGCCAATTCTAAGTTATAATCTTATGGTAAGTCATTAGCCCACACCTCAACTCTGCATCGCCTGCAAGTTTGGGTTAATTAGGCTCATGGCTTCTTTTAGTTCTTATAAAGCATGTAGCCTGTATCCATTCAACCCTGTATGTCAGGAGTCCAAACAAAGAGAACATAATCAAGTCTCCCCTATTTGAATCTCTGAATCCTCTACCTCTGATTAACAGAAGGAAGGCATATGCTAAAAGTCACATATGTCCTTCCCTTGCATTATGACTTACAAAATGAAGACACACTGGTCTATTGCACACTCCCAGAGGACATGTCATTTATGGATATACTCTCTATGATGATATAAAATTTACAGTGGCAAATGTATAAAGCCTCAACCTTCCAGAAAAGAGTGAGGTATCTTCTTGGGCTAAAAGCTGTGTTAAATGTCTTTCAAGCTACCTCCCTGGAGCCAGACTTCCAAACCCCTGCTTGACTGGTATTACAGAGTACAGAACCTTAACCAAATCAGCTAAAAAACATATTGCAGACCAGCATACAGTGTCTTAGGAAAGAACAAAAGGACCATATTGGCTCTTAAGCATAGGGCTCCTGCCTATGGCAAGGAAATTGGATCAAAGGAGACAGATTTAGGAACAATGCATATGCCTTAGCAACCCGGGTGTTCAAAGCATTGAAATGCCAGTTCACTATTTTGAAATACAATGAGCATGTCTATAGGCAACTTTTACAAAATTAGGGGGGAGAACAAGAAGAAAACCAGAAAGTCTCAATGCCTTTTAAAATAGAACATTTTTTGGAAACTGACAAAACCTGCTCTCAAATGTGAGTGTGATGTTGTGGATGCAGCAAAATGATCACTGAGTAAAAACTGACAACTCAGCTCCTGCCAAGGAAAGTGAAGGTGCAACTCCTAAATGCACCTCTGGATAAGGAGTTAGTCTTTAGATCACATACATGTAATGTATTTAAAAAAATTGCATCACAGAGAGAAGACCATGAGTCAGAGAAGCATATGCCTCTCCCCTTTCTGAAATGTAGTAGGAGCTATCCTTCTATGCAAAAACCTTACTACTGGGAACAAGGTAAAGGAGAGCAGCTCAGTAATAGAAAGGCTGCGCAAAATAAAAGAAAAGATGCTAACATGAAGAGAGAGGAAGACAGGGTGGGGTCCTTCCCAACAGGGAGCAGCTCTGATGCACCTGATTCCTTTGTCCCAAATCATGAAAAATCCAAACTGAGCATTTCCTTATTCCAGTTCCCCACCTTTGCTCAGGCTTTGGCATAGATACTGAGAGCTGCTCGTCATTTGGTGAGTTTGCTACTGATTGCTGAGAAACTGCTTTCACCTGGAGCAGTCCACTAATGGAAGGACAAAAATAAGTATTTTTGCACGGTACTTGCATATTATCGCAACCAGATTTGCGAGGTGGTGTACTGTGTAATGCTTTCCGGGAAAGTATGTGTGTTTATGGAAGAAGGGCACTATGAAGTGTGACACTCTATTAGGACCCATTGTTTGCCATATACAAAGAGGAATAATCTGAAATTTCCTCTTTGCAGGGAGTGTCCTTCTCTGAATTAGACACATGACTGCTGCTTCGCTATGGGCGTCAATGGAACTGCAAGCAGAGTGAACAGGTTCTCAACAACAGAAGTGCTGCCTTTGAAACGCGGTTAAAAGTGTTACTTGCCACTCCCTGACAGGCAACTTTCATTGTCATGATGACTGGCGAGTAAAACTGAATACATTTATTCCTCATAACCTTCCCTTTTTGTACCATCCGACTAAGGACTGCAGGCTTTTGGATGCAGTGTAATAGAATGAGTGATCGCTTTACTGATAATGTTCAGCAAATAAAAGGTATGATTTCTTGCCATCACTGCGACTGCTGTGTGTTCATTTGCCTGCATACTTCATTGGATGTATGAACTTTGGCTCAAAATGTAAGTAGTAAGCATTTACCAGGATGTTGCACCCAAAAAATAATGGTCATTCATCCCTGCTGTCACAACGAGCAGTACTCGTTGTGATCGCTGTATTCATTACATGACGTCGGTAAAGCACGCTATCCAAAAACCTGATTTTGCCCCCTTATTTCTCTTCTAAACCCATTAGCAACATACCAGAAGACTTTTTTAACAGTGCAGCCAACCATTCTAAAGTTAACAGACACTGTTGAACTGAAACATGACCACCTCGCAAATCTGGTTACGATAATACATAAGTACCTTTTGCACTTCTCTTATATACTTTAGCAAAAAAAAAAGGTCTACTGCTGTTTTAAGTAGTTAATTGCATTGTATAGCATAGTATTATACTGTATTTTTTCAATTTTAAGGTTGCTGTAGGTAACTTGTGTGGTCTTGTTACACTTCAGCTCCAAGCTATCTATTCTACATTAAGAAGGAGTTTTTTTGCACCCTTGTGACAAAAGTGGACTGATCTAACCTATCTGAGTTGGGGATTGGTGGTGGACAGCTTATTGTGTGCTTTCCTGACTGGTAGCTAGCTCAGAAATTGTTTCTCTTTGCTCTTATTGAAGCCACTAGAACTTGTTTTTCTTTGCTCATATTGAAGCCTCGTGCGTGTGTGGTGCTGCTCCTCATGCAGCAGTGCTCTGCAGAGATGTAAAAGCCGAGAAACTGTTTTTCCCTAAACAGGTGTCAGTGAAACTCTTCCAAGCTTTTGCTCCAGGAGTAAATCAGTTGTGCACTGAGCAGCTTTACCTTACTAATCAAGCTTAGCATACCCAAAGTATAGGTCCCTCTTGTAAACTTGGCATTAAGAGCACTTTCTTGTCAATTAACCCATTCCCTTCCCTAATAAAACATACAGTAAGAGTCTGCTATCATGGAAGGGTAGTTTCCCATCATCTCTCTGGCCATCCTGATAGACATGGGCATCCTGAGGCAATGTAGCAATACTAACAATCACTTACTCCTGAAACGAACAAATGATTTATGCCAGACATGTAGTTACACTATGAAATTGGTGGTAAGATTCTTGCATTAGGACAAATTGAATGCCAAACAGGTGGTCAGCACACACACACACACACACACACACACACACACACACACACACACACACACACACACACACACACACACACACACACACACGTGCGTGTCTCAACAAAGAAGCCCATAAGATGTAACACCACAAAACCTAATGTATTGATCATAGGTGACTCCATTATGGAGACACACGTGTGTTCACCTTACAAGGCTGGATAAGGGTTAGCTGCCTGTCAGGCGCTAGTATCCATCAAGTCACTCAAGCACTCAGGTCACTCAACCACAAGTAACAGTATGACTCTGTCATAATCCTTGTGGGGGTAAATGACTTGAGACATACCTCACTGGACTATATGAAGAGAGACATGACTGAGCTCTCAGAATATGTCATAGGCAGCTATAAGCCTAGCCTTAAGCAGCACTCTACCTTCTCTAAGGATGATGCCACAATATAAACAGAAAATTATTGAGTTTAACAATTGGTTTAGCTTCTGGTGTCAGTCCAAGGGGATCCAGTAGCTGTCAGCCTAGGAAGACTTGGTCAATAGGCCATGCTGCTTTGCAGGAGATGGTCTGCACCTGCCTCCTCTAGGCTTTTGGATACTGACAAAGGGATTAGCCACTGCTATTTTTGCCTTTTTAGGCAGTGTCAAAATAACCAACCTCCCACCATAACATTCTTTCTAGATAAACTCAAGGTACTGCGGCTTAATGCAAGGATTCTAAACAAGAACCTTCACTCCCTGGAAGCACTCCTCACTTTGGAAAATGTTGATGTCTGTGCAATCACTAAGACATGGTACAAAGACGTGGACAGCACCTTGGCATGCAGGGCTACAATGCCTTCCATATATTCAGACCACAAACTGAGCATGAAAGAACCAAAGGAGGATGTGTATCCATCGTCAGTAAGGGTAAGTGAACCTTGAGACTGGTCAAAGAGTATGACTCTCTTATGACTTTAGCCATTCCATGTCCAATTAACTATAGGCAAAGCCACCTAACACATCACAGACAGATATAGTTCTCCACCATGAAACAGGAAAAGCTTACCACATACCTGGACTTACTGGAGTCACTTAACATTTAGCCCAACATCTTAATCATTGGCAATTTTAATTAGCCTACCATTGACTGGGAAACATACACTACCACAAACATGCTGGCTCAAAGATTCTTGGACTTTGTCAATGCAAATGTTCTGGAACACCTACTCAGCACACCCACAAGAGACTCAATTGTCCCAGACATAGTACTCACTAATATGGGATAGCATTGCACTTCCCCTTGTGATATCCTCCCTGGTACAAATGAACCATAAACCAGTCTCATTATATGTAATTGTAAGATCAGATAACTCATCAAGATAAAAAATGCTTAAGAATTTTTCAAATACAAATGACCTCCTACTAAGTGATGGTATAAGAAGTTTCAAAGCCCCCTCAAATGTAGATAACACAGACTCCTATGCATATGTGTACATCAATGCCCTGTATAGCCACTTAAGCAGTTATATATAATTGGCTGTACCTGACTGGTTTTAAAAAAAAAAAGCTTCCTTGTTGCACCTCTGGTATAAACAGGCAATACAACAAGAAAAAGAAACTAATGTCCAAGAACAAGAGGGAACAGGCTCAGCATAGGAAGAAAGCCCTCTGTAGCTTAAACAAACAAATTAAAGATCTTGACAAGTCCTCCAAAGCTAATTATGCAGCAAATATAGCCTCCCCAGCTAAGGATAATCGCAAGGCATTGTTTAACTACATCTGAAATCTAAAAGGGAATACCCAGCTATGAGCAGAACTGGTTGTGGATGGCACCACCCATGCTCATCTGGAGGTAATTACCAACCTGCTAGCTGATAAATTTGGAGCAAACTTCACCCCCATCCCCTCAAAGTATATCTGCTACCATTACTCAGCCCAATATCTCAAGAGATCTGATCATCTTGGAGCTCTCCAAGGCTAAAACACGACATCAGTGGGACCACCAGACTACATCCTAGGTTGCATTTAAAACAACTTAAAACATGACCTCTCAGATCCCCTTTGATCACTGTTTAACCCCAGCCTGAAAACTGGCTGTTCTGATGGAATGGAGGAGAGCAACAGTAATACATCTGCACAAAGGGAGGCTATCAACTGACCCTGGGAATTATAAACCCATAAGCTTGACTAGCCTCATCTGCAAGGCCATGGAAAGAATCATTATGGACCTTATTAGCAAGAACATAGGTCACCTCCAAATCCTGGACCCAGCCAAGTTCAAATCTGTTAAAGGTAGATGATGTACATTAAACATGGTTAACTTGTTTGAGAAAGTCACCAAGACCCTCTACAAGGGAAAGACAGTGCATACCACCTGTCTTAACCTAGCCAAGATATTTGGCACAGTCCCACACTCATGTATTATAGAACAACTCTCTCATTTGGGAATTAAACCCTGCATTACCAGATGGGTAGCCAACTGGCTCACCAACAAGACATGTACTGTCAAAGCGAGTGACTTCACCTCTAGCAAAAGACCAGTCACCTCTGGTATACCACAGGTTTCTGTAATGGACTACTTATTGTTTGTAATTTTTTTCTAACAACTCTAGGCAATCCTGGATGGTCTGTGGCTGACCAAGTTTGCTGATGATTGCAAATTGTGTGCAATCATTGAGACCCCAATGGTGTTAATACACTGCTGACAGGGTTAACACAGACAAATGATACATGCCAAAGCTACAGATTAAAGCTAAGTGCAAAAAAATACATTATTATTCCCTTTGGGAAAGCTGACATCCCTGTTAATTGCATTATAGACAGCATCCCCCTAAGTAAAGACCCAGTGGCATGTGGGCTGGGTACTCAGGTTGATAGCAATTCACCGCATTTCCCCAGTAGTAGGGAAATCCTTCTATGTGGTACATCTTATAAGTACAGGCATTGGATCTAGATTTAAGGATGTTATAATTCAATTATACTCAGCCCTCATCAGAGCAATAATTGAGTACAATGCTCCCTTTTGCATATACCTCACCAGAGACAAGCTACAATTGTTGAAACCACAGAGGTTTCTCAATAAGAAATTATAAGGTACATAAAACAAGTCTTATCTGGAAAGTCTGAAAGCTCTGTCACTGTATTCTGTCCCCTACAAGTTGATAAGTAGTAACCTGTGCCTCGCTTATGGGGCAGTATCTGACCTGGCCCTGAAGGAAATGCTATACCTTTGTAAATCAACCTGCAGGAGGGTCACTCGCTCCAGGGACCTTAACCTAGCTTCTGACATGAACAGGTCATGCTGGAGAGATAGATACATCTCCCACAGAATGATATTTCTCTGGAACAAGCTTCCAATTCATGTGAAACAAATCCCCTCCATGACCATCTTCAAATGCTACCTAGATCAATGGATGGGTGACTGCAAATCTACTACTGAGGTGGCGCCCATGTCTGTCCTAAACAGAGAAAGCTGGTATTACCTCTGTGAACTTCACTCACCTAACCACTGACAATTGAGGCAACTCTGGATAAATATATCTTGACTTCTAAGGGCTCTAAGGCAGTTAGCCTAGTAACCTCCTATGAACCTATGAGAATAGGTTGGTTAGACTCCTTCTACCAAAGACAGGAATAACATCACACAAATACGTTCTTCAGATTATTACCAAAGTATACAAACTTTTGTGGGAAGGCCTCAGAAAACAGGTAGGAAAACATTAGTACCTGCAAATCATAAAAAATGCTTTGTGGAGGAGGAACTATTATCCGTTAGTTTAGTTAACCTTCTGCACACAGAGTTTTCACAAAATGTCTGGCCCTTATTACAACTCACTGCTGGTCGAATTATGTCCATATTTATCCTTACTAGGATGAGACTGACTGATTCATGCCCAGTCCAAGTAGAAGATGCAAAGGGTATATATTAACACTAAAATGTTTGCCTAAGATAGAAGACAGTCTTACTGGGGGTCTACTGGAAACTAAAGTCAACAGTGCCTACCTTGCATCAAAGAAAGTGGAGTCACTGACTGTCCTTTTCTGTCCATGGCATAGAAATTCAGCTTAATGACTCTGTCCATGGCATAGAAATTCAGCTTAATGACCAGACGGTTTTTGATGATCACTTGAACCATTACAACTATCATTTTGTTTAGTTAAATTATATTTAGGGAGAATTTGGTAATTTGACAGGAAGATGTGGACCAAAAGTACCAACTAATGGAAGTTAACATTGCAGAAATACCATGAAACAGGAATGAATGAATGTGGTGGGGACAACAACTGTACAGAAATCAGGATGTGTTATTCCAGCAATGAATGTCCAGTCAGGCCCTAAAAATAGATGCATCAAGCCTATCCTGGGTTGGTGGCTAAAAGAACAATGACTGCACATACACATCAAAGAGATGGAGGTGGTCTTGTATGCCCAGTAAGCATCCGAGGCTGTCTGTGTGTTTAACACTCTGAATATTACAAACAACATAAATGTGTTATTGTATACAAAAAATTGGAGCACACATTCTTATCTCTGTTGTAGACTGTGTGTATGCAGGCCTAATAACTAGGGTTGCCTCCTTTCCAGAATTCTTCTGGAATGTCCAGAATTAAGGGACACTGTCCAAAAAATGGACACTGCCTTTTCCAGACAGCTTCTTATCCAGAAAAAAATAAAATCAATTATTTACAGGAGACCCCTGAGCACCCAAGTGCTCTGGATTGTGAGGAACGCTCTGCATTTAACATCGACCTAGCCCACTGTGGAACAGTGTGCCTGAAATTCTAAATTGTAGCACTAGGACTCTGAGTGTGTGAGAGAGTATGCACGTATGACAGTGAGTGAGAGATTGATTGTATTATTATTTTACAATCACTTAGCAGCTGTTTAGTGAATGTAAAAAAATAAAACAAAAATGTGTGCATATGTGTATGTCTGTTTGTTTCTGTCTATGTGTTTGAGTGAATGCATGTTTGAAAGCAGAAGAAACTGTGTGTGTGATAGATCAAAAGAAAAAGTAAGAATGAGCGAGCGATCTTCTGTGAATGAATGCATGTATGAAAGCAGAACAGACTGTGTGTGTTAAAGAGAGTGAAGCATGAGACCAAGCAAATGATCCCCTGGCAGCAGTGAAGAAGTTTGTGCATACCTCTCAACCTCTTACAGCAAGAAATCTGGACAAAGCTATACATGATGTGGGGAAAAAGGACCAAAAATAGGGGCACTTTTTAAATATTGCTCTTACAAACTTAGAAAGTAGATAGAACAACAGGTTTTGCATTAGCATAAATTTTCTGCACTGTATACCAATGCAGGACAATGCAGTCAACAAATTTTTACAGAGGACATCTGCAGTGCCACATAATTGAATGAATGCTGATAGAAGGATTGCTCAGAAGTAGATCCTTTTGCATTTCCCACCATCAGACAGTTTAACAAATCAAGGGAGATGGTGATAGTTGACAAGACCTTTGGACCCATGAAGAAAATGAGAAAATGGAGGATTAATGATGATGACTGGGTCCACCTTTGCTCTGTCACTTAGCATGTGTAGAACACCATATGAATCACAACACTACATATTCTCAGCTTCATGTTTCATGCCACTCAGGGACATTTATCCTATTATGTGTAAAGCAGCGAGTGCCTTTTGATGGAATACCATGACTTTTGTTTGGATGTGTGCTATGTTCAGGATGGCCATTCTAGGAGCTATTTACATACGTGAACATCACTTTACCTTATGCACAAATAATAGGAAATGCAGCTTATTAAGATGTTTTATACTGACATGCATTAACTAGCCATAGAGCTCCCATGTGATGTATATGTCATGATCTGAGGTGCAGTGATGTTCGTAGTCTGCTGTCACTATCCTTCATGCCATCTGTGTACTATATGATGTTCGTAGTCTGCTGTCACTATCCTTCATGCCATCTGTGTACTGTAAGGTTAATGAGAGTCATGAGTGCATGAACATTGTTGTAAGGTGCACCAGCACATAACTTCTCAAATAATGTCAACTTAATGTTCAGATGGCTCTGTACGCTTGGCAAGAGGATGGTATCTCATTGCATAGACCAAACTGAACTGCAGCTGTGGAATAAAGAAATCTAGTGGCAGGAGGCAGATACTTAAGCCCTTATTTCTTAGCTTTTATGTGGCTTTGGTTTCCTTTTATAGGTGCCCTTTAATAAAAAGGTTTGAAAGGTATGATACAAGCTCAGTCTGTGAGCTGCAATGGTGAGGCTAAAATTCATATTTAAAACTGGATTACATTACTAAGAAAAGAGAATAAGAAGGAAACACCCCCCGTTCTGTTGTGAAGTACAAAACTACTTAATATTATTGAAATCTCCTTGAGCTAACTGAACTCCAATGCATGTATACAACTGCTTTGCAGTTCTGAAGATACAGATGGAACTTGAGCGGTTTCTTTGTTCCATTTGTTTCTGCAGGAAGGTAAAGAGTCTGTTTATATTCATGACAAGATTGAACTGAATTTTGTTGATGCCTCTTTAGATAAACTCTCAAGTCTGAAAGTTGATCTGTCTGCTTCCTCACTGAACTAATTAACTTTTCATTTTGAGATGCAAAATCTTAGAATGTTTTCTCAAAAATAAAGGGTGTATTATGCCCTATTTGTGTTTCATTCATGTAATTCAGTGCTTAAAGACTAGTCAGCTATGTTCCAGTAAAGTTCCTTTTTCTTTCTTTCAAAGTAAGGTCACTTTCTGTATTACTCAAAAAATGAAAGCAACCCAGATGTTGTGTGCATTTATTATGTCACAGGTGAACTGCAGCCATGAAAAATGTTCTCCTGAATCAGCAGATATGCATGCTTTTGATATGCTTTTTAATATGTATGTTGCAGTTCTGTGTTCATGTTTATTTCCTTTTGTAGACCCCATGATTTTCTAAACTTCTATAGCCACTGCCAAAGCCAGTCATTATGCTCACTAATCACTGAAATCTTAGGAAGTTCAAGAATGTGGAGTCTTGCGACCATTATACCATTCCAGTTTCCACCCTACACCCTTCCTCTTCTCTTAAAGAGGGCTATGCCAGTAATTCCCAAGATGACTTTATAAATACCCATCTAATTATCCAGGTACTATCTGAAAGAAAAGAATGTATCACAGTGATTTGTAAGCAGAGGAGTCTATTCCAGAGGTGCAATAGATGCTGACTAATGAATCTCTCTCTCAGCCTTACTTTAATGATCTGCTGAAGCAGGTTGAGATCTCTTGTACTGGTATTTGAGGGACTGTTTGATTTGTGAATTTTAAAGAAATCCTGGGCTACTGGTTCCCTGCTTTCTTGGAAGGCAAGGCACAAGTCTTTTATGACGAGTCTATAAGATACAGAAAAGAAATGTGATTCTAGTCTTTTCTGACAACTTAGAGAGTTTAAGACTACGATCCTTATTTTTAGAGACCTCCTGCATCTTTTCAACTATTGGATAATCATTTAAATATTTGGTGTTTTAGCTGCTGGCTTTTGCCACTCCTGTGAGAAAAGTACCTCCACAACCTTTATCCTTACATTCCTTTGTTACCTTCCTGCCCTGATTACTAATACCTCTACCATCACCTCTAATATTTCAGTAGTGCCTGTTTACACTACAACATGCATCCATCGACCATTGTTAGAATCCTTGGGCAACTCCTCCAAAATATTACTAATCTACTCCCCATGTCAAGGTTCTATGTAAACTCTTCTCTACAAAAATCTTGAGAAGACTTTTAATCCCTTTTGTGACTCATTTGATCACCAAAATCTTCTTCCATCTAATGCACCTACTCTTTGCATTCAACTGTATCTTCACCAATCATCCTTCCTAATTATAGTGTTTTTTTTTTCTGGTTGTGATGCATGATATGCTTTAGTTATATCTGTTTCCTGCTTTCTTCCTGCAACAGTTATTCAGTGTACTGTCCCTGTCATACTCTGATCCTCCTTGCTGAATGTCCTCTCCTTCCCATCTCAATCCCTCTTTATATGGTTGTGGTTCTAGCACTGCCACATCAAGTTGTGAATCATAGTTTTTCACTGTCATTTTAGTTTTCACCTGCCTTACCATCTTACTTCTTTTTCCTTTTTCTCTCTTTTGTAACTGAATTTCCCACTTTTTCCCTCTTTTGTAACTGCATTTCCCACTTTTTCCTTCCCCTTTATGACTTCAGAAACATTATTTCTATCTACTCTTTTCCATGTCATTTATCTCTATTTTTTTTGTAAAACCTTATCTGATGTTCTCTTCTTACCTTTTTATTCTCTCCTTTTCCTGCAAGATTCAATTGACCATCTAACCTACAACTATTATTACTGCAATAATTTCACCCAGTGACCACCCTATTTGCCTCTAGACCCCATAGCTTTAATATAAAATAGCTTCCTGAGCCCAGCTCCTTACCACATCTCGGTCAGTATATACTTCTCTGTATTATAATTTGGCCTGTACAGCTCTTTTCATCTTATCTGCCCTGTTCTTGGATCCCTCTGTGAAACAGAGAGACAACTCTCTGACTATGACCCATATAACACAAGTTAGAATAGCTGCTTGCACATTGAAAGAGGTAGGCAGGGGAGGATGCGACCACATGAGAAGAAAAAATGGATCATCTGTCCTGAGTAGAGACAACTGTGGTTCTCATCAGTTGATTGCAGCCATACAAACAGTCCTGTATAGCATTAAATGGGCAGGTCTGGGGACATAGGTTTGGAAATTCTATTATGGAGATGGTAGTCTATCTTTTGCATGCTAACATGCACAGACAAAGAAAACTTCACAGTGAAGTGGGTGATCATGTCATCAACATTAAGCAGATATATTGCCTTTATATAACTTACCCTATACTGGGGTTAAAACAAACTGGGGTGGGTTTGATATTCAGCATGCAGTATGATGAAAAAATATAGAAAAATGAAGTCTGATATTTGATTACCACATTTGTGCTGATATGCAATATTTATTTAGTTTTCACTATTTCACATGATTATGAATGCTATTACTAAATGTATTAAACTTTAAATGGGCTTATTTATGCAGTTCTTTTGTTCAATTAACCCTGCTTTTTTCATACTTTTGTACTTGTAATTATTTATTTTTCTTTTCTAAATATCCTACATGTGCAGAGACACAAAGTTAATTCAGAGTGATGAAGCTTTAGAAAATGATACAAACAAACCATGTAGGCCACAAAGCTCAGAAAGTACTCAAAATGGCAAGCTCAGAACTATCTGAAGTCTGACTGGCTTGTCTGCCCATAATATTACACTGGCTTCTGGAACTTCTGATTGGCTGGAAGTGATTCTTGAACAAGGAGCTCCTTATTGGATGTTCTCCTGTCCCTGCTTTCTCAAGAAGTGTATCTGCATCTGAGATCTCTGTTTCCAAAATAGCATGGCCTGGTATTATAGGTTCATAGATTATTACTAGGCTAACTACCTTTGTGGGCCATTTTAAGCCTAGCCAATTACCTAACATGAGAATCAAATGCTGCACCTTGTGTCTGTAAGGTAAACACCTTAACCATTATGCCAACCTCTCACCCCTACAAATTATATTCATAGGTTCATACTAGGCTACCTTGCCCTTTCAGGCTATTTTAAGCCTAGCCTGTTACCCCATGTGAGAATCAAACCCTGCACCTTGTGTTTGTAAGGTAAACACTTTAAGCATTAGGCCAATCTCCCACCATTTTACTGTCCACTGGCTGTTTCTGGAATTTCTGTCATTTAACTGATACTTTACAAGAGCTCTGTTCCCTGATTATTTTGCATCTACCTTTACTGAAAAGTATTGTCTTTTGTACCTGACTGAGCTTGGCTTTCTTTGCCTTCTTGTTGCCTTATTTTCAGGACTAACAATTTCTCTTTCTATAGGCTTCAGACTAGCTAGCTGTATTTTCTGCCTAGTTTCCTCCAAACATATTCACTACATCTGATTGAGTCATTCAAGCTTGTATCACAGGAGCTCAACCACAAAAACTAATAAAACATAAGCTCAGTGCACACATTCCTTTAGTGTATGTTTTAAAACTTTAATTTCATGAGCACCACAGGGTGCAACACCTCCTGCACTCCTCATGGGGAATTTACCCTACATTAACTTTATTTATTATACTCACGAGATGGTAACTGCGACCGAGTGAAAGAGTTGGCACTGGCAGACACTGTAATGTCTGTCTCACTCTTCCTGCCTTATGCAGAACCACACCCCCCCTTCAGAACTCACTGTCATGCAAATTTTATGACCTTGTTCCACTGTGTAGCAGGATTGAAGATATGAGCAAGTACCAAGTGGTGCAACTATGCTTGGTCAAGTGCAACTGAAGTTTTTGTGACACATAAGAGACTAAAGTCCTTCCTATCAGACAGTACTGTTTAGCATGGATCTATGGAAAAGATGAATTTTCGAAATAGTAGAATTTCATATGATCGACTATTTAAAAAGTCATAAGTATCCATATTTGTTTCAACAGTGAATTCTCCTGATATTGCAGTACAGTGGGGATCTGGACTTTTCTCCACTGTAGTGAGATCTTGGAGTTAGTATATAAAATTAGCAGGGGGATGTTTTTGATTTTTTACATATATTCAACTTTTTAAATCGAAAACCTGAAGTAGTAAGTCGCAGAAACAAAACTTTTATTGTAAAATACATACATACATATATATATATATATATATATATATATATATATATATATATATATCTGTATATACATATATATATGAATATATATATATATATATATATATATATATATATATATATATATAAAATATATGCATGTGTGTGTGTGTGTGTGTATGTATGTATGTATATATATATATATATATATATATATATACATATACGGATCACCTTTAAAACTCGAAACCGCTGTTCGAAACACTAACGACCGAAACGAAAAGACTCAAAACATAAGAGGCCGACAACGCAAAACACCGAAAACCATTACACCAACACAGTCCACTACATAACATATGCACTATCCCTAACCCAAACCCTAACCCTAAGGTCCGACACTACCGCACTTACCCTACCTGCACCCTAACCCTAACTCACTTAACCCACCCCTAACCCACAGTCCCTCACCATCGCACACACACCCTACCTGCACCCTAACCCTAACTCACTTAACCCACCCCTAACCCACAGTCCCTCACTATCGCACACTTACCTGTCCGCTCCCTAACACTAAATCCCTCACTCGATCGCACACTTACCGAGTCCCTAACCCACAGTCCCTCACCATCGCACACACACCCTACCTGCACCCTAACCCTAACTCACTTAACCCACCCCTAACCCACAGTCCCTCACCATCGCACACACACCCTACCTGCACCCTAACCCTAACTCACTTAACCCACCCCTAACCCACAGTCCCTCACTATCGCACACTTACCTGTCCGCTCCCTAACACTAAATCCCTCACTCGATCGCACACTTACCGAGTCCCTAACCCACAGTCCCTCACAATCGCACACACACCCTACCTGCACCCTAACCCTAACTCACTTAACCCACCCCTAACCCACAGTCCCTCACCATCGCACACACACCCTACCTGCACCCTAACCCTAACTCACTTAACCCACCCCTAACCCACAGTCCCTCACTATCGCACATTTACCTGTCCGCTCCCTAACACTAAATCCCTCACTCGATCGCACACTTACCGAGTCCCTAACCCACAGTCCCTCACCATCGCACACACACCCTACCTGCACCCTAACCCTAACTCACTTAACCCACCCCTAACCCACAGTACCTCACCATCGCACACACACCCTACCTGCACCCTAACCCTAACTCACTTAACCCACCCCTAACCCACAGTCCCTCACTATCGCACACTTACCTGTCCGCTCCCTAACACTAAATCCCTCACTCGATCGCATACTTACCGAGTCCGTCCTTTTCGGTCATCTGCGTTTTCGGTATTCTCGTCCCGTCGGATTCCGTTTCGGGCAAACGCGATTTCGAGATTTTAAAGGTGACCCACATATACATATATATATATATATATATATATATATATATATATATATATATATACATATATATTATAGGTTCATAGGTTCATACTAGGCTATCTGCCCTAGGGCATTTATAAGCCTAGCCAGAGTGTGTTTGGCTTTCACCACCCATTTTAAATTAATTTTGCTATGCCCTTTTTCGAGGTTAGTATACTGTGCCTCTGTCTAACAGTGACACAGAAGTGATACCCGGGGTAAACCTACGATCTCCCATCCACTCATCAAGATTCCTCTTGAAGAGAGTAAATGAGGGACTCTGCCTAACCTGGACTGGGATTTTATTCCAGAGTGAAGGGAGCCTCTGGGTTATGAATCTATCCCTCCAGCATGTCCTATTTATTTCAGTGCTGAGGTTCAAGTCTCTCGAGCGCGTAGCTCGATGGGAATTGGATTTTCTGAGATGCAGCATGTCCATTAATTCCGGGTTGGACATGGCTTTATACGTCAGGCACAGATCGCCTCTGAGCAGGGGGTATGCCACTGAGTAGAGCTGGAGTTTCTTTAACCGGGCAGCATATGGCATCTGTTTGAGCCCTTTGATCCTCTTGGTGAGGTACTTTTGGGGTCTTTCCAGTTGCTGCAGGTGTCTGGTAAGGTACATCCCAAAAAGGGCATTGTACTCAATTATGGGCCTGATGAGGGATGAGTAAAGAGGCACGATGACCTCCCCTGATCTAGATCCTTCATGATTAGGTGGGCTATATAAAATGTTTTTCTAACCACTTTGGCCATGTGGTTGTTAAATGAGAGATTGCTATCAACTTGGGTCCCCAGGTCACTAATTACTTCTGTACTTAATGGATTACCACCTATGTGGTAATTTGTGGGCACTTTGTTTTTGCCAAAGGGGATGACTATACACTTTTTGGCATTTAGCTTGAGGCCATGGCTCTAGCACCAGTTGTCTGTTTCTATGAGGCCCTTTTGGAGGATGCTGGTGTTGGCTGGAGAGTCGATTATGGCGCCCAGTTTGCAGTTATCTGCGAACTTGGTCAGCCACAGTCCTCCCATGTTGGCCTGTACCTCCGAAAAATATATACCGAACAAGAGAGGTCCCAGGACTGAGCCTTGTGGGATGCCACTTGTAACTTGTTTGGAGTCTGATATGCCTCCAGCAATTCTAACCATGTGGGTTCTGTCCTTGAGCCAGTTTGCAACCCATCTAGTGACATAGGGGTTTATATTTAAGCTGGTGAGCTTATCTATAATGCCCGAGTGGGGTATTGTATCGAAGGCTTTTGCGAGGTCCAGGTAGGCTGTGTGGATCACCTTCCCCTCATCAATGGCCTTGGTGACTGTTTCAAAGAAATTGACCAGCTTTAAGAGGCAGGATCTGCCCTTAACAAAGCCGAACTAGGTAAGATCCTGTATCTGTAGGTCCCCAATATCTTTATTTATGAGGTCCATGATGATCCTTTCCATAGCTTTGCAGACCAAGCTAGTCAGGCTTATGGGGCGATAGTTTCCAGGATCCGGTGAGGCACCACCTTTGTGGAGAGGGACCACTGTTGCTGTACACCACTCTTTAGGTACATATCCTGTAGTAAGGCTGAGATTGAACAGTAGTTTTATGTTTGGGTTTAGCTCTTCTTGGAGTTCATGTAGGACGCAGCCTGGGACACTGTCTAGTCCCATTGATGCTGTGATTTTTGCTTTGGAGAGGGTGGCTCTTACCTGAGCATCTGAGATGTCAGGGAGGGCAGCACTCTGCTGGGATAGATATTTGACCTTTTGGTGGGAAGGGGGGGGGGGGTTGTGCTGAACCTGTTAGCTAGGATGTTGGCAATGTCTGTGGGTTTGGTGTATTTTTTGTCATTTTGGACTAATCCTGAGCATATCTGGGAATTCCCACCCAGGTTCCTAACATAACTAAAGAAAGCCTTGTGATTATCCTTAGTGTCCTGTGCAATTTTTCTCTCAAAGCTGGCCTTAGACAATTTTATGAGTGCCCGTAGTTTTTTGCTAATACTGATCAGAGATGCCTTCATTTTTGGGATTTTGCTCTATCATGTTGTAGCTTCCTCCTTCTATTGTATAGTTTGTTTATGGCTGGGCTCCACCAGACAGGACGTCTGCCTTTGGAGGATTGGGTCTTGGTTTTATTTGGGATTGCATGATCCATGCATTCCTGAAGGTGGTTATAGAATGTGTTTATAAAGGATTCTGTGGTCTGGGTCGTATTTTCCACAGGCCCGGGGGCTTTGAAGGATTCCACCTCAATTTTGAGGAGTGTGAAATTTGCTTTAGAGAAGTTTTTCACTGTGGTTTTCTGGGCAGGGGGTGGGGTCGGGATGTGAATATCCAGTGAGATTAGTTTATGGTCTGATCTTACCAGTGAGGGATACACTTCAGGTCTGGAGCATAGAGTCCCCATGTTGGTGATGATCAAGTCCAGTATGTTTTCCCCTCTTGTGGGAGTGGTAACAAGTTGTTCCATAGCATTTGAGTTTATAAATTCTAGGAACCTTTGGGCTAGGTGTTGGAGCAAGAGTAATGCTTCCAGTCTATGTTTGGGTAGTTGAAGTTGCCCAGTATAATGGTGTTTGGAGAGTCCTTCATATTTTCCAGTGTTCTCTGGAAGGCCGAGTGGGGTTCCTGGGTTTGGGATGGTAGTCTGTAGCAGGCTATAAACTGGAAAGAAGTTTTACCCACTGTTAGTTGCACATGGATAGTCTCTGATGCTTTGTGCTGTGCCACCAACCTGGAAGTGTGGGTATCTTTGACGAATATTGATACTCCCCCTCCTTTTGTGGTTCGGTCCAAGTTTTGGGGCCGAAAAGCATGGTATGAGGTATAACCTGGTAGTGCTGGGGTGCTCTCGGGAGCCTTGAACCAGGTTTCTATCACTGCACAGATATCAATGTTCTCCATGCTAAGGAGAGTTTCGAGTGCGTGCATTTTGATGTTTAGACTTCTGGCGTTGAGTAGCATTACTCTTAGTTTCTTATCCCTTGTGATACCTATGGAGGTGGGTTTGTCTTTTGAGCCTTGCCTAAAAAAGGCACTGTGAGGGTGGCAAGAGCTTTTGCCAATATCCGAAAGCCCAGGGGTGACAGGTGCAAGCCGTCCCTAGCAAAGCATCGTGGCTTGTCAAGCATGTCATCCCAGGCTGACAGGCATTGGATCCCCTTTGAATGACACCAATACTTAAGCCAATTGTTGAAATTGATCATCTTGTCTTCATACTGTGGCATCATTCTTGGTGAGTGTAAGATGCTACTCATGGTCAGGGTCATACCGGCCTGGGCTACATGCTCAGAGAGCTCCTCTATGTCTCTTTTCATGTAATCCAGGGAGGTACATCTCAGGTCGTTCACACCAGCATGGACAATGACTGAGTCATATTTGTACTTGCCTTGGAGTGACCTAAGTGCTTGTGTTGTGTGTCGGATCCTAGCGCCCGACAGGCAGCTCACCGTGACCTTCTTGTTCAGCCTGGTGAGCGGGACGTCAGTGTGCCTAACGATAGAGTCACCTATTACAAGTGTATCAGGTATGTTGTTTAGCCTTAAGGGCTGTGACTGTTCGGCACACTGGCTTTGTGAGCTATGTGTTGCACGTGTTTTGTTTTGGGGTAGCGGTTGCTTGGGTGTCTGCTTTCGAGGTCTCTGCTGCTTAGGCAGATTTTTATTTAGAGCCTCCAAGTATGTTTTTGTGTGTTTGTGTTTGGTTTGCTGTCATGGTAGGTCTATGTGAGACTGGAATTGTAGTGAGTGTGGTTTCCTTCTCCTCCTGACTGGTTACACCAGTACTGAGTTGAGAGAGCTTAGCCTCCAGTTTGGCTATATGGTTGCATCTCTCACATGTGTTGGAATTTGTTGGGAGATGGAGAGGGTTGTCTGTGTATATGAGGCAGTTGTAACATTGCCCCAAGATTCCCAGATTCACCAGCTGGACTGGAGAGGAGATTGACAACTGACCTTTGGACATGCTAGAATAGTATTGGGAATTCCTTTATAATTGAAAAACAGGGCCAATGGGGAACAAGGTACTCAAGGGGAGTTTGTGTGGGTGTAGTGCTTTTAATTTTTTAGTGCTGACTTATATAATTGCTTTAGTGAGCAAGTGCCAGGTAACTTAAATGCAATGTGTTACAGGTCTGAAAAGCCGTGTTTTAGGTGGGATTAGCGTTTCAGGGAAATAACAAGCAAACAAACAACAAGCATACAAACAAAGCTAGATTCAGCAGGCCTGGATCTAGTCTGTGCTACAGCAAACAAGGATGTAAGCTACCTGTTCTGCCACTATAGTGCAGACCACAAACCTTCTTAATGTAAAACAACTGGTCTGAAGCCCAAGTGCTTAAACGAAAAGGCTTAGAATGAGTTACACCAAGCAGTAATAAATACAATTGAGTAGTTTTAAGATGACGCAAAAGCAAAATAAAGTAGGAAGAAATACAAATACAGTAAAAGCAGATACATTTTTTTTTTTTTGAGTGAGCAAATGAGATGGGCCCAGGAGTTACAGGACAGAAACAAGTGCAAATGCAGGCCTTCAAATCAGAAAGTTGAGAGAGATGGAAGACTGCCCAAACAGCCAATAACTACAAATTCTGGGCCAGAACCACTCCTTATGTGGTAGACAGGTTACCTAATGCTTACCACTCCCACTGATAAGCTAGAAGGCTTCCCTCCAACACAGAAAGGCTTGGGGGGCTCAGAAGCTTACAAACACTCCTGGATACAGAAAAATCTGTATCTGGAACACTAATTGCAGGAAAGGTAGGAAACAGGCTTACACATTTTTTTATATATACATATATATATATATATATATATATATATATATATATGTGTGTGTGTGTGTGTGTGTGTGTGTGTGTGTGTGTGTGTGTGTGTGTGTGTGTGTGTGTGTTTATCTTCATATGTTTGACGGCCACATCTTCGAAACTGCTGCCGCGAACTGCAAACCACGAATTTCCAAAATCGTAAAAACCGAAACACCGAATTAGAAAATCTCTCCCCCTTTTGACCCATGGTAGCACTTGTTTCAGTGGTGGAGTGATCGGAAATGTAGTAATTCGATATTATTTAGACGTTTAGGGAAGTCGGCATGACGGAATTCGCCTAAAGGGTTCGCGTATGTGCACATTTGAAGAATGTGCTTTCAGACATATGAAGGTAAACCTATATATATATATATATATATATATATATATATATATATATATATTAGTTATTTTGTGTGGCTAAGTTAAACGTGTGTTAGCAGAAGTAACAAGTTATACATAAAAGCTATGAAATCCTGTAAAGATTGGCAATAAAGTATAATTATGAAATTATACTTTTTTTTTAAATAAAGCATGTCATTCTGAAATCCACACGTAATATTCTAATAATTGACTTACTCAGAATGTCCCAGACTGCCATCATTTGTTAATAAACAAGACCTGTTGTTCCTGCTAAAGTTATTTGAGAATGCTGTAAAGTCACTAGTGGTACAGTTAGACTGGACATCCCAAAATCTAGCATTCTTCATTTTTGTGGACAAGTCATGTTTTGTTTTCTTAAACAATGTAAATAATAATGATATTGTCTTTTTGTCTAGAGGTAGGGTATTAATATTATGTAAGTAAAGAGTCATTCTGACTGAGATGGAAGAATGGTGGCTTTCTTTGCAAATTTTACCAGTTGTCAAACATTAAATATTTTTTTCTTTGCACTCTAACAACTAGCTGTACTTCATATGAAGGTATATTTTGGATGTATTCAACTTCTTAATTTCTGTCACACCACATTTCTAGTAATAGTCTTTTGTATTAAAATTTGTAAAGGGGGTACTTTTTTAGATACCTTTCTATTTCTGATTACTGTTATACCTGTATACTATCATTTTAAGCTTGCCTTTGTTGTCTATATATCATTAGTTCACTCCCTTTGGGTGAATTTATTTTTATGCTTTTCATATTTTACTCAAGTAATTGTTTGACAACTTGAAGTAAATACGTCCTCTTACTTCATCTTTTAGGTTGCATTTCCTTTGCTTAGACCTCCTTCATTCTAATTCTACATTTGACATTTTGCAATGCCTTGAAGTTAGACTGTACTATGTTTCTAGGTAACCCATCATTTCCTTGTTTTTTTTGTCCTTTGAAAAGTATGCTGTAAAACACATTTTTGTAACATCTTAAGGCAGATTTTTTTAAACCCTCTGACTTCCCAGAACAAAAATATTTCATATATATCTTCTAAATAAAATGCCAACCATTTGTTGTTGGTACTGAAGGTTTCTTCTACATTACTGAGACCTAAAGACTTCATTATTTAATTTCCATTCACTTTTCTAAAATGCTGCTCTTTAACAGTCAGTTCTTATCTTACCCCTTACCCATGTCTTTGCAGAACTGCCTCATCAAATAAACCATATTTCTCCTTGCTCTAAAAAAATGTTGATTTATTGCCCACAGAAATAATCCAGCTACAGAAATCATAAGCTCTTTTCAGGCACTGCTGTTCTGGGCTGTGTTCCAAATGGCTATGCATTATTCTACAGTACTGTATAATTCTGAAAGAATTCTATTTCTTGAAAACATGGCATTTAGTCTCAATGGGAAACTTGACGTATGCCATCCTCTTTTAAATGTGAAAATGTACTAACAAAAATGAGAATAAATTCAAGTGTTTTGAATCATCTGAAAAAGTGATGATCGAAAGCTGTTAACATGATATAGCCATGCTATTTTGAGAAATTTCCCTCAATGTCTAACCTTACAGTTAAACAGGTAACATAGTCAACGGGTAGCATGTGACATTAGAACCACTGTATCATGATCTATTTAGTTGCACAATTTTCAAATATTTTGGACCTATTAATGTGCCACACTTGCTCTGAACAGCATCCAAGTGATGTACTTTACCAAACGTCTGTGGTTATACTGCTTCCTATAGAGCTTGTTTTTCCGGGTATATCATAACCTGCCATCTTACTTTCAAACCCAAAGCATGTTCTCTCCAGTTTAACATGCCACATGCATTCATCTTTGTTCCAATAAAGGGGTTTCATTTAGCATGAAATTACTGATGAAAAATAATCATTACAAATTTAAATCTCTACATTATTTCACCTTTTATATTCTATAATGAACAAGTCATGTGTAAGATAACATTAGATACCCTTTTTGAGGCACATCAATTAATATCTGCCTACCCAAATCAAGTGAATGCATACACTATGGACAGAGAATATAACTAATCTAAATATTAATTTTGAGTGATATATTCATTTATTTACCGGGAAAGCCTGAGTCCACTTTCAGTAGAGGTGTGGGAAGAAAACCTCCAGATGCATGTCTTTCGAATGTGAGAAGAAACCTGAGCACTTGGAGGAAACACACACAAACACAGGAAGGACATGAGGACCAGAAGGCACCCCAGCAGAGAATTGAACCAGAGAGCCTCTTGCTCTGGGGCAACAATGCTAATCGCTGCAACACTGCTGAAGCAATTGACTTTGATTACTTAAATCACGTAACATCAGCATATTTGTTTACCATCGTTTCTGCTGGCCAAATGGCTACTGCAACAGTCAACGAGTTAATAGCAACCCATTAATAATGTAGCAATATTAGATGCAGCAGAAAGTTTGCAATATTTTCAGAGCCATCTACTTAAAATACAGCCTTAAAGATAATTGGATTTCTGTGATGTTACTACAGTTATCAGGACTCAGCTGTACATGTTCATTCATTCATTCCTTCTCTTGTTACTTGCTTAAGTGAGCTTAGCATTGTGAAGTTGTTTTACCCTATACCAGCACAAGGCTAATGAAATAATTTTAGAAGGTTTGCCAATATATTTTGAGGCAAATGCACATTCTCATTAATTCACACCATAAATACCTACAAGCATTACCTACAGCACATATTTGGGATGTCAGAGGTAACAAGACTTACCTTTGGGGGACTCACTTTGGTTCAAGAAGGCTGCGGAGACTCCATAAAGAGACACTTCGGCAGACAAAGGAAAAGGAGTAACAATTGCTCTGAAGAAGTGCTAACCAATGTGAAACTCAAAACAAAAAGAAAAACAACAAGGAAAAAAAAAGAATTGGAGCGATTATTTCAAATGCCTTGACTACGTCATGGGATGCTATGTGAACAGTGTGACCACTACTAGTAGTCTGTGTTACCCAATCAAAGAAATTAACCAAATTCATTAGGCAGGACCTACCCTTATTTATTATTTATGAATGTATTTATTTATTTAGTTATTTATTTGATTTTAGGCAGAAAGCCCCTTTTCAGTGGATGCCTGTGGAGAAAAGATCCTCAGAAAAATCGTATTTTATTTATAGTTTTGTAACAGAGGATACATCTGTATTTCACATAATACTGATAGTTTGTGCACTTACATTTTAACATTACATTTTAACATAACATACATATGTGTAATGAATTAGCATTTAATACTGTTTAGGCACACGGTGGTGACAATAGAGAAACATGAGATACTATTGTGATTAATGACTTTGGCCTTATAACATATAGCTAGACCCAAAATATCTATTAAAGTCTTACACATTTGCTAGACATAAAACAGAGGGGCAGATAGAAGTGATACAAAAACCTGAACACATGAACCCACACACACACACACACACACACACACACACACACACACACACACACACACATACACACACACACACACACACACACACACACACACACACACACATATATATATATGGATTTGCTTCTATTTACTGAAACCCAACTCAGTTGAATGACGAGATAACGTTACCAAAAATTTAATTTAACGAACAACCGGATCACCGTAATTTATCTCGGGGAAACTAACCATGATAACCAACACTTTAAAAAGAAACCAAAGCAAATCAAACCCACTCAAGTGAGGGGATTGCCCCGCCCCCCAAGTATACCAATGCTGAGATCATGCTATGATCAAGAAAAGGGTAAACTTCACCATGGTGGCCAAATGGTTGGTTTCCCAGAGCTAAATTACAGTGATCTGGGTGTATGTTAAATTAAATTTACAGCAACATCTTCTCATTTTGTAGTTTGATTAAGTGAGAATTTTGGAAATAGAAGTGTGTGTGTATATATATGTGTGTATATATATATATATATATATATATATATATATATATATATACATATATATATATATATATATATATATATATATATATATATATACATATATATATATATATATATATATATATATATATATATATATATATATATAGGTCTACTTCATTTGACCTAACTTTCATTTCCTGACACCCATTTGCCTGAGATCAAATCACTGAAATTTCATTTGCCTGACACTTCATTTGCCCGACACTTCATTTCACTGACAAGTATTATTAGCAAGAAAATTGAATATGCCCCCTTCCCCACTGTAGTGCGACCCTGGAGTTAGAATATATAGTTAGGGGGGGTGTGGGGGGCACAGTCCCTCACAAGGGGGGGTGGGGGGTGAAGCCCCCACTTACTTTTCTTTTACTAAGCAATATTACATCAAAAGTTAACAATATCATATGAAATGAAGTGGGGGGCTTCGCCCCACACACCCCCCCATTGTGGGGCTGTGCCACACCCCTAACTATATATTCTAACTCCACGGTCGCACTACAGTGGGGAAGGGGGCATATTCCATTTTCTTGCTAATAATACTTATCAGTGAAATGAAGTGTCGGGCAAATGAAGTGTCAGGCAAATGAAATTTCAGTCAAATGGGGTCAGGCAAATGAGTGTCAGGCAAATGAAAGTTAGGTCAAATGAAGTAGACCCATATATATACATATATATATATATATATATATATATATATATATATATATATATATATATATATATATATATATATATATATATATATATATATATATATATATATATATATATATATATATACATATATATATATATATATATATATATATATATATATATATATACATACAGTATTTGATATTTCAGTATTTCAAGATTATAAAGTGAAACCATATATATATATATATATATATATATATATATATATATATATACATACATACAGATATATACATATATATATATACATATATATATATATATATATATATATATATACATACATATATATACATATATATATATATATATACATACATATATATATATATATATATATATATATGTATGTATATATATATATATATATTCTTGAAATACTGAAATCTCAAATTTCAGTATCCCGAGACCATAAACTGGAATTTTCGAATTCCCAAAACTCCATAAGTGCGAATCCAGAAATGTCAAATTCGCAGTTATGGTGTTCCAGTATTTGGTGCAGGATGTATCGTGTAGTTTGTGGATTTAGCTAGTATGTAAGGTAAATGGGCATTCTGTTGGGTTTGTAGGTATGTGTTTGAGTGTATGGGAGTGTGTTTGGAAGTTGTATGTGTGAGTTAGGGTAGGCAGGTAACAGTATGAGTGTTTAAGTGTTGAAAGTGGTGGTGTTCATATATTTGTGATGTGTGTGTGTGTGAGGGTACTGTAGAGTGTGTACTGGTGAGTTTGCTGTCTTTTTCTGTTTGGTGTGATCTCAGAGTTAGTATATATAAGTATGGGGGGTGTGGAGGGAGTAGCCCCCCACATGGGGGGTGCACAGAGGCTTGCCCCCCCCCTTTTATATGTAGTGTTGGTTTTTGTTTTTTATTTTTGTGTATTTTGTTTGTTGGTTTGTTGTAGTGTGGGTTGGATGATATATGTGTTGTGCGGTGTATGGTGTGTTTCTGTTCGTGATTTTGTGCTTTGCGGTTTCGGGATTTGGAACGTTCGACTTTATGGTCTTGGGATACTGAAATTCAAGATTTCAGTATTTCAAGATTATAAAGTGAAAACACATACGGATATATATATATATATATATATATATATATATATATATATATATATACATCAAGAAAATATGTTTTTGAGAAGAGAAAGACTCATGTAGAGAGCTTTTAAAGATATACATCATATGGAAAGAGATAAGATAGAGTGAGTAAGCTAGTTAAAGATATTGATAGGAGGAAAAATGAGAAAAACAGAGGTGCTATGGAAGATAAGATATGGGATAAAAAAGGTAGGAAACAGGGTGCTTGTAAAAAGTCAATCATACTTCATAAGACGGCCGTATATGTGATTTTGAAAAAAAATACCATTAGGATAATTATGTGGCTTAAAGCACTATAGGTCACATGTATAAATTGTTTAAGCTGGATTTTGAAACAACTTATTTTGTCTGTCAGTTTGAGTGAGAGAGGGATTGTGTTCCAGAATTTTGAGGTGTATTTAGAGTATAGACAAAGCCAAACTGATGAGGGTGTAGTCTAACAAGATTTTTGTTATAATAGTTTATCAGGTCAATTATAATTTATTCTCTGCCTTTGCAGATGTAACTCGTCTGGCTGATGGGGCTATATTTCATGGGGTCTTTGGTAGGGCCAGCCTTAAGGATTGTCATTGCCAATATTGTATGCCAAACCTTTACAGCTAAACTTAGGTTGAACATTTCACAGAGTGTCTTCTGCAAGCACTTACTTCGTACTGTTTATTAAACAACCAGATATATTGTCAGGCACCATGGAAGGAGTATTTGTGTTTCCTTGATTTAATATGGGGTTTAAAATATTCAGGGATATGTGGACTTTGCCTAGAAGTTTCAAGCATAAAATTTGCACTGAATTTGTTTGCTACTTTTTTGGTAATGTCTACTGGATAAGTATAGATGCTTCCATTCTGGTTAAGTTCAGAGCAGTGTTGAGTGTTATTCCTTAGTCTCATAATGTAACTAAAGAAAGATTTATATATATACTTTATTTATGAAGTTGTGTTATGTTCATGCACTGCATTAGCAGACCTAATATATTTTTTAAGGTCATAGCAATATTTTTGATATGATCAGACTCCTGCAACAACTGGAGAGGCCACAGAGATTTCTCACCAAGAAATTACAGGGTGCACAAAACAAGTCTTACATGGAAAGAGTGAAAGCCCTGTCAATGTATTCTGTCTCCTACAGGGGTGACCTGTGCATGACTTAAAGGGCAGTCTCTGACCTGGCCATGATGGAAATGCTACACATTCATAAATCAAACTGCAGGAGTGTCACTCACTCCAGGGATCTTAACCTAGCCTCTGACATAAGCAGGTCATGCTGGAGGGATAGATATATCTCCCAGAGACTGCCACTTCTTTGGAAATAGCTTCCATTTCATGTGAAACAGAGTCCCTCCCTCACCCTCTTCAAATGCAACCTGGATCAATGGATGGGAAAATGCAAATTCCCTCCTGGGGTGGCACCCATGCTCATCTAGAGATGAAGTCAGTACTGACTTCCATAGACCCTTACATCTCTGATGCTCACTCACCTAACCACCAACAATTAGGGCAACTTGGAATAAGTATGGCTAGGCTTGTAAGGGCTATGAACCTATGAACTTGTGAACCTATGACCCTTCGTATGAGGGTTTTTTGATCTGCTGTATTCCTTAAGAATATATTTTCTTTTATTGTTAAGAAGTCTATTTTTGTCAGCGGGCCACCAATGTTTGGTTTGAATTTCCCATTATAGTTTGATCTCTCTGGGTCTACCAGCTTGATACATTTACCTGGATGGGCATAGAACTATGAAGCTAACTTCTACGGCTGGTGCTGTTGTAAATGAATATTGTAATGTCATCACAGAATTTAATAAGATTAGTCCATTTGAAATCCTTGAATTCAGAGACATTTGCTGCAAGGTCTTCACATAATGTAATGGCAAAAATCACTAATTTATGGTCTCACCATACCTCTCAGCTGCCCAGATTTTCAAGAAAAGTTCAGATTTTTGCCTCATATTTTTTGTCTGTTCCTCATAAAATTTGTGGTTTTCTGGCAAATAGATTTACACCACTAAATAATAACATATATTTGAGTTTCAGACAACTTTCAGAAAATGCATGCTAACACAATTTCTGTCATTCTAACTACTTTCAAAGTTTACAGGAGAAATATTTAAAATGTGTCCTTATTTTTGACCCTTTACTCCCCTATTATTTTAAGCTTTGTCCAGATTTCTTGCACTAAATTTAAGAGATATGGGTCTGACTTAACCATAGAATGAGATGTCAAGGAAAGAGTACATGAAGTGGCTATATTAATATAGACAAAGTCAATGATATTGGGTTTGTTAACAATCTGCTTCCAGGAATTTTTGTTTTTTAAATATAACAGTTTCCAGGCATATCATATATTGGAATAGGTGTTTTTTTTAAGTTATTTTAAGTTTGCTGCAATAATCTGTCAGGTTCTTTTTATAGGCTAGGTATACAAAATATGCTGCTGACGTTATCCCCAACCCCTTTAGAAAATGTATTTATTTATTTTATTTTACATTAGTTAACTGGAATGGGCCAAATGGACACAGGTCCATTTTCAGCGGAGGCCCGGGGAGAAAAGGTAACATTTTACACAATATGTTAAAATACAGTATACAGAGAATTTTCAAACAATATGTTAAAATACAGTACACAGTAGAAGATATAACAAGACCTATATATACAGGAAAAAATTAGTTGCACATGGTTAATAACAGAATAACTATACAAATTCAATCATCATTAGGAGAAGACCTTGACTGTAATATATATTACAGTAGGTATATTGGGAAGTAAGGTATATAAGTAGAATAATTTGAGGACTTATGTAATACATGGACATAGCCACTTATTCCTTAAGTGTGTTCTAGGTGAGTTTTTAAAGTGAGAAGAGGTAGGGACAGAAGTCAGAGCAGGAGGGAGATTATTCCAGGTTCTAGCTATGGAGTGGGAGAACAGTGTTTTTTCTGCAGTATTGTTAGCCCTAGAGATACAGATAAGGGGTTTATCGGAAGATTGGAGAGGACGATTTGTATTATAGTGGGTGAGAAATTGGCCTAGTGCAGGTTTTTTCTGAATGTGTTACCACATTGTAGGCAATGACTAATTGGTAATAGGTTAGTAGTTGGGAAGTTCCAGCCATTGCAGTTCCCTTAGAGTCTGGCAATGATGGGTTCTAAAGGTGGAGTTGTTTGCAAACTTGGCGATTTTATTATAACATGACTCGAGTCTGGCAAGTTCAAGTTTTCTAAGCTGGGTAAGAATTAGAGCAGCATATATTAGGGTGGACAAGAGGTGAGTTTGGGCTAAGGTAAACCGTGCTTGTTTTGAGAGGGATTTCCTGTGCCTATATAGTGTTCCCATTTTTTATGGACTTTTTTGATAGTTTGTGCAATATGGATGTTGAAGTGTAGATCTTTATCAATTTCAATGCCTAGGAGTTTGGTATGGTCAAAGGGAGAGATAATAGTGCCATTTTTGGAGGAAATAGTGAAGGATAGAGGGGTGGAAATGGTTTTGTTGGGAGTGAAAAGTAGTAATTTGGTTTTATTAGGTTTTAGGATAAGTTGGATCTGAGTGATCCAACTTTCCACAGAGCTAAAGGATTCCTGGGTGAGTTGTTGTAGGGTGGGAAGTGATGGAGCTGAACAGATAAGAGTTGAATCATCAGCGTATTCTATAAGCGAAGCATGCTGTGTGGTCGTATGGAGATCATTGGTAAATATGGAGAAAAGAAGTGGGCCTAATATGGAGCCTTGTGGTACACCTGTGATAGTTGGGAGTAAGGGGGATAGTACACTTTGCCATTAGACAGATTGTTGCCTATTTGATAGATAGCTTTTAAACTAGGCTATAGCAGAAGGGGCAAAGGATAGGGATGTCAGGGTGTCTAGTAGTAAGGAATGTGAAACCATGTCAAATGCTTTGGAGAGGTCTAGAAATATTGCAGATACAAAGTTATTATTTCTATGTTGGTTGATCAGATTGGTGTAGGAGAGCAGAGCGGTGCTTGTGTTATGGTGTTGTTGGAAGCCATGCTGTGTGGGGGAGAGGGGATAGTGTGAGTTTAAGAACTGCGTTACCTGAGAATGTATACATTTCTCTAGTATTTTAGATAAGGGGGGTAGAATGGAAAGGGTAAAAGCACAAGCCAAACCAAAAACTCCTTACTGCAGCAAAAGGGAGGTCCCAGCAGCCAAGCACAAGCCCACAAAAAGCCAAGGCATAGTTAGTAGCTAAGTCCGCAATACAAATACTTCTTTATTTAAAAACAGCAAACAGGAAAAATAACGTAAAGCGCTTTTCATCTCACTGGTAGTGAGACTTCCTCAGACAAACTTTCAAGTGTAAAGCAACTCTTTAAATACCCTACCCAATGTCTAATTAACACTTCTTCAATTAATTCATTGAATTAATACCAACCATTTCAATGTGATAGCTTTGCAATTCAGTGTCAAACAGTACTGCAATCCTGTTTACATTCACATTTCCAAATGCAATGCTTCAGTCAATGATCTCAACATTCCAGACTTTACTACAACAGCTTTAAACCTAAGGTTCTAACAAACCTTCATTAAAACATTAAATCCATATTCAATTTAGTATAATTTCAAATCTTTACGGCTAGCTTAGAACATAAGTTAAATGCAGTCCGTTACAACTGATACCTTCGCACACTGAAATAAAACAGTTGATGTTACCTGTCTGTCCATACTCCGGTAGTAACCAACATTCTTTTGATAATTACAATATCCAAATTGGAAAAATATTTTTTGCCCTTTAGTCATATAAAGTAGTTTAACTGTTTCTATCATTGTTGACTAATTGTTACAATTCACCTCCACCTTGTCAGTTATGAGTATACGTAACAGCACTACGTAGTGGAGTTTGCATTTAAAGCAACAGTACTGTACTTAATAAGCTCCACTGTAACCTATTCCACACGAACACCCAAAGCCTGGATAGTGGCATGGTCAATTAAACCTGTAGCAGTAGGGTGTTCTAAAGTGTTTCACACTTTAAAAAAAAATCCTATGCCAATGTTAAAAACTCTTAAACTTCCAAATATATTAAAAATGTACATGAGGACCCCTTCAACTACACATAAACATTTGACTGCACATAAGTAAATATGTCCTACAGATGTTAAAAATTAATAGTTTCAATTCAACCATAGTGATATAGAAAATGTTCAAAAATATCAAAAAATAATATAAATATGTTTGCTGAATAAATGTATTGGACCTAGTCCCCAATCCCTAAGAAAGGTGTCCCCTCAGCTATTGATCTCCGTCATCTTGCTAGACTTTTCAGTTTTAATATACATTTGATTGAATAATATTCATTCAGTCCTGGGTACTGGCAGGCTCTGGTCTGTATTCGCCACATTAATTCTAATTATTACAACATCAAAGAACTAGGACCTCATCTCATCCACCTTAATTGAGACTATAGCTCTAAATTTAAATGAATGTGTAGGGCAGTCTAGGGTATGTTTAGCAATCGTGCTGTTTTGTTTCAAGGTTTGGGTGCTATAAAGATGTTCATACACCCTTTCCTTAAATTTCTGGTCTGTTTTCCCTATGTAGAAAACAAGGCAATTCTGGCAGCACGCCAAATAAACCACACCTTTTCTATTACAATCAAATTAAGGAACAATTTATGCTAAACATACCCTAGACTGCATGTTTTATTCATTTTTTTATAAATATGTATTTATTTTTATATTTTTATACATATATATTTGTATATATATTTTTTATATTCTTATGTATAATATTATATAACTTGTGTTGTTTTTTAAGATAGAACCTGATATAATGTAATGCTAATTGCTAATAAGAAGTGTTGGTTTTTTAAAAAAGTTTTTACTGAAAGGAATCTTTATGTAAATTACTTACACATTTAAGTAGGTAATTGTGACTAATTAACTGCAATGTGCTAGTAGGTAAATCTTTAAAATGCTTGGTTAGATAGTTTGACATTGTAATACAGTCTGAAGAAACGATCTGGGTAGATTGCGAAAGCGCTTACTTCTTTTTGTTTAATAAAAGGTAAATCTGTCGTGGAACTCTGCAACTTCTTTATTCTACAATTTTGGTACTCTGTGTCATTGTCAGAGTGAACTCAGTACTCAGTCCATTTTCTTTGCATTGGTGTGTTGTTGGGAGAGAGACTGAGACATGGCAGAAGGATATGATACAGAACCGAATGGTTTACATGGACATAACTCTAATACCTGTATACAGAAAGAACGATTCAATCATATCTTGGTTATGGACAATAACCCTCTAATGCAAATACCTGTGTTCTCTGAAGATTGCTCCATGGATATTAATGAAGAAACAAGTATGGCCTTTCGAGACAAGTATAGGAACAATGGGAACAAACTCTACAAGTTCAAAAGGCTGTAGTGGCCGTGGTTCCACATGGAAGCATCACTGAGATATAAAATAGTACCCAGAGGTTTAAGGGTCTAACTATGCCCACATACGGAGATCAATTTCCTCAACTACTAAAAAAAGTGGCAACAACTGAACCTGCAACTTAGCTATGATTACATGCATCTACTTATAGATTTCTTTTTACCACAAGAAAAAGAACTGGCAACCAAATTAAATGGATTACAAGATGAACTGTATGCCACATTTAGTACAGATGTAATAGCTGACAAAAATGGATATTTTAAATGAAAACATTCTGTAATATGAAAAAAGATTGCAGAACATTAAAAGTAAGAAACTGCAGCATGATATGAATGATTTTCAAACAGGGGTGGTGTTTGCTTGGTTTAAACCTTCCCATATGATTAGGAACTTGCAAATCAACCAACCAGAACATGAAGATGAACATACACATCAACCTACTGAGAGAGAAGAGGCACATACAGGAAATTTATCACCCGGAAGAGAAGCACCCACACAAACTGGTACGATGGAACAGCAATCAAATAGAACACCACCAGGGAACCCCGTAGTACGTAAAAACATTAAGGGCACAGTTAATAATAACTCTAAGAAAGGCCCTTTACCTCCTTTTTCAATGCAATTGAGGGAGACGAATGGGACTACCATCGAGCCGTTTGTACTAAACACACATTTCCCAATAAAGAACAGATCGAGGAGCAGAGGTTGGAAAGCTCCTGCACGATATAACCAGACAACAGCAACATGTCAAACAGGAATAAACACCCGCAGCAGGAATTAGAGGGGCTGGTAGTGAACCTCTCCTCATTTGAACTAACAGGTGTGCATTTAGTAGTTTTAAATAGAGGTTTATCATTTATACTGGCACAGAAAAATGAGATGGTTGAATTAATAAAAGAACTAAAATTATTCGGTAGGACATTGACTCTTAAAACAAGTTTTAAAAATACAGATGATATGCACTTTAATTGTTATAAGAAACCTAGTAGCTTTATACCTAAACCACATCCTATGGTATCTGTTTGTGAAAAAGAGATACGTGAAGTTTTTGAGCATGATAGACCAAAACATTTTTATAACTTAAACAGAGATGAAATGGCTGCATTAAATGAACTACACAACTTGAAATCTATTGTAATTAGACCAGCAGATAAGGGCGGAGGCATTATTGTCATGGATAAAAGTTTATATATAGAGCAAATGATGAATTTACTATCTGATGATGAAACATATGTACAGATTAATAATACTATCTTAAAAGGAATATTAGATAGGATTGAATTTTATCTTTTTGACATGTTGATGGTGAATATGTTCTCAGAAGAACTTTTTAAATACTTTAGAATAGAACATCCTACTATTCCCATTATATATGGATTACCAAAAATTCATAAGAATTTAATGTGCCCCCCCTATGAGACCCATAGTCTCTAGTAAAGGCTGGGTCACAGAACCACTGTCAATTTTTATAGAGAAGAACTTGCACTCTGTTTTAGATACATGTAACTCAATTTTAAAAGATACCAAGACCTTTTTACAGAAATTATATATAGAGACAAAGGGATTACATCAAGACTTTCTGTTAGTTACACTTGACATTAATTCTCTTTTTACAGTCATCCCTAACCAATGGGGTACTGATAGGATTCGAGAACTACTTATTGATGAGCAATCATTCCCCAATGACAAAGTTGGAATGATATGTGGATTATTAGAAATAGTCTTGGAGAATAATGTTTTTAATTTCGGTGAACATTATTATCTACAAAAGATAGGCATAGCTATGGTTGTGCCAATAGCTACGCCAATCTAGCTTTGGTGCAGTGGGAAAACACATGTTTATTGCAAGGACATGAGTATAGCAAACGTGTTATGCTATGTACGGTTCGTGGACAACCTCTTTATTTTATGGGGGAAGTCAGAAACTGAATTAAAAGACTTTATAGATTATCTTCATACTGCAACAACTTTTTTGAAATTTACTTATAAATATTCTTATGATAAAATTGAATTCCTGGATGATATGGTTCAAAAATCTGGGTTAAAGAACATGAAAACTAGTCTATAGAGGAAACTGATAAGGAAAAACTGTTTACTGAATAAAGGTAGTATGTATCCCAGACATGTTAGCAGAAATGTCCTAAAAGGACAGATGATTAGGAACATGAGAATACATAACAGTGACAGTGAACTTACGCAAGCAACTGAAACACTGAAGGATGAGTTTATCAGCAGAGGCTATTCTAAATCTGAAATAGATTTATGTGTCAATGAAGCACTTGCTGAAAGAGGGAGCAAAGGTTGACCTTATTTCTCAGAGGGAATAGGAAACCAAGAGACAAAGGACAGACAACAAAATGACATGAGACTGAGACACGATATAAATGTGTTCTGTGATGTTTTTAAAAAGAATTGGAATAGTCTAACTGCATCGAAGCATTTGGAAACAGTGATAGACTCTGTACAACACTTTTCCTTCATTAACAAAAAGACTTTAAGGAGGCAGTTATGTTATAAATCACACAATATCATACATGAGGTTACATCACAGAGGAAAGGTACCTACCCCTGTGGAAAATGTACAGCATGCAGATACAGTTTTTCTTGCACTACCTTTTTTCATCCAGTCAATAAATTCAGAATAGAAGCAAATATGTATGCAGATTGTAGAACTAATAATATAGTATACTTCAGTTTTTGTCAGATATGTAAAGCATATTATATAGGTAAAACAAATAGGATGTTAAAAGAATGAATTTTAGAAGATACTAGAGACATTGCGACAGGTAATGAAACTAATGCTCTAGCCAAACATATTCTAAAAGAAGGGAAAAACCATAATTTTATTTTTTTTGTGCTTGAGGTAGTTAAGGAAGGCTTAACAGAAGGTGACATAAAAAACAGAATGGAAGAATCTGAACAAAAGTGGATAATAAAACTGAATGCTGATAAGCACCCAGGTATAAATGATACAGTATCACTTAAAGCTTTCCTAAAGGCTCAACATCTAAAACATTAAATAGATATTGATGCCCTTGCATGAGTTTATTTAAATATAGCCATGCTTTATTATGCAGCATGTTGCCCTTGCCCTAGGTCTATATTCCTTCCAATTGAATTCAAGTGTATATTAAATAATTAAATTTTTGTCTGTCAAGATGGTTAAGACTTTGCCAGGAGGTTTTATTATAACAATATGAATATACATGCACTGTATATGCATGTTTTATTAATTTTTCATAAATATGTATTTATATTTATATTTTTATACATATATATCTGTATATATATTTTTTTATATTCTCATGTATAATATTATTTAACTTTTGTTGTTTTTTAAGATATAACCTGATATAATGTAATGCTAATGGCTAATAAGTGTTGTTTTTTTAAAAAGTTTTTACTGAAAGGAATCTTTATGTAAATTACTTACACCTTTAAGTAGGTAATTGTGACTAATTAACTGCAATGTGCTAATAGGTAAAGCTTTAAAATGCTTGGTTAGAAAGTTTGACACTGTAATACAGTCTGAAGAAGTGATCTGGGTAGATCGTGAAAGCGCTTACTTCTTTTTGTTTAATAAAAGGTAAATCTAGTGTCCAATCTAGAATAGACTGTCTGTGGGGATTTTTTTGTCGATTCTTGTGGGTTCTTGGATAAGTTGGGTAAAACTGCAAAGATTAATATGCTTAGTGGGGTTGTTAGAGGCACAGGCTGGCCAATCAGTGTTCAGGTCACCTAGTAAGATGGTTTCTTGGGGGAGATTATCTGTGGCCCATTGTAACATTTCTTCAATGATGGGAGAGTTATTACCTGGGGGAATATAACAGCAGAGAATGATAGTTTTTGTGTTATTTATGCTTAGGGTTGAATGTACGGTTTCTGTATTTTGAAATTTAGGTATGGGGGGTTGTAGAGGTTTGATGTTGATTGTATTTTTGTAGAGGATAGCAACTCCACCTCTTTTGCCCACTCTGTCCAGTCTTAGGATATCATATCCTGGTGGGAGAATTGATTAATTTTGGGTACTAGGTTTTAGCCACGTCTCAGTAATGATTAGTATGTCAGGGAAGTAGTGAGCTTTAAATGTGTGTAGGTCAGAAAGTTTGTTAGAGATACTTCTGATGTTGACATTCAGAATCAATAGGTCAGAGATTTGCCTAGCAGAGAGTTTTGTGGTCCAGGGTTTTGGTGTACGTCTCCAGATATAAGTAAATTTTTAGTGAGAAATAGTATGTGTTTAATTGTGTGCACTATGTCTATGTTGGATCTAAATTGTTTTTCTAATGTAAGATGGTGTTGTGTGAGACTTATGAATGTGTAGGATTAAGCTGTCTTTAAATAATGTAGAAGAGATAGGAAAGAGGATGTGTGAGTGTATATTTGTTTGAGAAAGTGTTGTGTGTAATGTGTTTTCTAGTGATCTGTTTGTATATAATGATGTGATATTTGTTAGGTATGTGAAGGTTAGGAAGAAAAATCCTAGGATTAATGGTATTTTATGAGGGAGTAGTGGTTGGGTCTTAGTGGTTTTGGGGTTCAAGTATGAGTGTGAGTGTGAATGCATGGCAAGTAGATACTACCTACATTTTTAAGGTAGAAATTAGATAGGGGGTGCATATGAGAGATCGTTGATTTGATTGGAGGAGGGTGTGGTCAGGTGATCTGGGGTTAGAATAAATGTAGAGGTAGTGGGTGAGGGTGGGAAATAGTGGCAGGTTAGGGGAGCGGAGTGAGTCAAGCCTAGCAAGGTGAAAAGAGCGGGGCTACACCAGTCCTCCAGACTGCAGAACCTATCTATAGGGCTGGTCAGGACAGAACAGTAAAAGGAAGATACGTCTGTAATTAAGCAGGAGTGGGAGGGGGCTGTGCAGGTTCAAGATCGGGGGGGTGGTAGACACAAAGTAATACAAGGTTGTGAGTCAGAAAAACTGGACCAGGCCAGCTCCTAAAAAGAAAACAGGAAAACCAAACTAAGTCAATTCCAGGCCAGTGTAGTGCAGTATCTTCCTAGCAACTACAAATCTTATGCTGCTAATCTAGTACAGTGTGGTGAAAAGGACCACCATTTCTACATGGAAAAACAATTGAAGTATGGGCTGCAGGTACATAGGTAAACTTTTTCCAAGAGAAAGTAGTTTTAAGTAATTGACCTAGGAGTACAATAGGAAGAGAAAAATGGGGGGGGGCGGGGCAGTAGTGTGCATGTGTACAGTGAAAGGGGAAAAAGTCTTCAGTTTAGACAACAGATTAAATACAACTCTAACATACACTAGTACATCTGTAAGCACTTTAGTGTTTTACTGATGCAGGGTCCCACAGTGCAGGGCAACGAGACAGCCTTGGGTTGATTGTAGGTTGGCCAAGTCATAGGATGAAACATTTGCTGAGATGACTGGAAGTAAAAAGGAAAAGGAGGTAAATATTGGGTCTGAAGTTTTAAAACACTCTGATTACCAAGTAACTAAGATAGAGGATGCAGGGGAGGAGCAGCATATCTTGTAAGAAACACCACAATTCTATGACCAACACTAAACGTAAGGATAGCAGAGAAAGAAAATAAAAACCCAAAAAGGTAACTGTAGTTGATACCAAGCTATAATAACATACACTACACTATTCATTCTATCCAAAAGGGCATTTATACTTTTTTACATCTATCCAAAAGGGCATTTATACCTTTTTACATATCCAGCATATATCCAAAGTGGTGGAGAGTTTCAGTCTTCTGTACAGGTGTCCACTGAATGGCTATAGTGAGTGGGGAGTCTGAATCCCACTTCCTACCCTCCAATTCTCAGTTATCCAGCAACACATCTATTCTGTAATATATATCTCTTGCTTTCCAATCCATTCCTGTCCACTTTCACACCACCTTAAAAAAAGATCACTTCAGTCAAGCTATCTCAAAATCAAAATCTTCTGGATTATAACGTAGCTTTTAAAATGTTTGCTAACTCAATGCAGTGATTCATGTTACTTTCTGCAATTATCCCTCACCTTCGCCTACTCCTAAAGACCACACAGCTCACCCTTTGGTCAATTATGCACATACACATTCGCTTACAGAAACTATTCAAATGCCAGAACATACCTCTACACAGTAACAACCATCAGTCAATTCCCTTATCTGCTGTTAAACAACCACCAAAACACATTACACACCCCCACCACATCCCTAAATCCTCCTCCAAAAAATATTCATCAACTAAAAATCCATCACTCATTTTAAGTGTATAATCTTCAGCATCTAATAATCATGACTCTAAATGGATTTCCCTAGCTCTAATAAAATGTAACCACTTTCCCTGGACTTTGCTTTCATCCCACCCCACCCTCCAACTGTCTAAATTTAAAACTCTTCTCAAAAAAGCCATTGAGAAAGTCACCCCATTCAAAAATCTTATTCTAGTAAGTGACTTCAACATCCACCTCCTACTGACAAAATTCACATTAATTCATGACTACCTCACCAATGTGGGACTTGTTCAATTAGTCAGAAATACACTACACCCAATATTCATACAGACAGACTCTCAATAACAATCCTTCTCTTACTTCCACCTTCTCCATTGACCCCCCATTCAACATTGGCCACTGTCTTACAGTGTTCTCAATCCATTCACAAATCACTGCAAACCTAGATGAGATCATTACATTACTCCCAAATACACACCTAAAAATTAACAACCATAAACAATAGAAACTCTCTCCAATCGAGTGGTATAGTCTTTGCAAATGTCAACCATTCTGAAGTCAACTCCATATTTACCAACCTCCTGCTATGCCTACAAGACAGATTTTTCTCCAAAATCTTCTGGCTTCTAAAGCCAACAAAAATAAATGAATAACCAACAAATTAAAAACTTTATATAAACTTAGAGACATAACTTGAGAAGAATAGAAAATAAATCCTTCACAATCTTCTCATGACCATTTCATCTTATTTAGGAATCTAGCCAAAAAATTCATCAGACAGTAAAAAGCGATCTCTCTTTTTTCATGTCAACACACAATTAACTATATGCAAAGTAACTTTTGAAAGCTAATAAATAACATTGCTGGTCACAATCAAACACACAATACCACTCATAATGGTGTCATCAAAACTTCCTCTGGCTATTTCACAGACTCAGACTTTCTTTATGAATTCACTTCCCTCTCCACAAACATTCCAAATGCACCAATCAATCAACTCTAAACCCCAGCTATCCTACCCTTCTGATACTCATCCCTTCTATTTCAGAAAGGTAACTACCAAAGATGTCTCTGCAATTTTAGACCAAATCCCTAGTGATGCTCCTAACCAAGCTCAGACAAAATACATCAATGGTTCTTCTCTCTCTGTATAGAGCCTTTACTCCTCCCACTAAAACAGGTCAGCAACCTCTACATAACAAAAAAGACAATGTCCATACAATGGAAAATAGGCAAAGTAAAGTCTATTCACAAAACCAACAACATAGGTTCTCTGACTACAAACCTGTATTAGTCCTCCCAACACTAGTTAAGGTTCTTAAAAAGCTTATTTAAATCCAGCTGACTTCCCACCTATAATCCCTCAGTATAATCTAATCTCATCAACATGGATTCTGGTCTGGATTTAGTACCATGACTGATCATTAGTCACCCTGGCTGCTGTGCGTTCCTGCCTCTGGAGACTTGTAAAAGTCTCTTCTGCCTAGTGACCACCTGTAGGTCTGGGATTGAGTACCCTACCTAAGTCTCCTGCCACATACCCTACCTAGGGACCAAAGCTTTACAATTTTGGAAAAGCCTCTTCCCATAAAGACGCAAGAAACTCTTCTGCCTAGTGACCACCTGTAGGTCTGGGATTGAGTACCCTACCTAAGTCTCCTGCCACATACCCTACCTAAGGACCAAAGCTTTACAATTTTGGAAAAGCCTCTTCCCATAAAGACGCAAGAAAGTATGTCCTTCAGTTCTTCCAGGTTTCACAACATTGTGTTTGCATTTCTAACCCTCAGCTATTGTTAATCTCAAAACAGGTTCTGCCAGCAGCCCACCTTAGCTTCTCCCTTCCCTCGACCACCAGCAACCTTTAGTAACTACTGTTACCTGGCTCACTCCACATCCACTAGCCCTGTCAGTAGTCCCGGTAACAATTACCTGCTTAGTCCACTAGGTGGCTCCCTACTACTAAATTGCTTATCCCTGCAAACTTATTTTTCCACTTACTAATTCTGATATTTCCCACTATCTGCTAGCCTTTTGTGTTGTTTCTACCCTTTTCCTTTCTCTGATATTCTCAGCCTTGCCCCACTTAGTCCTCACTCTCCAAGCATTCCTCTATGTCCTAGGATTACGTACCTTTACTATCAGCATCTTACTGATTGTTTTCCACTCACCTCTCTTCTTTGGCTCTTCCCGCTCCGTTCGCCCTGCGGGCTCACTCTGCTCCTCTCCCTACCCCCAATTCCCACCCACCCCCACGGGTCCTACACTTATAGCTCTATAGCCACACCCCTATCCCTCCTATCCTATTACTCTCCTTCCTGCCAAATTGTTCCCTAGCCTTAACACACCCCTTCCACTCCCCCCTTCTCTATCTGTGCCCTATGACCATATTTCTTCTATTACCTTTCTCTATTACTTATACTTCTCTCCTTACACATCCTCTTTCCTCTCCAGCCATTCTTTCTCTATTCCCTATAGAATCCATTCTTATTTACCAACTGCTTTAAATAATTTACTACCCCCTCTATTGCTTACTACACTCATTTCTCTCCTCTTTATATTTCCCCTCTACTTCCTCACTTCTCAGAGTACTAAATTATGTCTCCCTACATACTAACTATGCCTTTACTCTCTGTCTTAATCATAACCACCCTTCTTGCAACATACCATCTCACCTTTCTTGAAATTTCACTTGACAACTCTCTTATCTCCACACAAAAACACACTTCTACTAGACTCACTTTCACAACTTACCCTAATGTTAATTCCACCCCTAGCTATCATCTATCTAAATTCCACAGGCAACATCACCTTACTACCCCCTACTATCTAGCAAAAAAACAAAAACCCTAACAATTCTAAAGAAGAACTATTTAACTAAACTAGTTAATCCTACCCTACAAGATGGAGACATCCACCCCAACCCTGGCCCTATCTCACCACCTCCCCAAAACTGCTCACCTAACCCCAATAGTAACTTCCTTATAGGACACCTTAACATCCAAAGCATAAATAATAAAATACCCTTCATCCATGCCCTCTTAGATATCCACTCATTTGGCATCCTTTGCCTCTCTGAAACCTGGCTTAACCCAGGCACAAAAGACTCAGAGATTATACCCCAAGGTTATAACATAATAAGACATGACCGCTTAAAACGCAAGGGTGGAGGAGTAGCAATACTTTTCAAAAATCAACTTAACATCTCTACTCAACCAGCATGCCCAAACCTAAATAGCAAAACAGAAACCATCATAATTAAACTCCAACTTAACACCAAAAAATCCATTTACATTATTTGTTTGTATCTTCCCCCAGGTACCAACATTCCAATACTAGAAGACTTTTTAAGCTGGGTTTCTACCACCTACCCCCAAGAAACCATAATTCTTGGCGATGTTAACATAGACTGGAACACTATTAATACTGTCAATCCCTCCTCTCATATTAACCTACATGGTTTCTCACAAACTATTACCTCAACTACAAGAGTCAATAAGCCCAGTAAGAAAGAGAGTATATTAGACTGGATGCTCACAAATAAAGTTAAGACACAATATAAGGTAGGTACTATGCCAGACGACATCAGCGACCACTGCCTAACCTACATTACTAGACAAAAATCAGAATATGTTAACCTCCCAAATACAAGGCTAATTCGATCTGTCAAGCACTTTAACATAGACCTTTTTAAAGCTGAACTGAGAGCATGTAAATGGAATTGCTTAAAATCACTCCCCCTGGAGGAAGCAGTATTATTCTTTAATTCTACATTCTTATCCATACTTGATTCACATGCTCCAGAACGCTCTATTAGAGTAAAGACCAAATCTGCCCCATGGCTGACCACCAATACTAAAAAACTCATGCTTGCTAGAAACAAAGCATGGACAAAATGGAGATGCAATAAACAAAACCCTGATTTAGTTAATTTCCGCCAGCTTCGAAATTTAGCAAAAAAATCAATAATCTCTGACAAGAAAAACTTCTACTGTAAACTTCAGGAAACTCATATTAACAACCCTAAACAGTTCTGGTCATCAGTAAATAGACTTCTTTCCCCAGGAACTGCTAAAACTCCTTCCCCACTAAATGCTGACCCAGAAACCCCTCTCCAGACTGCTAATGCTTTCAACTCTTTTTCTCTGAAACTATTCAAACCCTAGCCAAACAAATGAACCCTAACAACTCTCATATACCATCTAACATAACTACCTCTTCCTTCAACTTCTCTCTAAAACCTATATCTACCTCTTTCATCTACAAACTCATTCACAAACTGAAACCCTGTACCCCTTCTGCTGACAAGCTCCCTTCTCTTTTCCTTCAGAAAGCTGCCAAAGAAATTGCATATCCTATATCCTTACTTATCAACAGAACTATCCAAGAAGGAACCATCCCTGATATCTGGAAAGTCTCCTATATTATCCCACTGCATAAAGGTGGTAACTCCTTGACCTTTCCAACTTTAGACCAATTGCCCTTCTTTCACCCTAGCAAAAATCATGGAAAAATGTATTCATCAGCAACTTGTACACCATCTCTCTCTTCACAGCATAATAGCAAACTGCCAGCATGGTTTCAGACCCCATCACAGTACCACCACTGCCCTTCTATCCTTTGTAGATACTATCAACAAAAATCGAAACAACAATACTCTCTCTTCCGCTCTTTTCATTGATCTCTCTAAAGCTTTCGACATGGTCAACCACTCTCTCTTAATTAACATTCTTGAATCTCTCCCTTGTGATAAACTAGCCACTAATTGGTTTAAATCTTATCTTAACAACAGACAACAAGCAGTAATATGGGAAAACCATATCTCATCTCTCTTGCCCATTTCCATCGGAGTTCCCCAGGGCTCCATTCTGGGTCCACTTCTGTTCTCCCTCTTTATTAATGATCTTCAGACTGCTATCCCACAAGCAACCTGCTTACAATATGCAGATGATTCTACCCTTATCTGCTCAGCACCTTCCTCTACTGAACTGAGCTCATTGACCCAAAATACCTTTAACTCAGTAGAAACTTGGTTTTCTAGACGGTTTCTCCTACTAAATGCAAAAAAAACTAAACTCCTCCTCTTCTCCCCCACCACTCGGTCCCCCCCTTTAAACTTTACCATTTCTTCTAATAATGGCACTATCATCTCACCTGATCCAACTACTAAACTTTTAGGAATAACCATTGACAATAATCTTTCCTTCGATCAGCACATTAACAACACCATCAAGGTTGTTAATAGAAAAATTGGATCCCTATATCGTATCAAACCTTTTCTAACCCCAGCAACAAGAACCAAAATTGCACAATCTCATCTCCTATCTACTCTCCTATATGCTTCCCCATTTATACAAACCTCAAGAAAAACAATCTTAACAAACTTGCAACTTGCTATAATAACATAGCTCGCTTCGCCACTAGTAACCCCTTTAGGACCCACCATTGTATAAATCTAAAACAACTTGGCTGGCTCGAATTTCAAAACTACCTAAAATTCCTCAACTCACTATAGCCCACAACATATTACACCTACCTGACAACACCCCAATACTCTCTCAACTTCTAATCCCTTACAACAATCTTAACTCACTTCGCTCCTCTAGTAAACTCATGGCAAAATCAATAAAGGTAAACAACACAGCAGGTGGTTCTCTATTTACTAACACTATAGGTAGAAGCTGGAATCTCTTACCTAGTGACATAACTTTGACTACATCCCTACCACAATTCAAACAGAAAATTAAACTGTACCACCTCAATCATTGGCTTTGTTCCTGCAGTACACCTGACTAACCTTTTTCTCATACTCTATTTCTCCTTCACTCTTCTCATCACTACCTGTCTGATTTCTCCTCATTTTACTGTTCTAATCTAACTATGTACATTTTATGTATAATTGCTAATATGTAATGAACTGCTTATTGTAAACTTGTTTCTCTTTGAAATTATCTTTCATTCTGTGTGTTGTTATGACTTCCAATTTTTGCTATTTCCTAACAGTAATGATTATTTGTAATGTACTTAGTATTTAGTGGAGCTTTTCTCCTCGGGCCTCTGTTGAAAATGGACATGTATCCAGCCAGACTAGCCCGGTCAACAAATGTAAAATAAAATAAAATAAATAAATAAATAAAATAAAACTCTTGTTCTTGACATATGGCATTCTACTAAACAGAGACAAAGGCGGCAATCTACTAAACAGAGACAAAGGCCTACTTATAGATACATTTTTTTTATAAACCTCACCAAAGTCTTCAAAAGAGTTGGTCACCATCTCCTCCTAGACATACTCCACTCAGCCAACAGCAATCTGGAAGTAGCTCTTTGGTGCAAAATTTGATGTCCAATAGATATTTTAAACTACATATTGGCTCCTCCTCCACAACCATAGCACCCATGTCCAAAGGAGTTCCTCGTGGTTTCATTCTCTCACCTGTTCTCTTTGCCCATTTTGCCAACAATCTACCATTAGATATCCACCTCATAACAATAATGCTATACTATGATGAAATGATTTATGGGTCTTTCCCCTTCCCTTCTACAAAAACATAACAACTGGAACAAGGCATTAACTCATTAAAACCCTGGTAGACTCACACTACCTAATCCTCAACTGTAAAAAAAAAAAAATTAAGCCCATCACAGTCCATATGAATCAAATGAAACTCTCCCATGAAAATGGAAACGGTATTTCACTCACTAGTGCCTGGTTAAATCCCAGCGAAAACTTCCAGGACCATATCCAGTACATCAAATCCAAAGTTAATCAACTTCTCTTCTGGGAATGGAAAATCTCCCACTTCCTCACCCAGCAGCTGCAGCACAAATAGGCAGCCCCCTGTAGGAAAAAATGTGTCTCCCCTCCAAACTGCCACTAACAACATCTGCAAGTTCACCACCCTCTCTACCAGAAGAGAACACCACTGTCTCACCTTGTCAAAAGCTAAATTGATCCCCAATCCACAAATAAAAAGCACTTCTATTGGGCTCGCATCTTTACAAAATTATCATTGATCAAATATTCTCCTATTTTGCTTTTAGGATCACAGAAATACCCCTGCTGATGTATAACCTAAGATCACTAACCAACTCCAAGTATACCTACTAACCCCTTTCAACAAAGTAAAAAGCTCAGAATATGCCTTCTTGGTGCAAGTGCCAAAAATGTGAGATTCCATCCCCAGATGACCTAAAATCCATCCAACATTTTAACACCATCCACAGAGGACTAAAATACTCTGTCCTTAAGCAGACACATACCATGAAAATAAGCCTAAATCCATTACTTCCATTATCCATTATCACGAAGCTTCGGAAACCATCCAGGTGCAACTAACCATAGGCAAAACTGCTCTACAAATTGTAGCATGCTACAGGCCACCCTCTCAAACTCAGGAACCCCACAGAGCCTTCCTGAAGACACTGGAGGGTATAAATGTATCTCCAAACACCATCATATTGGGTGACTTCAACTACCCGAATATAGACTGGGAACATTACTGAAGCCCTAACTTTCTAGCCCAACGGTTCCTGGAGTTCATAAATTCAAATGCCATGGAACAGCTAGTCACTGTTCCCACGAGAGGAGAAAATATACTAGATCTCATTGTCACAAACATGGGGACAAAATGCTCCACACCGGAAGTATATCCCTCATTGGTGAGATCTGATCATAAACTAATCTCACTGGAAATCCACATCCCGCCCCATCCCAAACAAAAGACCATAGTGAAGAACTTCTCTAAAGCAAACTTCACACTACTCAAGACTGGTGTGGTATCCTTCAAGGCCCCTGAGCCAGAGGAAACCACAACCCAAGCTGAAAGCCCTTACAAATGCCTTCTATGAACACCTCCAGGACTGCATGGATCAGGCAATCCCAAATAAAACCAAGACTCTTTCCACAAAGGGCAAACGTCCAGTCTGGTGGACCCCAGCCATTAACAAACTTTACAATAAGAGGAGAAAGCTATTACATGATAGAACAAAATCCATAAAAGGGAAGTCACCCTGATCATTATTAGTAAAAATTACGAGCACTCATAAAATCAACTAAGGCCAATTTTGAGAGAAAAATTGCCATGGATTCAAAGGACAATCATAAGGCCTTTTTCAGCTATGTTAGGAACCTGGGTGGAAACTCCCAGATATGCTCAGAATTAGTCCAAAATGATACAAAAATCACTGAACCCACAGACATTGCCAACATACTGGCAGACAGGTTCAGTGCAAACTTCACCCCTCTCCCCTAAAGGAGAGATAACTATCCCAGCCAAGTGTAGCCTCCCGGACATCTCAAATGCGCAGGTGAAAGCTGCTCTCTCTAAAGCTAAAAACACAGCATCAATGGGACCGGATGGTGTCCCGGCTGTGTGCTACACGAGCTAAATGAGGAATTAACCCGCACATAAGGCAGCTGTTTAATCTCAGCCTTACCACAGGATATGTGCCCAAGGAGTGGCGTCGGCAACTGTGGTCCCACTCCACAAAGGCGGCGCCTCACGGACCCTGGTAATTCCGGCCACTTAAGCTTAACTAGTCTTGTCTGCAAAGCTATGGAGAGGATCATAATGGAGCTCCATAAACAAAGATATAGGGACTTGCAGACATTGGACCCGACCCAGTTTGGCTTTGTCAAGGGAAGATCATGCCTTTTGAACTTGGTCGACTTCTTCAAACAGTCACCAAGGCCATTGATGAGGGAAAGGCAGTCCATACAGCCTACCTTGACCTTGCAAAGGCTTTCGACACAATACCCCACTCGGTATTGTAGAAAAACTTACCAGCTTAAATGTAAACCCATATGTCACAAGATGGGTTGCAAACTGGCTTAAGGACAGAACCCACAGGGTTAGAGTTGCTGGCGCTGTGTCAGACTCCAAGCCGGTCACAAGTGGTGTCCCACAGGGCTTGGTCCTTGGCCCCTATTGTTTGGCATCTACTTCTCAGAAGTACAGGCCAGCATGGGAGGACTTTGGCTGACAAAGTTTGCAGACGACTGCAAACTGGGCCATAGTGGAAAGTGCATCGGACACGGATATCCTTCAGAAGGGACTCACGGAAACAGATAGCTGGTGCCAGAGCCATGGCCTGAAGTTAAACGCCAAAAATGTATAGTCATACCCTTCGGGAAAAACAAGGTAACCCCAAGCTACCATATAGGTGGCAATCCACTAAGCACAGAAGAGGTTATCAGGGACCTGGGGACCCAGGTTGACAGTGGCCTTTCTTTTGACACTCACATTGCTAAAGTGGTTAGAAAGACCTTCTACATTGCCCACCTGATCATGAAGGGATTCACATCCAGATCTAGTGAGGTCATTGTTCCCCTGTACTCTTCACTTATCAGACCAATGATCGAGTACAATGCCCCATTCGGGATGTATCTCACCCGACATCTGCAGCAATTGGAGAGACCCCAAAGTTCCTCACCAAAAGGATAAAGGGACTCCAAAATCTGTCATATGCTGCCAGATTGAAGAAACTCCAGCTCTACTCAGTCGCATACCGTCTGCTCAGAGGTGACATGTGCCTGACATACAAGGCCATGTCCAACCCGGAATTAATGGACATGCTCCACCTCAGAAAATCCAAATCCACCAAAACCACTAGAGCAAGCGACTTAAACCTTAGCACGGATATAAATAGGACGTGCTGGAGGGATAGATTTATCACTCAGAGACTCCCTATGCTGTGGAATAAAATCCCGGTCCATGTGAGGCAGAGCACCTCGCTGACTCTGTTCAAGAGAAATCTAGACCTGTGGATGGGAGATCGTAGGTTTACCCCGGGAATCATCTCTGTGTCACTGCTGGACAGAGGCACAACAAACTAATGGGCACAGTATTTTTTCATATAAGGGGTGGCGTAAGCCACAAAAATTTGGGCTAGGCTTATAAATGCCTTAGGGCAGATAGCCTAGTATAAACCTATGAACCTAAACCTATGAACCTATGAACTTCATCCACTGTCTCCAATTTCAACCCCACTAATTCAGGTCTACCAGCGCCTTACATCTGCAGATCACCTCATCACCTCCCACCCATATCCTTCTTTACCTGTTTTTTTTTCTCTAGCCTCCATAAATATATTTACCTTAATATTTCCTTCTCTGCAATAAAGCACACTTATTTAATGAACTGATTTTATACACCAGCTGTATTTTCCCACATTTTCTACTTGTAAATGTTTTCATCACTGTTTATGTATATGCCATTATCACTGTATTCTTTACAAAGGTTGTACACCCTGGGCAGAGCCTGAAAATTGTCCACTGAGACCAGTGACTAACCTGATCAATGAACAAATGAATAAGTGAAGGAATTAATGAATGAATAAATTAAATGCAATTGATATTAATGTTGTGCTGCATGTGTTAGATGTGGGCAGGGGTTGTGGTGAAAAAAGCATAGTGGGCTGAGAAGGGGTCACTGTTACAATGTCTGAGAGTATTTTTGGATGTGGGAGATAGAGATGTGTATGCATATGTGTGTGCCTCTCTGCTGGAAGGCAGTGTCAGCAGATATTGCTGCATTGTGTTGATCTCGTATAAACAGGTACAGAGCACCAAAAGGAGCTGAATGTACATACTGCATCCACCCTGTCCATAAAACCACCTTCTGCTAAGGTCATAGGCACTATATAGATCTTGTTTAGAGGAAGGTGAGCTGTGTGAATGAGAGCAATGGCCCATGCAGGACATGTCTGTGGCACTGCACATGACATTCCTTTGATTGCATAAAAATGTAAGCATAGGGAATACTTTAAGTATGTACTGGAACAGTGGTCATGGGTAATGAAAGGAATGTAACCTTTAAAAGGGCAATATAGGTACCTCTCCTAGTGGTTTACAGCTGAGCATTTCAGCAGCATGCTGTGGCAAGCAGTTATGCAAACATATATTCTGTGCTTTTTGTACTGCAGGGGTTTTACTGCACAAAGTGGTGATATTAGGTAGTTTGAGTGTGAATTATGGTTTACCTACCTTTTTTGTCTCACCTTTACCCAAAAGTTTTATTTAGAACATATAAAACAGAAAAAAAATATTTTTGCAGGGGGAGCAAGTACCCCTGCATCCTCAGATGTTGGGGAAAGCCCTACAATCCCCAAAACTATATATACCAATTCCAGTCACATCATAGTGGAGAAAATGGAAAACTCACTGAAAACCTACTTTTGGCACACAAAATACAATACTTCACAAAGAAGCTTCCTTACACTCCAGATGCCCAACAGCAGAGTCAGTGATAACTCTTAGGAATGCTGGGAATTATATAGCAATCTGTAGTGCAGCTATTGAAGAACAGTCCTACTATACTTATCTAAAGCTTAACTTTATCTGCCCAAGTCTGTGTATAATATTGCTTTACAAAGATCTTGTAATTTTTGGGAAAGTGTCTCTTCCCAGGAAACCCTTCTTCACACACACTGCCAGAAAAGCATACATACAGGAATAACTGCAGAACTGCAACTAATCTAATCACGGCCTACCACAGCCTGTGTCCTTTATAACAGCCTGTAAAAAAACTCTGACAACAACAGCAGATACACTTGATACTTGCACAATTAGTAAGTTTCACATTGGCAAGACAACCAACTCACAGAATCTATGCTGAACAACTTTATCTGGATTTCTCATTTACTTCAAAACATTTGACACAAGCCAGCCCTCTCTAGATTAGCACATCTGACATCAATACACTTGACTACAGTACATTACATATGTAGTTTTGCAAAGCAGTAACTGCTTGAAGCAGAACAGCTAAGTGCAGTTAGAAAGTTACAACTTAACACAGTTTGTGCATCTGGAACTGAAAATTGTTAGATTTCTAGTCAATAATATTTTAGAGCTGCACTAAGACTATTGGAGACAAACAGTCTTTGTATCAAATAAATCTGAGGCTTTGGTGTGATAATTATGTTAATGAGGTACTAATTCATAAATGTTACTGAATTGATCTTTTTAGGAGTCATGCATGTGGCCTAATCATGGCAAGCAATGTTCTTGGTCTCTTATACTCATATGAACACCTGAGAAGTACACAGAGCATGTTTGGGCAGGTTAATGACTGCAACAAAATGTCAGGCAACATATGCCCCTTTTATAGCCAATGGAAGTGTTATTATAAAAGTTAATCACTGCAACAAGACGTCATGCAGCATATTTCCTTTTTGTAACCAATGGAAGTGCAAAAGAGCAAATCCGCTTTTACAGTTAGACATCATGTAGGTAGTATACACATTTAATGCCAGTTTTATACCATTATACTATCCTGCCATACCAGCATTTTCTGTGCTCATAGGTTTATAGGTTCATAGGTAAGTACTAGGTTAGCTGCCCTTGTGGGCCATTTTAAACCTAGACAGTTTCCCTTTCAAAGGTAAAAATCACAACCTGTACCTTGTCTGTGTGAACACCTTAACCCTTTTACCAAACTCCAACATTATGGACACCCAGCCACAACTTATATTATAAAAATGCCCTACACTGCATGACACATGACAAAAAAACTCAGTAGGTTTGACCACGATAGGCCAGCTTTAGATTTATATTATAAGGCCTTCTAAATGGCCAAGACTTCTAATGGCACTGTGTGCACAGCATGGTAGTTCAGCAAGGAACCAAACATCTTCCAATATTTCCTGCATTAGAACCACCAGGAAATCCTACTTGGGGACTCTTAATAGGATCCTAAGTATAGACTGGCTGTCTGGCACAGTCTTGTCAGAGCAGTGCCTCATGACAGTAGCATACCACATCCTGTTGAGTAGTACAGGCACCACTACAATGACCTGCAGAGGTGCTGTCTTCAGTTTCTTATCTGGTGTGAAGATAGGTAATAGTAAGGGGACGTGCAATGCGTTAGAAGCATATTTCCAGTCTAAAAAGACATATGTAGCTTTTCTGCATAGTAAAGTATGGGCTGTTGGCATGTTACTAAAAGTTATATTGTTTTTTACATCCTCACAGGCCATACAGAAAAATTGTATTCTAGATTGGAGGAGGGTAGAAAGGCTTTCTAGTTGGAGGGGTGCATATTACTTACTTTCTTAACATAATTAAAACTGTGCTAAGAATGCATATTACTGCATTAGTTATCTGACATCAGCATCCATATGTATCACTGAGGATAGGTAAGTGTTGGTATGTTTCAATCTACAGGTATTCATGTTGCAGTATGAATGCTATCCAGATTATGAACAATACAATTATTTGGGTAATCTGTGTGTGACCATTATAGTCTTCTGAATTCCTGCAATTGATAGGCAATAGGATATGAACAGATTGCAGGTGGACATAAACTTCCACAGTATCCCAGTATTCTACTGGCATATCATTAATCCTACCCACATTTGTCATAGGCACAGCTACACCTTTAAGTACGGCTACCTATGACTACCCCATTATCACATCATAGAATAGCAGCATTTTACATCATACATTTATGCAGTTAGTAAGATCGTGGCTTTATGTAGCAGCTTTTATATGTGTTAGATTAATTATATTGATGTTTTGTGGGTTTTGTCCTCTAGACTATCCCTTTATTACTATCCTTTCTTTTGAAATTATTTGAATGTTTGTTATTTTATTTCTCTCCATTTATTTTTTAATTTTGTACAGCAGATGCCATGACAGTGTCAGTGGTATGGACAAAGTAAACAGTCCCCAAGCAGGCCCATCTACCCCCTACATCTCCTCAACCTATATTGTGGGCTTCCTTTCTGGTGGCTGCATCAATGAACAGCAAGTAGACCACGCCTCTTGCCCCTGGTGGTGCTTTACAGACTAGGGACATCATTGTTTACTCTAGCGGAATGGGCGGAGGTAGTGATTTTTTTAGACTCAAGGAAATGGTGGAGGTGGTCGGGGGCAGGGGAGATGTAGACAAGAAGCTGGAAGCTTGTATTGACTGCCTGGAAAGGCTCCTCTTGCAGTTGATAGTCACAGTGCTGCTTATCACTGCCATGAACAACTCAGGAAAGCCCAGTTGGAAAGCTGGTCATGGTGCTGTCTGACCTCTCCATGGGTATCATACAAGCTATGTGATATGGACAACAATACACATCCTTTTCCTCATGCCAGTATTCCCTCCATTTTGTGGAAAAGCCCACCTTAGTTTATTTTCCAATTCTCTCCATCACCAGTTTCTTTTCTTTGTTTGTCTCTGAATCGAGTGTCTTCCCCAGCCGTCAGTGTGTCATCACCACCCCTGCCAGTCTTTGACTATGTTGTATGTTTGTTCTTGATACTGACCCTCATCTTCCTATGCTCCCATTTTCTTCCTCTTTTATGAAAAAAAAAGTTTTAATCGTTGCAATGATCCCTTTAAATTTTTTTGCTGCTTTTCATGTCTTCTCATATCTTACCTCATGTACATGCACTGAAGCATGTGCTTCCTCTGTGCTCATCAACTTTTTTCATCTGAATCTTAGCCATAACAGTGGATTGTCCTCCTACACTGCAGGAATTATTCCTTGTGAAAGTGGGTTTGCTAATTACTTGAAACCAAAGCTCCGAGTTTTCACCTTCTTAATTGGTATTGAGCTTTGGGCATCATCTTGCTAGGAGTTGCAACTATAAGAAGCAATCTGTGGCTGAACTAGACATGTTTCTGTATCCCTGTCACAGTGTGAAGGAAGGAAGGAACATAAGCCCAAATACTAACTGAAAACGATAAAACATATAAAAATAAAGGTCAGGGAAATTAAAGGTCTTCTTGTGAAATTCAGGCTTGTAATTCAAGCAAGCTGTGATGCATAGGTTACCCATGTAAATGGGGATTTAAAAAGTAGCAATGTTCAGGTGGGGACAGCTAGGACTACTTCTCATAAAGAAAAAATGCTTTACTTTCTTTTTTAGTCATACAGTATATGTGCTTTTGTAATGTGAGCTAGTAAATTATTTTTCATTTGATATGCCAGTTCTGTGAAAAATGCCTATGCACCTTATGACATGTTATTTAGTTTTCTACATTGTATTTATAGTTTTCTTTTTTGAAAACAACTGAATTGAATAAAGGTAAATGCCCTACAAATAAACACAATGACATAAAACAATATAATACTTACATTTATCTAGAAGCCCAACAATGAATAACAGCTGATTTTAAACAAACAAAGCAATACTTTTGTATTACAAATGAAATTCATCCTTAAAAGTGCTTTCATTGTTTTCAAATTAAGTAACAAGAGTTTACTTCTAGATAACTAACTTTTTGACCAAAGCTCATTATAGAACAAGAGTCTTATATTCCCTAGCCTGCTTAAAATTAAAGTACCAAAGATTACTGTAGAATATTAGCAACTTTCTGCAACAGACACAGGTGATGACTACAGATTGCCCCTAATATAAAGAAATGCAGGAAAATGATGATAAATGACACTGAATCTTAGAACTTGGCCTACAGCCATGAAACTAATTAAACCTGTGCAGAAAGAGTAATGAGACAATATAATTTAATCAAGGTAAAAGTATTTTAGAGTGACAACCCCATTTCAGCTATTAAAAGGTGTACAGAACTCCATTCTGGAATTGTTAGCTTTCAGAGACTGCACTGCTATGTTTTTAGTGCAGCTATGATATGTTTGCTAGATATAGTAATAATGGATAGGCACAAATCTTATACTTACAAAATCCCAAGCAAAATAATGAACATAAGAGAGAGAAGAGGACAGCTGAAGTCATATAAGCAATTATTTCTGAGTTGAAAACCAATTTCAAGTTTATAGGCTGACAGAGAATATAAATTAGCTTTTATCACCAATATGACTTCTGGTGATCTGTAAATAAAAAGTTATAGTATCTGGATTTTCTAAACATTAAGACAGATATACAAGATGTAAATCACTGCATATAGGGTATTCATTCACATCGTGATGCTTCTTTTTAACCTGACATTTCTTGTCAGGCTTTCATGATTACAAAGCTGGACTCATACTCCAGCAATTATGGACATTCATCCCCTTAAACTATATCAGACAGTACGCTCAGCTGTATTCAGTAGCAGCAGAACAATAACTTAAATGAGTAACATGCTATTTAACTGTAAAATATATACTGTTTTACTTTTACAATATATTGACCCAGGTGGATTTGGTTTGTATAAGGGTTTAGCTCTGAGCCCACTGCTGTTCATACTTGTAATGGTTTGCAACACCAAACAGGCTGGAGAAGATAGATCAATAAAGCTGGTGCATGCAGACAATGTAGCATTACAAGCAGACTCTGATCAAGCACTTCAGCAAATGATAGGAGAATAGAATGCAAAACTGAAGCACGTGGGATGAAACTGAGTAAAGATGAGACAGTGGTCATGGCAGCAAATGGAGGAAATCAGAAAAAGCTATAAACTGAGAGAGAAGGGAAAATAGTGCAATACGTTACCATCTTCAAGTATCTGGGAGGGGGTAGTTGAGGATAGTGGAGGTCTAAATGAAGAGGTCAAAGCTAGAATCACAGAGGCTGCAGACAAATCATGCAGAATGTCAGGGGTGGTGTATTAATGAAGGCTGGCAAATAAGCTGAAAAACAAGGAGTATAATATAGAGGTGTGACATGTTCTACTGTCTAGTACACAAACCCTGGAAATTGAAGGCAGAGCACTTGTGGAAGATAGAGAAGATGGGGATGGTGCCTGAGATGGGTGATAGGATGCAAACTGTGGAAGAGACAAATAAATGAGAACATCAGAACAGAAATTCAAGTAGCACTGAATTCAGGGAAGGTTAAAGAGCAGATTACAATGGTTCAGGTATGTTTAAAGAAAAGCAGGAGACAACCTGGTGAACAGGATTTGAGGCAAAAAGAATGAAGGCAAGAGGAAACAAGGGCATCCAGCAAAAAGATGCATAGATTATGTGTGAGACTTGTAACAGTTTGGTATAACTGTCGAATAATGTAGGAGAGTGGTATTATATCAAGTAAGATGGAGACAGCTGACAAAACATCCATTTCTCGTGTATAAAATGGCAAAGGGGGCGGTTGGGGAAGATAACACATACACTGATGGTATTCACAGACAGAAGTTAGGTATGTAGTAAAACCAGTGCAAGTTGCCTTGTGTAATCCATTGTACCACTCTGCTAGACATTTCAGTATACCAGGATGTAGTAACATACCAAACTGCATACCTGAAGGATTCTGGGAATGTAGTTGGTGTATACATTGGGATCTGCAGTATACTCAACAATTCACAAACAAGTGAATTTCTGACTACACTGTAGAGTAAGGAAAGGAACATAAGAGAGTACAACAGAAAATGACATCCTGCAGATGGAATTGTGTAGTACCCGGCATCAAGGAATAGTGCTAGAATAATCCACAGAATATAGCTGAGCATCATCATTAACATCCCTCCACTTTCAATAAGATGTGAAAACATAATGCAATATAATGGCACATCATAGGTTAATCTGCAGTGCAGACAAAAATGCTGCCATAGACAAACTGGACCCATCGACAACACAATTTTGCAAGGGGTTCTAACTAGTGGGGTGGCTGCTGTACTAGATCCTGACATTACCAGATCAACACTACAGCCATGCCACCTGCAGTCACGTATTTTAAGAAATGACCCATGTTATGACTGTAGATGTCCAGAGATATAGGCTGTGCTGCTCAAAAATCAGGTAACTAAAATAATGGCCATAGTGAATGAGGTATGGTGCGTATGTCTTTGTGTGTTTGTGTGCATGTGTGTGTTTGAGACAGAGGGAGAGAGATAGTATATCATTGCCTTTCTATGATTGTCTTTGACAGAGAGCCAAAGTCTATGTGCCTGTTTGTGAGTGAGAGTGTGTCAACGTGTGTTTGAGTAAGTAACAGCATGTCAATATGACTGCAAGTAAGTGTGTGTGTGTGTGTGTGTGTGTGTGTGTGTGTGTGTGTGTGTGTGTGTGTGTATGCACGTGGGTGTGTATGTATGTATATGGAGAATGAGAAGCCGTTTAGAGGACTGGAGCACTTTCATGTGCTGCTCACTGCCAGTGGTCTCATTGTTGACTTAACTGCAGTGGACCAGCTTGACATGAGCAATGTTCAGCTTTATGAATCTCACTCCTGCTGTCCTAGGGGACCCCATCCAAAGAAACTGTGTAGACCTGCACACTGTGTGTGTGAATTCCAGAATCAGTGTTTGTCTGTGCAAAAGAAAAAAATCAGCTGGCAGCCAGCTTTAATGGTGTACAGGGCTAAAGAGTGGACATTAACCTTAATAAACCAAGTTTATGAGCAGCTTTTGGGCTTTTGGGCTACAAAAGGTGGCTAAGGGAAAGAGTGGAAGGTAGAACCAAATTGATTCCGTCTTGAGGGGAGGAATGGATACATATTTCCAGAGTGCAAAACTCAAGGTTATCTCCAATGGAAACCAGAGATCACTGAAAGCACATACCTTTCAAGGGTGCAAGAGCACTGTGGAACACATACGTGTGAGTGACACACCTCTCTTCTGCCCACTGCATGCCATCCTTTTGCAATATTATGAGTATGTAAAATGGGGAATTTTGAACACTGCTATATTTAAGAAATAAAAAGTAATTCCTCACAATGAATGACAACAGAACTTTCACTGCTTGACTTTTTTTCTACCATGCAACTTGTCTATTAGCTGCCACCAGGGCACCTTCTAATGAAGAGGTTCTACCTGCATCACTAATCCACCCCTGCACTTATTCCTATCCATGTAGAAGCATTGAAGTGACATACTGCTGTTTATGAATGTTTTGTTTTAACTTAAGTCCTAGCTTTCCTGTTTATCTTTGAGAGTTGACTCAATAAACAGGACAAACGTAGACAGTAATCTAGCCTTTAACAATCACATGTCTACAGTAGTAAGGAAATCATTCTATGTTCTGCAAATTATAAATAAAGGTATGGCATCAAGGTCTATGGAGGTCATTGTTCCACTGCATTCAGCATTCATCAGACTTGTCATTAAGTACAATGCCCCCTTTGGTATTTATCAAACCTGGCACAACAATTAGAACATCCACAGAAGTTCATCACTAAAAGAATATAGGGAGTAATATGTCTTTTGCAGACTACCTCAAAGCCCTATCCCCGTATTCTGTTTCCTACAAGGGGTTGAGGCAGATCTATGCCTGGCATTCAAGGCATTGTTAGATAATACCCTGATGGACTACCTGCATATCCAAAAAACAAACTGCACTAGATTAAACCTTGTCTGTGATATAAATAGGACTTGCTGGAGTGACAAGTATGTATCCCAGAGACTATCTCTGGAACAGGATCCACATCCATGTAAAGCAGAGTTCCTCTCTAACCCAATTCAAGTATAACTTGGACAACTAGATATGGATCAGGAAATTCATCCCTGTTTTGGCACCTATGTCTCTAATGGAAATTGGCAGCCTGTAAAGTGTTCTTTTCACAGGACCCTGCTTATAAATGTTTCATCTCCCAAGCCCTTAATTACACTTATCAGGGTACTAAAACTTGTCAGAGATTTGGGATGCACAGCTAGGCTTAAAAAGGTCCTATTGATAGTAAGCGTAATACACAAACCTATATGCATGTAGGCATGCAATGGGCAGATGTGTAATGGGAACATGTGGCATATTTTCACACCTATGTATTGACTCCACCAATGCCCTCCAATCACTCCTACTTAAAACAATGCCCCTTTTTGTGTTCGCAAACTCCACCTAGGATCTAACACGAGGTGAATTCTGGTGGAATTTGCCCCACCTCCCACCCCCTAACAGGCATGACCATATTTCCCAGGTTGCACCTCAGATGCCTGAGTTGCTAATCAAATCCAAGTCACCCAGACTGCATTCAGGGTTTTATGCCTGTATACCATAGAGAAGCATCACTACCTGATCTTTGTCTATAGGAGATGAACAACCATATGGTTCTCACTTCTAGGACTAACAGATGGCATGATTTGGCAATGTGGAATGGAGGCTTGTTTAACAGGGAATCAGAACAAAGAATTCTACTGACATGGAATACTCAGTCTTGTATGCTATATACTTGGGCTTGCATCATTCATAATCCAGATCAGATGTCTCTGCATAGAAAATGAACATTCCTTATAGTTTTTCAGTGTTAATATATGAGTAAGAATTCTAACAGTAGATTTAAAACAAGACTATTTCTTAGTGACTTGATTTAACATAATTTTAGCTAACACTAGATCAGATGATTTGTTGAGAGATTCCTCGTGTAATAATATATCAAATTCACTAATGTGTAGACATATGCATTATCTCATGTAGCAGACATTTCAAGAGCTTTAATGATAACTCAGGGTTAACTTCTGATCTCCCTCTATTAAACTAACAATTACACATCATACTAGGAAAAAAAAACAGTAGACATCCATCTTCATTCCAGTAATGCCTGTAACACCTAACATAAATGTACCATATGTGCTGGCATGATCTACAGAAAGAAGCAATGTTAGGAACTTTCAAAGCAAATAAAGTAGAACTTCTTAAATGCTTAGCTGAAAGGTCACACTATTCCAGATAGCTAAATGGGAAGAACCCATTCAAAAGACCAATGTCCCTATCACATAACAGAATTATCAACTCAAATTACAAAAAAGTATAAGATGAAGAATAAAAAGTTTGAAATAATCAACCATACATACTTAAATTGAAAATAGTTAGGTAACTTTTATGTATAACTCACCTATCTCTGCAGGCAAACTCATGTCTCTGCAGTTATACATAGATAATTGAAAGGAAAAAAGAACAAGTCTTCAAGTAAGTGCTATATACAACTCCGAGTCATGCAGTTCTCCAGTCACCCTCTTGTATTTTGGAAATATATTGACTAACTGTGCTTTTTAAAAATACTGTCAATGTCAATATCTGAAACAGATGAAATTATTTCTGTAATATATGATGCTGCCATTTTTCTAATTTCAAACCTTTACATATCATCACATTCAGAAAGGCAAGCTTCAAATCAGAGCCTCATCTGTTATGGAGCTGATCCCCCACCTCTCTTTCAGTGGCAACAAACAGCAATTAAAAGCAGCCTAAAGCAGATATTTCTCTTATTCATCTGTATCTTTGCCAAAATTCCAGTTATTAACTTATTTCATCCAAAATACAACACAGCTCAACTTCTACTCAGAATTTCAGTTTTATTCAGAGAAGTAAACAAGTAAGCATGCATGACATTCTGATATGTACCCTGTATATTACCTACATAATATGCTAACAATTTCTATAATTTCCAAACTTTGAATAATATATTTTTTACAGTTACCAGTCATTAGCCAGTACCTCATCTTCTATAGAGTCATGACAGAAGGGAAGAAACTACTCCTTGCTCCTCAAAATAACTAACCTAGTTTATAGATTCACCTTATAGCACTGAGGTTTGTGATAGGAAAAAAAAAACAGACCATGTGCATATAAAATTCCCACTTAGATTCCTGATTAGGAATTAAAACCAGGCAATAGCTGTGAGACTACCACATCCTAACAATTTAACCACCAGAGATCCTGACACATTCAGTTTCAAAAAATTTCATCAGCTTAGAAAATCATTCTATGATGTCCAATATTAATTATACACTTTTCTTAAAATCAATTTATAACAGCACACTTACATGTGCACAATCAACCATTTTACCCTATTGCCTTGGCACACTGCCTTTTAGGGGTGTGCACCATTTACTAAAAAAACTTCCATTAAAACATTTCCATTAATTAAAAATATTACTTAAAGGAAAACATCCCATTTGCCCAACTAAATCAATTACTGTCAGTTAACAACCATATTGAAGCACCCTAAGACTTAAAGGGTTATATTTCAAAATTAATTTATTTTCTCACCAATCTAATTTAAAGAATGTTATTTTGTTCTCTTACACAATTTATATTGGTTAAAACAGATATTTAAACATACTTACTCTACCATTAAGAACCTCATGTTCATGTAAAGCCATGATATTTTCCAATTTCTTATTACATATGTCAGACACATACTCTTATACTTTTATTTTAATTTTTATCTTCATCTGGCCAATCTACAATTTTATTTGAACACAATCACTACAAATATCATAAACACTTGACTTTTGACAGTCATAGTAACTCCTTATTCACAATATTTACAATTTATATTCACTTCAGTGTATCACTTCACATCTTTACAGACATATATTGATAGAGCACATTCAAACATCACATTTGCTATGCACCTGGAGAAAGGGGAGCATTTGTGTGATCACATTTCCTCAATATTTAATGCAATTGAGAAAGAAAAGATAGTGTGCCTCAGGGAAAATATTTTGCAGATTTTCATCTGCTAAAAGAATGCTCCATTTTTTCTATACTACCTTCAAACAATTACTAGACAATGCTGAATACTTAAACACATTAAACATTTTTTTAAATCATTACTCTATTCTATGCCTTGCCTCAAAGAATTCTGGCATTATGGAACACCTATAGAGTAAATAAATCACATTTTCCCTTGTTGTTTCTCATAATTTTCCTTTAAATAATGGATTTGTTAATTAATGGAAAGCTTCAAAAAGAAGTGTTTGTGTGGTAGATGGTTTACACGCCTAGAAGGCAGAGGGCAGAATGCAGATGTGTTAGGATAAATAAAATTGGTTGTACTTCCTTCATCATGTGTAAGTGTATCATTATAACGTCTAGTGTCCATTTAAATTTTAACTTACATTCAGCTTGATTTATTATAATATGAGCTGCTTTTTGCATTTTGCAACATTTGATGTTTAAATGTGGGATATTATTCTCCACTCATAGATATTCAAAACATTTTCATCTGGGTCTATATTTTATAAGCAAACGCACTAAATTACGAATGCTATATAATCGACCCACTAACACTGAAAAAACAAAATGTCAGACAAACAAATGGGCGATTTTTTCCCAGGGGAAAAAATCGCTGATCCATTAAAAAAATAAATAAAAAACACAAAATAAAATGCAGGGCTTCCCCCCAACCCCCCCCTACTTAAATATACCAAATCCAAGATCACACCACAGTGAAGGAAATGGCAAAGTCCTGAAAATGGCCCAGTGATTTTTTCTTCCCAGAGAAAAAAAATCGCTGTTCCGTGCTTTCGAGATTTTTTTCATTTCAGATAAGTTGGTTTGATTAAGCAGTGTTCGCAATTTAGTGCATTCGCTGACTTAATAGGGACCCTTTCATCTTATTCAAAGAAGACTTCTTCTCAATTTAATCCATTTCATCTAAATTACTTTCAAATGTTCTGGAA
>NC_056742.1:31490841-31498341 GCF_019279795.1 Protopterus annectens | reverse complement strand
GTGGATCATCTGTCTGCTCATGACTGACAGTGAAATTTTATGGTGTTGAGTTGCCAGCCCGGCACCCAACCTTCCACAGAAGGCACACAGACATGCACACACACACACACACACACACACACACACACACACACACACACACACACACACACACACACACACACACATCTAGGGCCAATTTAGAGTGTACAATCCACCTACTGCATGTCTTTGGTATGTGGGTGGAAACAGGAGCACCCAGAGGAAACCCACGCGACCACAGGGAGGACATGCGTACTCCACACAGAAGGCACCCCAGCCGAGAACTGAACTGGAGAACCTCTTGCTGTGAGGTGGCAACACTAACCGCTGCACCACCATGGACGCCCCTTTTTACCTGGTTCACTGCTGATAGAAAATCCATTAAATTTTAAACTCTGATGGAAATAAAATAGCTTCAGCACAAAAAGGAATGCCAGTTTACATCTACTCTTATGAGGCCAACATTTTTTAAAAATCAATATAAACTGGAAATATTGCTACAAAGTGGAGTCTAAAAAGTAACTTATCTCCAGTAACCCTTAATTCTACACTTTTTTCAAGGATGCCACATCTGCCATAATTCCTTTGCTTTTTACACCACATAATGGACTGCATCAATATCACCCTAGCTTTGTGAATCATCCATTCTGTAAACATCACTGGCAACCAATAAGCTTTTTCAATTTCAAGACATCTTAGATAATGCAATTCAAGCGTGGCTTTTACAAACTCCAGGCAATCTGACACATTCTCATTGTCCAGCACTCCACTGGATTTGAAATTACTTCTACAGCCTGATTTTTTAAAGCAGTAAGTTGTTTAATATAAATAAAGCACACTTATTTGTAAAAAGCATTACACTTTATTCTACTTTTTTGATGAGTTGTAGACAAGGGCCATAGTGTAGCATAAAATTGTTTTAAAGGTACCATGTGGTCCTTGCTGATGTTGTATGGTTTCACATAATCACCATAGAATTTGTAAGCATAATAAAGGAAGATTTTGTATCAGTTTTACTTTCATAAAAGCTGGAAAAAAGATTCCATGCACATCAGTCTGATAACTAACCATACTGCAATATAATGGCTAAACAAACAGCCCAATGGTAGAAAGAAATTGAGCTGTTGGGAGCTATCCCTACAACCATTTCAGTATATAGTGTCAAATCGATATCTAGCTTGGCTTTTAGAAATGCCAATGGGTTGTTAAGGTCCGGCAACCCATTGCTACAAGTCAAAAATCAGGAACCACTTAAAATGCCAAGGCACACTTTAACGAGTTCCATAATGCTGAAACTGAATGACCAAAAAAATACATAAATCAAGTGCAAGATGGCCTTTTCATAAATATTAGATTTTCTCTGAGATATGGTAGCCTTGGAGTTTGTATATATAAATTGGGGGGGGGGGGGTGGATAGAGATTGTATCCTGTAAAAAGAAGCTTAATGGAAAAGAGTGATAGTTGACATTTTCTTTTCTCCTGTATTTTTAATGTTTTTTTTTTCAGTATGTTGGCACTCAGCATTACAAGTGCCAACATTTCAATAAAGACCTGTCAAAAGGTGATGAGGACAATGGTGATATCCTGTGTATGGTGAGTGGGTAGCACACCATTAAAAACACCAGAATACAGCTTAACATTCTTGTGGGTCTTCAGGCATGCTATTAATTGCCAGTTGGTTCATGGATAAAATGAAACTGCCTGCTACAGGCAGATGACAAAATTATTGTCTCAGTCAGATGTTCAGTTCTGGATAAAAGAAATGTTTTACTGAAGACTCAGGTTTTGAACACACCCAGTTGTTATGGATGTAGCCTGAGCTCAAATCAGATTTTTGATAGTGACTGGAAATGAATTGGAAGCCTGAGATAATGTTCAGTGTAAGTCTTATTACGAGGTAATGTTTACAGAGTGAATAGGATAAGTTTTTTCCATTCTCTTACGCTTTTATTTTTAGACAATAAACCTGTGCTTTTAATGGACTTGTACCTCTAGTTTCTCTCTAGACTATACAATTTGTGAGTGATTGTGGTCATACATCTTGCAATGGAACACCATTGCATCCTCTTTTTTTTCTTTTATGTATTCCTCCTCTGCTTTATTCTTTCTGGCAGCCATAGTGCCTGATCTCTCACCATGACTACCAACCTCTCCTTCTAACCTCAAAATATCTACTTTCTAAGTCTGGGGTTGGCAGGGAACCTATGGATGTACAGGGGGGCCATGCCATTGACTGCATCAATTGAGGGATTTATACGTTTATGACCTACCATGTAGTATCCCCCCACACTGCATTTGTCTGTTGCCTTCCTGAAAGCTAATGCTCTCTATTGATCATGCCACTCCAAAGAAAAGGCCTGTATGAATGACCCCAGAGTTGGGCATACTCTTCCCTCTCTGACAACCCCTCAGATGTCTGGCCTGCTAACTGAATCCATGTTTTCTGGGCCATAATAAAGACTTTGTCCCACTGCAGCAGGCCATTGTCAGGATTACTTTTTTATCGTATACCGACTACTTGCTGAGGCAAGTGCCATGCTACCGGCAGCATCTCTGAATATGATAAAGTAGATGCTAGAGAATGTTTGAACAATTCGTCTACAGACAGGATGTAAACTTGGCAGTACAAAATATGTCCTCCCTTTTCAGCATTAGTTCTGTGAAGACACTAATATTTCCTTAACAGATTCACTGTCTGTCTTTATTCTACATTTAGTTTGCACTGTATAAATTGATTCCCATAATACCTGCCTGATGTCACTCTAGCACAGTATTTTTAAATACTGCAAATAAACTATGTGGTACATGCCAGAAAATGTTGGCGTTTTCCGCACTGTTCAGACTCAGGTGGTCTAATGCATCATGATTTATTAGAATTAGATGTCAAGTTCCATTTACATTATTTCTGATCTGTTACAACATCTACTCCATTAGTGTGGATGGCTTGGATTGAATAAAATCCCTTTTGAAGAGCTCTCAATTCAATTTCATTTAATTCACACTGAGATAATTTCAAGATATTACCATTAATCAGTGCCTGTTGTTCAATCCTCAACCCTTGCCCTGTTTCCCAACAGAAAATGTTGCATTTCTTGCTGTTACAATTTGCTTCTATGTTTACAAATTAGAAATTGTTGGACAGCAGATTCTATTCCCTCTGTATATTGTAGTGGCCTGCTGAATTCACAGTGGTGCTGTTGAAAAAAATACATATTGCATATACTGTCAGGTGTTGATCATAAATGAGGGCTACATGACAAATTAGAATTAATTTCACTAGATATAACCTTACTGGCTTTGATAGCAGAAAAGGAATGACCTTGATGATGAATGCACAAGTAATATTATCCAAAACTATATTTAACTGTATGTAGCTTCACTTAGCTGAAAACATGCTCTGGTTCATTATCATTTATTTGCTTAAGAACTTAATCATATAATTTTGAATTGCATATGTTTTCATAAATATACACATCAATCATTACCTAATCATATTATATTTTTGGCAAAAAGAAATAGGGGACAGAATTTGAGAGTTTTGATTTCATTTTCAGTATGTTTCAATTAACTGCACATTATCCAAACCCAAAAGCTGATTCAGTTTCTGCTTTTCTTTAATATTAATGTATTATATTGTTATGTAAGGTGATTTTTTGACACTGTAGTCTTTCAAAAATCTTTCAATTAATATTCAAAATTACAACTTTTTTGAAATCAGTGCTGACTGTAAACTTATAGAATTATGATTGATAATAACTCTGGGAAGTTCTAATACACGAAGAAGATGACCTCAATCAATTCAAAAATAGTTGTGATGTACCCATGTTTCTGGCACAGAAATGGATGCTTGCTCCATAGTGTGCTGGCTCAGTGTCAGAACCACTACAAGTTCCAGCAATGAGCGAGCTGTAGTACATCTCAGAAATGCATGTCAAAAACAAGCTAGAAATAGAAATAAAATATTTAGTGGAAATTTAAACAGCACAAAAAAAATAAACTTTCATGTGATACAGTTCTACAGTATTGAGTCAACTGAAACACTAAAAATGTTACGCTAGTAAAATTAATAATTTAACTCATTTGTTAGTGTAATGACTAATTTTCCTTAACATCACGCTTAAGCTAAATGCATTCATTATGACCCTGAAAGTCATCTGTATTTACTTTTATTTAATATTTAAACTCAGACATTTCAGTTACCACCTCCTATTGTGTATACACACTATCCTGAAATCAGAATACCTTGCAAGCTAAATGCATGTTTATAGATTCATAGGTTTATAGGTACTTACTAGGCTATTAGGCTATGAAGACCATAAGAAGCCTAGCCTGGCATTATTGTGCTATTTATTAGCCCTTATATTTTGCAATGTGACTCTCATGAGCTGGACCAAACAAGTATATGTTGGACTAACTAAATTTCTCCTACCTATGATGGCCACTGGGGGGGGGGCAATCCTCCTCAGATCATCAGGTAGTGAGAAACTGCTTAGAACTAGAAAATGGCAAGAAATGAACTCCCCTATAAAAGGTGCTTGGGATGAGAAGCAGGAAGTACACATGAAAATACTATCTGGACAGGAAAAAATGGTTGCAGGATGTATTACAGAGAAAATTGTGTGGGATAGTCTTGGTGCTTTTCATGAGGAAGAGAGTCTCCAAGATAGCAACAAAGGCAGGTTGTCTGAAGAATCTTCTAATTGAACAAGATCCAGTTTGTGACTTAATTATATGAGAAATATGCAGTTTAAAACCTATAGACTTCACAGATTCCTAGATTTAACAGCCCAGCTCATGATCAAATGGACACCAGGAAGCTTAACAACTGTTATCACATGGCGAACGTTGGTATTACCGAAATAGCTGCTTTGCTTATTTTTATACATTGTTAGGTATGAACTTAATCTTAATGAATTAATTACAAAATTTAAAAATAAATTAGTATTTTACTGCCCCATTTTGTTTCTATCATGTATGTTTGTTTGAAATAGAATGAAAAATAGCTTACATTCACTCTAGTGACTGTGTACACTAAGCTTGCAATTTCAGGATAAAACTGGATGAGGCAGCATTGACTACATTAAGCAGTAGCCCCTTCCTGTAGCTTGTAGGAAAGAGAGAAAGTAAGAATGACTATAGAAGTTCATCCTAGGTATTCATGTTTGCCATCTACTCCGTTATCTCTGTCTTACCTTAGAACCTCTATATTTCCTGGCACATTGTTAAATGTTTTCTTTTTTAGACTACAGGGTGCAATATTATATGCAATTTTTATCCAAATAAGTGGTGCACACTTCCTGAAATGTAATGGCTGTTTATCTGTACAACAGAAGTATTATAGATAAATCAAAACTTGAAGTTTTCATTGATTCCTATATCTTTGGTTTTACTGGTCAGCTCTAGTGCCTCAACACTGGTTTTGTAATGAAAATTACATTATTCTCTCAATTTTTAATGATATTATAGATTGTAGCTTTATGAATGAGTATAATATTTGTTGCCCAGAATTTGGAAGATCGTTTGAATAAGTCCCAAAGTAATATGTGCTAGAACACTGCATGGTCTTGATTAGGACAAGGACTGTCAAACTCAATTGATGCAAGGCTGACAGCAGGGCAGAAATGGTAGCAGGGCAGAAATGGTTAAGGTGATACTGCTAGGAATAAAGAAAACTAACTAGACTTCAGCACCTCCATGTTTTAGCTAAGAATAAGTCCCTGGTAACCCAGGTTCAGCAAATTGAACAATCACTGGAAGCTCTGAGTTGGGGGGAGTAAGACTGAGCATTGAATGCTGTCCCACCCATTCTGGAGCACGGGATTGATGGCAAAGTCCTACCAAAAGTGGTCCAGCTGGGGAAGACCTGGCAATTGGCACTTACAACTAGTGACTCTGGGAGGTATTACATCTTTAAACAGTGTGCATGTAGTCTAGCTGATGGTGTGCAAAAGCAAGCATTCCCACAGGATCCAGCATAACGGACATTGCACTGTGTTTTCTGCCTAAAAGAGGGGGTATTAACAGTATGCAAAAATGTTTTAACTAGTCATGGACAACAGCTGCAATCCAAGTCTTCTGTATCATTATCCTGTTATCCTAGGATGCCAGGTGTAGTAAGGAGCAGATGGGCCAATAAGTGATTGCCTGCAGTCAAACAATATATGCAAAAAATCTGATATATCTCTTAATTTCCTTGCTCAAAACATCTGGACAAAACTAAAAACAATAAGGGAATACAGGATGAAAATCAAGGACAAGTTTTAGTCATTACTCTAGTTCACTAAAAATTAATACCATAATAGGTTTTGCATCAACATGCATTCTGTGAGATAAAAGAAATATAAAACTCCTATGTCTAGTATTACTGATTGACTAGAATCTTAAATGATTTACCAGAAAATATATGAAGGCACAAGTCAAAAAATATGAGGAAAAATCAGGGAAATTCTGCAAAAATCAGTTGACAGGTATGCTCGTCAATGGCTAGCAACTTTAAGCATATAAAAAAAGATGAGTGAAAAAAATCAGCTGCTGTGCAGATGTCAGAAACACAGGAGAAGGACTAATAGATGGGGGATAGTCAATGAAAGGACTTGAAAAGTTTCTGTATGTAGATAGAAAAGCTGTGGCATATGCAAAGTATTGCATTTTAATCAAAGCAGCCGTAGCATGAAATATCAGTGTGCATATAACCTGTGAACAGACAGTACAAAACTGAGCAGCATATATGTTATGAATGCCGAACTATAGTACCAATCAGTACAGGACCACATATCTGAAATCATTTTAATTGTTTAATAATTTTACGCCAAAAAATATTTCATGAATTTTAGCTATATAGTATAAGTAGCTGCTGATTTTAGGATTAAAGGAATATGCACAAAGTTTATTGCGCGGATATAAGTCATATGGAAAAAATGATTGATATACAGAAATAGGGTTATTCACATTCCCAGATTTTTGCTGAGCATAGAAGTAATCCACAAAAACAGGAGCTGCTATATACTTGCGCAAATAAAGTCAGCAGAGGTTATTCACACTGATTATGGAAAAGCAGAAGCATTTTGGTAACTATGCCTCCCAACAACAAAAGCATAAAGTACTTAAAAGTATAAGCATTAAGGGGAAACTATTACATGGATAAAGTGCCTTAGACATTAGCTTATTAGTATGATTCATAGAAATAAACTTAAAATTATTTCATTTGCTTCAAAGAACATGTAAAGGACCCTGAATTTACATAACACCATACTACCTGGGATTAATGAAGCTTGGCAAATTACTTAAGAAAACTGTGGACTTTTTATGTTAAGGGTAAAATAATAGAAATATGGCAAATATGAAGAACCTTAACATGGGATAGGATTAGTGTGTTCAGTTCAAGAAATATTTATTTTATTCATACAATTGGCATATTACTGTCTTTGTAAATGGGAAGGGCTTACAACAGCAGTGGAAATGATTATTTATCACTGGCA
>NC_056742.1:31300841-31485841 GCF_019279795.1 Protopterus annectens | reverse complement strand
ATGAACCCCTGTATTAAGTAGGCCACTCGGCAATCTTTCTATATACACATCCAAATAAGGTACCGATGTGAATGATGCATTCATTGTGAACCTAATGTATGGGGTAAGGGTATTAACCTCATCATAAAACCTCTAATTCTCGCTCATCAGCTGTCCAAACTAAAAAGAGATCATCTACAAAGTGTACATAGAAGATCACATGCTTTTCAAAACTATCTAACTTAAACACCTTATTCCTCTCCCAATCAGCCATAACTAGATTGGTGTATCTATTGGCACATGAAGTGCCCATAGCTATGCCATCTTTCTGTATATAGGTTACTCGGTCAAAAGTAAAATCATTGTTCTTCAATATAACACCCAAAAGTGTGCATAGTGTATCTATGTGCAACGGGGTATAGTCAGAACATCTACCTAGACATATACGTATACATTCTATGTCTTCGTCTTTGGGGATGACAGTGAACAATGACTGTAAGTCCAGAGTCACTAACCAATAGGGTAAATCTGGAGGCAGAGCTGCCATTCTTTCATATAGCATCAAAAGAAATAGTTTAGTATCTCATAAAATATATTCATAACTATTCACCAATGATCTTAGGCATTGTTTCAAATACAAAGACAATGGTTCTGTCACCCTACCTCGACAAGCAACTATAGGTCACATCGGCAGGTTCAAAGAATCTTTATGGATGTTAGGCAAGCCTTGTATACTAGGAATAAGGGGGTATAGAACTTGAAAAAAATTATATTGTTCCTCACTAGTCATACCACCATGAAAAATATATAATAATAGTCCAGAGATATACAAAACATACCTTCCCACTTCATTTATATCTATAATGGAGCAAAACTTGGAATCACTTAACATGTTCACCATGATCTCCAGATATTTCACCCTGTCCATCACAACAGGTCCTCCCTTATCTGCAGGTCTAATAGCAATACTGGGATCATTCCTAATTTTATTGAAGACTGTTCGTAACCTGGTACTTAAATTACCATAGTTATATAAATCTTCCTCAAGTTTTGAGAAATCATCAACCAATGGATGTAAGGTATGTAGGTGCTAGGCTTCTTCAAAGGGAATCTTTCATTAGACCTTGGGTGATTCCCAAATTGTACGTTCCAACTGAACAATTTCACATCCATAACTGAGTCAGTGAGGTCACTCTTCATAGAGGGAATGAAGGTGAGTCCCTTGTTCAAAACCTCTAATTCATCTCAAGATAAAACTCTACTAGATATGTTCCACACTAATGATTTACTACCTTCTTCCACATTGTCTTGAGTGTGTGGCCCATGTGTTCCTCCCTTGAAACTTTCCTTTTCTGCCTCCCCCTGCTCATGGACCTGTTCCTGCCACCTCTCTGAAAGTCACAGATAGCAATGACCCTACCCCTTTCCCTATCAATGTTCCCCTGATTAAGATTACTGGGTAATTTCCTTCTAACAGAGGTATCACCATCTAACTGATGGGTATGGACAACAGGAGACTCACTGACTCCAACACTATGATTGGTATTAAAAGATGCAGTACTGTTATTCTGCCCACTTACACTGTCTATAGGAACATGTGGGTCTATAGTGATTCCAAGTTTTACTCCATTATAGATATAAATGAAGTGGGAAGGTATGTTTCAAATATCTCTGGACTATTAGATCTTTTTCATGGTGGTATGATTAGTGAGGAACAACATATTTTTTCAAGTTCAATACCCCCTTATTCCTAGTATACAAGGCTTGTCTAAGGTCCACAAAGATTCTTTGAACCAGCCGATGTGACCTATAGCTGCTGGTCGAGGTTGGGTGACAGAGCCATTGTCTATGTATTTGGAACAATGCATAAGACCTTTGGTGAATAGTTATGAATATATTTCAAGAGATACTAACCAATTTCTTTTGATGCTATATGAAAGAATGGCAGCTCTGCCTCCAGATTTACCCTATTGGTTAGTGACTCTGGATGTACAGTCATTGTTCACTTTCATCCCCAATGATGAAGGTATTGAATGTATATGTAGATGTCTCAGTAGATGTTCTGACTATACCCCATTGCAGATAGATACACTATGTATTTATTTATTTATTTATTGACATTTGTTAACCGGGTTAGTTCAACTGGGCTTTGGACCCATTTTCATTGGAGACCCAAGGAAAAAAGCTCCAAGAAATGCAGCAGTTTACAATAGAGGTTATACAATCACTAAGTAGGTATTTTACAGGCACAGTTTACACAAATAGATGATAATACTTAAAAAAAGAGAAAAAAGTTACACAGTGCTGAATATGAACAAATTGGTTTCACAATATGTATGTTAGACAAATCAAAGAAGAAAATTAAAAGGCAGTATACCTGTATTATATTACAGGGTAGCAGTGTAGTTTCATATTTACATATTTACATATTTACATTACTGGTTTGTTTTGTCAGTGCAGGTATCGGAGATTTGGGGAGAAAAAACAGGCTTGATTTGGTCAAAAACAGTTTAAGAAAAAAAGGGGGGGAATGACATAGGGTATGGGGAAAGTTATCAAGTTGGGGCTTGGCAAGGACAGATTTTAGATTTTAGTAGGTGAGCCTTGAGTTTTTCTTTAAAATGGGATAGGTGAATGATGGAACAGATGTCCCTGGGAAGTTTGTTCCAGGTTTGGGCAATGGAGGATTTGTAGAGGTATTTTCCGAAAGTTTTTTTGGGTTGGTGGGTGGGTTTGTAGCAGTAGTTGGTTAGAGGTACGAAGGGTATGGGGAGGAGAATAGATTGAGATGAGAGAAGAGAGGGTAGGGCAGAATGAAGGTTTGTAGAGAAGGGAGTGCAGCATTTGAAGATGAGATAGCTGCAATAAGTGGGGAAATTTGAGCCGGTGTTGGGAGTAAAGGGATAGGCAGTGGTGTGCATTATATGGTGAGTTTGTAACAAATCTAGCTATCTTATGGTATATGTTTGTTGAAGTTAGTAGTTTGGATATGGGTAAATATAGGGGCAGCATAAAGAAGGGAGGGAAGGAGAAAAGCTTGGGCAAGGGATAGTCTAGCATTGGATGTTAGGTATCTTTTGTTACGATATAGAAGACCTAGTTTCTGGTGAGTCTTTTTTATACTATGTAGTAAGTGTGTATTAAACTTCAGTTCATCATCAATAATGACTCCTAGAAGTTTAGTTTGGGTTTCAGGTTTGATAGTAGTGTTATTTGAAGAAGTGATAGTAAAGGTGGATTTGTGGTAAGAGAGAGAGTGGGGAAGAAAAAGTAACAGTTTGGTCTTTTTGGAGTTGAGGATCAGTAGGTTATGGGTTAGCCACTGTTCAGTAGAGAGGAAGGTCTGTTGGGTAAGAGTATGAAGTTTGGATATGCTGTCAGAGATACAGATAAGGGTAGTATCATCAGCATATTGGATGAGGGAAGATTGTTTACAAGATGTGTGGAGGTCATTAGTAAAGATGTTAAAGAGGAGAGGTCCCAAGATGGAGCCCTGGGGAACTCCTGTTGGAACAGGTATAAAAGGAGAAGTGGAAGAGAGCCATCTTACTCATTGTTTCCTGTGAGTTAAGTAGCTAGAGAACCAGGTAAGGGTGGAGGTAGATAGGTTAAGATTATCATGTTTAGATAGCAGTAGGGGATGTGAGACTGTATCAAAGGCTTTTGAGAGGTCAAGGAAGAGACAGCATAGAAGTTTATTTTTGTCTAGGGCATCAGCAATGGTATGGGTAAAGGATAGTAGGGCAGTAGTTGTGCTGTGGTGAGGACGAAAATCATGTTGGGTGGGGGTGAGGAGATTATGTTGGAGTAGGTAGTTGAGTAGTTGGGAGTGGACACATTTTTCAAGAATCTTAGAGAGGGGGGATAGGATGGCTATGGGTCGGTAATTAGAAGGGTCAGTAGAATTGCCACCTTTGTGCAGAGGAATGGTGAAAAAGGATTTCCAGAGAATGGGGACAGTGGATCATTGTATAGATCTGTTAATTAATATGGAGACTGGGTAGGCTATGGTGTCTGCAACTAGTTTGAGGACAGTTGGTGGTAGATTATCTGTGGAGGAAGAACAGGGTTTGAGTTTATAAAAAAAAGATCTTATATAGGGGGTGGAGACAGGATGTAGTGAGAATGGAGGATTGTCAGGTAGGCTGGGTGGGGTAGACAGGGGAGTAGTCTTACAGTTTGATGGGATGAGTGATGGAATAATATTGATAAAGTGATTGATAAGAAGGGTAGCTGTGTCTAGAGGGTTTGTGTTGGGGAATAGGTTGGGTGTTGATGGATGGCATGGGGCCAGGATTCTGTTTATTGTAGTCCAGAATTTCTGAGGGTTTGATTTGTAAGTAATTTGGCCAGAGTTGTAGAATGAATTTTTATCTGCATTGGCTTGTTTCTTAGTAAGCTTTCTGAGATGCTTATAGTGGTGAATGTGGGATAATTCTTTGGTTTTGGTCCAGGCTTTCCAGGCTTTATCTCTGTTGAGCATGAAAGACTTAGTTTGTTTGGAGAGCCATGGGGCATGATTGGATTTTATTCAAATTCTTCTAGAAGGAACCAAGGGAGTTAAGGGTATTCAGGAAGATGTTATTAAAGCTGCTGACTGCATCATCTAATGGGATATGTTTTAGGAAGGATCAGTCAATGGAAGATAACTGTGTTAGATTAAAATTGATGAGTGTACAGCAGTCCCAATATATATGAGGTTTGGGGGGTTGGGGGTTGAATCTGAGGACAGAGGTGGGGAGGTGATCACTAAGTTGGTCTGGTAAAGTAATAGGGTTGTGGTAATGGTGGGGGCAGTTGGTAAGTATCCAGTCTATTATGGAGCTAGAAGATGTATTTCTATGGAGTCGGGTGGGGGACGATATGAGTTGATGGAAGCTGTGTAAGTTAATACTATTTTGGGGAGAGTCAGTTTTCAGTTAGGACCAGTCTAAGTTGACATCTCCCAATATGAGGGTTTCATAAGTTATGTTATTGGAAAACCAGGACAGTATGTTTTTAAGAGTGTTTAGATTGTTTCCAGGAGGGATATAGATGGAAGCAATAGCTATTTTCTTGTGAGGGTTGGGGTGGCAGTTGAGTATTATAAGTTCTGATGGGTGGAAATTGGGGACTGTTATGGGAAGTAGTGATAGAGTGAGGTTGTTAAAATGGAGGATGGCAACTCCACCACCTTTTTTTGGATATTTATCTGAGCTATATATGTTATAGTCTGGTGGGAGAATTTCATTGTCGGAGATATATGGTTTAAGCCAGGTTTCAGATAGTGAGGATGTAAGAGGTTGTATGGGTTATCCAGGCATGGAAGTCAGTGATTTTATTGGCTAGGCTTTGAATATTTAGAGAGTATATGGCAAGGTGTTTGGAGGAGGATGATCCAGTTGTAGTGGGCAGGGAAGATTGAAAATTGTTTGGTGAAGGAGGGGGTTTGAGGATGAGCGATGTGGCTGGGAGGGGGGAGTTTGGGCCAGGGTCAGGGTGTATATCTCCTGATAACAGTGTGCTAGTAGTGGGTAGTGAGAGTAGAGGGAAGTGTGAATGTAGTTTGTAGAGTTTGGTTTTAGATTTAGAGTTAGGCAGAATTGTGTACAATTGGGGTAGTTTGTGTGTACATGTGCCAGGGAGGTTAAATAAGGCAGGAGAAATGAAGCAGAAGGATGTTGTGAAGTTTGCAGAGTTGTAAGTGGTTGTGGAATGTACTGTTAGATAGGGGTGATGGAAGTGATAAGAGGTTTGGGTTGAGAGGAGAAATAGGAATGGGATAAAAATAATAAGATGTTTCATATTTATATTGGGGAGGAATAATATGATAGAGTTCTTAATTACAGAAATAGTTTCGGGTAAGGAGTGATGTATTGAAAATGTGTCAGGTTACAGGGGAAAGGAAGGTAGAGTGGGTACACTGTTGTTAGAGCTAAGACAGGAAGTTAACAGCAATTGGATGGTTGGGGGTAAAAGGGAGGGATACAATGGTATAAAGGAAATTGTAATCGGGGTGGGTGGGAATGGGTGTAGGGTAGTGGAGCAAAGAGAGCCCAGCCCGAGCGTAGCAAGGGCGAACGGAGTGGGGCTAACACCCGGGACCAGAAAGACCAAGAAAACAATCAGTAAGAGAGATATTGCTACTGGCTGGGAAGAGGAGGATGGAGGAGATACTGGAAAGCAAAGCTTAGACTTAGCAGAGAGAGAGAGATAAAGGCAGGAAGGCTTTAGGGAAACAGGAGAGAGCCCAAAGGTCTGTGTTAACAGGTAGTGAAAAAGTGCAAAGAGAGAACGTCTCTAGCAATGGAGTGGAAGATCCCAAACAGTGAGGCTTTAGAGGGAGGCACAGTTAATGCAGAGGGTAGAATGGCAGGAAGGTGAAGGCTAAATGAGGGAGTCTAGTTTGGAAATGAGAGAAAGTCAGAGGAATGTGCAAGGCAAGGGGGGATCAAGAACAAGGAGTAAAAGGGTGAGGAGTGAGGAAGAGGAGAATAAGAGAGAATATAGGGAGGTTGGAACTGCTAGCATCTTGTTGTCAGGAACAAATAGGTAATGCACTTTATTCACATCAGGTTTCTAGCTAGTACAGTTACAATTAGACAAAGTAATGGACTTTACAAATAGTTATGGTTTCCTCTGCAATAAGTCATTTGCTGGAACACATACTTAAGTGGTCCTTTTGGAGCTTAAGGATAGCAGCAGGGTTGATGGCCAAATAAAGGGAGGATGCCCATGAGATTAGTGTTTCTTTGTAGTGGCTAGGTGAACCATAGAGAGGGTTCTGCTAAGGGCTAAAAACAAAAAGGAGGTGGGGTTAGTTATAGCACAAGAAGGGGCTATAAAAAGACATAGATATGTGTATTGATAAACTACAATTATTATATCTGTGTACTACAAGAGAAACAAAAGGAAACACTAACTATAGAGTTCTGCTACATCTCGGTGGTTTAAGGAACAAATGCCAGAAAGACCTCATTGGGTTAGCTTTACAGGCCATAAAAGCAATACAGTTGTATAAAAACAGCATGACAGATGTTTAGTAGCCATCATTGAAGCAGTACATATATGCAGAACACTATTTAGACAGTTTAAATGCATAGAAAATAAGCAAACATCAATGATACATTCATTAATTGATAGCAACGCCTTTGGGTGTTATATTAAAGAACAATGTTTTTATTTTTGACCAAGTAACCTATATACAGAAAGATGGCATAGCTATGGGCACTTTGTGTGCCAACAGCTATGCCAATCTAGTTATGGCTGATTGGGAGAGGAATAAGTTGTTTAAGTTAGAGAGTCTTGAAAAGCATGTGATCTTCTATGTATGCTTTGTGGATGATCTCATTTTAGTTTGGACAGCTGATGAGAGAGAATTAGAGGTTTTATGATGAGGTTAATACCCTTACCCCATATCTTAGGATCACAATGAATCCATCGTTGACATCTGTACCTTATTTGGATGTGTATATAGAAAGATTGCCGAGTGGTCTACTTAATACAGGGGTTCATAGGAAGCCATGCTATAGGAATGCATTGCTACACAGGAGCAGTACGCATCCGAGTTTTGTATTCAAAAATGTAGTTAAAGGACAAGCCATGAGAGTTTCACACCTCAACCCTAGTGAAGAAGCATTTCATGGTGAGCTATCTGATCTACAACATAGATTATTGAATAGATTGTATAGCCAGAGAGAAATTTTGGATGTTTTTAATAGAGTTGACATTTTGAGATGTAATAGGGCATTACCATATTTTATGGATAGGAGTCACTTACAGAACAATGAAGGTAATACACCTGTTGATCCATCTACTTGTCTCATGGAGACTAAGGTCTCCCTTTATTATACACAGGACGTGAATGATATTAGAAATATATTTTCTAAGTACTGGGGTGTCCTTACGATGGCCCACACATTAGAGATATTGTGGGTGAGAGACCCCGTTTCATCTACAAGAATAGGATGAACCTTCATAGACTCCTATGTTATCCTGATAATCCTACTACTAAGTTGTCCTCTACCTTACACTGCAGTACCATGCCTTGCAATAGATGTTATGTTTGTGATTTTATAGACACCAGTGCAAGCATCACACACCCCACCAGCCAGCAATGTTTTAAATTTAGAGCTAGAGCTACATGCAACTCAGAGCACGTTGCTTACCTAACCTACTGTCTATTATGTCCAGCATTTTATGTTGGTAAAACTGACAGGAGGTTAAGAGATAGAATTAGGGAACATCAGTATAATATTTGTATTAAATCTAGCAAAAATGCCCTATCTAAACATATTATGGAGACCTTGGAACAACATAATTTTAAGTTTTTGGTCTTGCAAGTCAATACACACAACCAGAGGGGTGGGATGTTAAGAATTATACTGAGCTGCTTGAGGTGAAATGGACTATAGGGTTGAGTGCAGACAGGAAACCGGGAATTAATGATAAAGTCTCTATGATACCTATGTTGAAGGGAAGAAAACTGAAGGCTTAGCAGCTTTGCTCAAATGAATATATGATATGTATTTTATATGTATATGTACTATATATTTCTGTATTATAATCTTTTTCATAAGGAATGTTGTAGAATCGTTAGTAGTTCCATTTTAAGTTATGAAGTACTTTTAGCACTATTTTAAGGAGTTTTGTGGAATTATTAATGCCTACATTTTAAGTCATGAAGCAATTTTAATATAAGTACATCAGTTTTCATTAGTGCTTTCATTATTTATATTTTTAGCCATTATATATGCATATTTTCTAGCCATGGTTTATGTTTTAAGGTAGAAATGGTTTGTTTAGTTAATTAGTTCAAATGATATGATGATACTACTTATTTGTATATATATGAAGCGTTTTTTGAATGATTTTTCTCTTGGCTTGAAGCCCATGAGGGTGAAAGCGCTTTCCAGTTTTCTTAAATAAAACATTTTTCGATTCTCTACTGGACTTTTCAACTTTATGTGGAATACCTTGCTCTGCCATAACATGCTCGTTTGCCTTGTTGGTTTGGTTACTTTACTTATGTTATACTTTATGTTGCAATGGTAATTAAACAGCTGCCTTATGAGGAAAGAATTTGTAAAATCCTATGAACATTTACTGATTGTCATAATTAAATGAACAGTAAAACACAATAGGTGTGCTGTGTATTCAGAATAATAAATAGACAATACCAAAAGACAAAATATGAGCTGTGTTTCCTTGTCATTCATAGGGTCATAGGTAATTACTAGGCTATCTGCCCTTGCATGCCATTTTAAGCCTATCCAGTTTCTCTTTTTTTGTGCTTGAATAAACCTGTACCATTTGATTAGAGATCATGGCATAGATATTTTGAAGGGACCTAAGCATGGGATAAAGCATTTAGGAGCTGACTCTGTCTATTAGTAGTAAAAGGGGCAGTACTATGGTAAGTTTAGATCTAAGTTGTGCTTGAATATTGACAGGGATGAACCTTCTTTTATGTGGATGAATAGACTGTTCCAGACCAGTGGTATCCCTCTACAAGATAAAACTGTCCCACCAAACTGTTCTGTTGATGTTGCAGAAGAGGTTTAGATCCCTATACCTAGTACTTCTGATGTCAGTTGACTTGCTGATGTATAATAAATGCATCAATACTGGGTCAGAAAATGCCTTTTATGCCAGACACAGGAAACCTCATACCAGTATGCAGGATACTGAGTATAATGATAGGGTTCTGAGTTAGTCCATGTTGTTTAGGCCTTGTATCTTTTTACTAAGGTAAATCTGCAGTGTTCTAGTTGTTGAATGTGTCTGGACAGATGCATACTAAAGGGGGCAATATAATCAATAACTGGCCTAATGACAACTGAGTAAATGAGAGCCACTTACCATACTCATAGCCCTATCTTTTCTTTTTCCCATTTAAACTATCCCCGTTTAGTCAGTCTTTCACCCTTCTTCCCTTCCTGACCCTTCCACTAATTTTCATCTTTCCATACCTTGACCATTAACATCCCTTTTTACCCATCCATCTGCCCTCCCATACACAAATTCATTTTTCCAAATGGTCTTTCCACATCCTGTGGTACTGCATTAAGATCACTGAGTCTATTTCACTAGTCTTTTCTATTGCATCTTATACTAAAGTGCCTCAAGTGCAAATTCAATAAAAACATCTTTAAACAAACTGTTTTAGGAAGATAAAAAACAGATATTTAGAAAAGACTGGCTAGGTTTGGCATGACATTGAACACAAATGGTATGTTTGTTGCTGTATTCTGGATATAATGTTCTTCATGTGAAAATGAATCCATTTAATAAATACAAAATTATGTTGCAAAAATGTCATATGTTCATAGGTAGGTACTATACTAGACTATTGGCCCTAGGGCCTGTATAAGCCTAGCCATAAAGGAACCCTGGCTTTCGCCACCCAAGAAAGATATTTTCCTGTGCCCCTGTCAAGCAGAACTACAGAAGTGATCCCTGGGGTGAATTTCCTATCTCTCATCCAGTCATCAAGATTATTCTTGAAGAGTGTTAATGAGGAACTTTGTTTGATATAGATAGGTACTTTTTTCCAGAGTATGGGAAGTTTCTGGGACAGGAATATATCACTCCAGCATGTTCTGTTTATTGTGGTGACAAGGTTTCGGTCCCTAGAGTATGTAGCTGAGAGGGAGTGGGATTTCTTTAAGTGAGGCATGTCCAACAGCTTTGGGTTTGACATAGCTTTGTATGTTAGGCAGAGATTGCATCTGAGTAGGCGATATGTGACGGAGTAAAGCTGGAGTTTTTGAGACAGTCTGCGTAGGGCATCTGTTTGAGGCCGGTAATCCTCTTTTTGAGTTATTTCTGTGGTCTTTCTAGTTCTTGTGGATGTCTTGTGAGGAATATACCAAAAGGGGTGATGTATTCTATAATGGGTCTAATGAGTGACAAGTAGAGGGGAACAATGACCTCTTTTTTCCTGGATGAGAAACCTTTTGTGATGAGGTGTGCCATGAAGACGGATTTCATGACTACTGTGGCAATGTGATTATTAAAGGAGAGAATATTGTCCACCTGTGTCCCAAGGTCTCATCACACTTTTGGTGTTAAGTAGACTACTACCTATGTGGGAGTTCATGGGTACAGAGTTTTTACCAAAAGGGATGACAATGCACTTTTTTGGCATTGAGCTTGAGGCAATGGCTTTGACACCAGGCATCTGTCTCAGTGAGGCCCTTTTGTAGGATGTCCACATCATTAGCAGTTTAGATTATGGCTCCTAGTTTGCAGGTACCTGTGAACTTCATTAGCCAAAGACCTTCTGTGTTAGCCTGTACTTCAGAGAAGTAGATACTAAACAGGAGAGGACCCAGGACTGAACCCTGTGGTACTCCACTTGTCATTGGTCTGAAATCAGATTTGGAGCCTGCTACTTTCACAGTGTGGGTTCTGTCAGTGAGCCAGTTGGCAACCCATCTTGTGACATAGGGACTATATCTATAATTCCAGAGTGGGGGATGGTGTCAAAAGCCTTGGCAAGATCTAGATAAGCTATGTGAACCACCTTACCCTCATCTACGGCTTTGGTGACTGCTTCAAAGAAGTCTATCAGGTTTAGGAGACATGATCTGCCTTTTACAAGCCCGAACTGGGTGGGATCCAGAGTTTGGAGATCACCAAAGTCAATGTTTATAAGTTCAATGATGATACGTTCCATAGCCTTGCAGACCAGGCTCATCAAGCTAATAGGGCATTAGTTAACTAAATAAAAAAATGGAAAAACAAACAAAACAAATCTTGCAGCCAGAAAAAATGCCATACTTTTGAAACTAAAATTTATTGTTAGCGCTTTCGTCACTTTTCATTAAAGAAACTTCTTCAGACATTTGTAATAGCTCAATTTACAGTTTAAATAGTCCCAAGTTGATGACATCATGGACCTCCCATTATCCAAATTCAGCAAGTATATAAGGAAATACATTCAGATTTGTGTATAAAAACTTTTTAAAACACAAATTCTTCACTGATATTAATTACAACAAAAATATCAAATATTAATTGCCCCCATAAAAATGTTTTTTACCTGGTTTATGCTTTAAGTTTTAAAATACATTTCAGGGAACAAGAATCATTCAATACAGGCTAGGAAAAGGCATTTACTCTCAGTTGCCATAACAACTCCCTCTTCTCGTGTCTTAAAGCCCAAGGCCTCCCCTCCCGGGATTCAAATCTATTTTCTCAATAACCATAAAAAGGAAAGTTTGGTTGGTGTGTTCCAAAATATGATTGGACAAAGCATTGTTGTTGTCCTGTCTGCTAATACTATACTGGTGCTTATATATCCTTTGTCTAAAGTGCCTTTCAGTCTTTCCTATGCAGAAATAGGGGCACTGTTGGCACCTAGCTAAGTATATAACACCTGTTGTCCCACAATTCAATTTTCCTTCTGAGGCATATTTAATATTCCCTATAGTAAATGAGGAAGAAGTTTCTATATGTTTACAAGAACATTTTCCACAGTTCTTCATCCCTTTGTTAGGAACATATGGGATGACTTCTTTTTCAAGCAGTGTTTTTAGATTAGAGCTTTTTCTAAATGTCACCCTAGGTCCTATCCATAAATTGTTCCTTGTCAGTGTCCTCGTTAATTATGGTCCAATTTTTTATTTATAACCTCCCTCAGGAGTTTGGCATCACTTGAAAAGGTTGTTACAAAACTCATGTTGTAATCTAAATCGTCCTTTCTATTAAAAAAGTGTTCTGCCAAGACCATTTGTTTGTCACCCCTTAAGGTTCCCCTATTTAAAATGGGCTTGAAATGTCCACTTTCCCTCTAACCTCTATAACAATTTCATCCAATAAATCTGTTGGGTATTCTCTCCTGGTGAACACCCCCCACAGGTTTTTACACTACACCTCAAAATCAACATCCAGTGTAATCATCCTTGCTGCCCTTACCAACTGGCCCTTTACAACGGCCCTCTTCTGGTGGTAAGGGTGATTATTGATGTAGTGAAGGAAATCATTGAAGTATGTAGGTTTGTGGTATATTTTGGCAATATACCTACTATATGTTATGTCCTTAACAAGCTGCACACCTAAGTATGATATAGCTGTAGTATCAAAATGATACATGAATTTCAAAAAAGGGGTCATGTTGGATAAAGTCTCAACAAATTTTGTGACCTCTTCTTTATCTCCCTTAAAAATCAAAAACATATCATCAAGGTACCTTGTGTACCAATGTACCTTGTTTTTGAACATTTCATGTTGGAATAACAAATGTCTTTCCCAATAGGCCATAACACAATTGGCGAATCAGTCTCCTCACCGTGATTTAATTATTACCCTCCTAGAACTAGGATTGGCTAATATTTTTTTCTTATTTGATGGGGATTTATTTTTGCAGAAAACATGTGTTGCGATGGGGTCACCCTGTGAGGGCACTTTCGCTAATTGTGTTATGGCCTATTGGGAAAGACATTTGTTATTCCAACATGAAATGTTCAAAAACAAGGTACATTGGTACACAAGGTACCTTGATGATATGTTTTTGATTTTTAAGGGAGATAAAGAAGAGGTCCCAAAATTTGTTGAGACCTTATCCAACATGACTCCCTTTTTGAAATCCACATATCATTTTGATACTACAGCTATATTATACTTAGATGTGTGGCTTGTTAAGAACATAACACATAGTAGGTATATTGCCAAAATATACCACAAACCTACATACTCCAATGATTTCCTTCACTACAGCAGCAATCACCCTTACCACCAGAAGAGGGTCATTGTAAAGGGCCAGTTGGTAAGGGCAGCAAGGATGATTACACTGGATGTTGATTTTGAGGTGGAGTGTAAAAACTTGTGGAGGATGTTCACCAGGAGGGGATACCCAATAGATTTACTGGATGAGATTTTTTTAGAAGTCAGAAGAAAAAGGGAAATGGGCCATTTCAAGCCCATTTTAAATAGGGGAACCTTAAGGGGTGATGAACAAATGGTCTTGGCAGATCACTTTTTTAGTAGAAAGGACGATTTAGATTACAACATCAGTTTTAAAACAACCTTTTCAAGTGATGACAAACTCCTGAGGGAGATTATAAATAAAAATGATTAACGACACTATGGCTAGGAACAAGTTAGGGCCAGGACCTAGGGTGATGTTTAGAAAAGGCTCTAATCTAAAAACACTGCTTGAAAAAGAAGTCAACCCATATATTCCTAACAAAGGGATGAAGAAATGTGGAAGATGTTCTTCTTGTAAACATATAGAAACTTCTTCCTCATTTACTATAGGGAATATTTAAATATTCCTTAGAAGGAAAATTTGACTGTGGGACAACAGGTGTTGTATACTTAGCTAGGTGCCAACAGTGCCCCTCTTTCTACATAGGAAAGACTGAGAGGCACTCTAGACAAAAGATATATGAGCACCAGTATAGTGTTAGCAGACAGGACAACTACAATGCTTCGTCCAAGCATATTTTGGAACACACCAAATGCACTTTCCTTTTTATGGTTATTGAAAAAATAGATCTGAATCACAGGAGGGGGCCTTGGGCTTTAAGACTCGAGGAGAGGGAGTTGCTATGGCAACTGAGAGTAAATGCCTTTTCCTACCCTGGTTTGAATGATTCTTGTTCCCTGAACTGTATTTTAAAACTTAAAACATTAACCAGGTAAAAAAAAACATTTTTATGGGGGCATTTAATATTTCACATTTTTGTTGTAATTAATATCAGTGAAGAATTTGTTTGTGTTTTAAAATGATTTTATGCACAAAGAAATCTGAATGTATTTACTTATATACTTGCTAAATTTGGATAATGGGAGGTCCATGATGTCATCAACTTGGGACTATTTAAATTATAAATTGAGCTATTACAAATGTCTAAAGAAGTTCCTTTAATGAAAGGTGATGAAAGCGCTAACAATAAATTTTAGTTTTGAAAGTACGGCATTTTTTCTGGCTGCAAGATTTGTAATGGGGCATTAGTTCCCGGGGTCCATGGTGGCTCCCCCTTTGTGGAGTGGCATAACCGTTGCTGTGCACCAGTCAGTGAGCACAAAGCCTGAGGTGAGGCTATGATTGGACATGTTACTTAGGTGGGGTGCCAGTTTGTTCTGTAGTTAGTGTAGAACACAGCCTGGGATGTTGTCAGGTCCCATGGATGCTGTGTTCTTGGCTTTGGAGAGTGTGGCTTTATCTGTGCAGCCATGATTACAGGAACTTTGCATTCTTCCGGTATAGAGATGGGACCTTTAGGGGGTACAATTAGTAATGAACCTATCTGCCAGGATGTTAGCAATATCAGTTAGTTCTGTATATTTAGTGCCATTGTGCTGTAACTCAGAGAAGATCTGAATGTTGTCATTGAGATTCTTGACATAGCTATAGAATGCTTTGTGGTTGTCTTTAGAATCAGTGGCAATTTTGTTTTCGTAAGTAGCTTTGGAGGATTTTATGAGGGATCTCAGCTTCTTACTGAGGCTGACCAGGGAGTTCCTTCAATCACGGTATTTTATTCTTTTTTGCAACAGTTTCTTTCTTCTGTTGTACTATTTGTTTATGGCAGGGGACCACCAGATTTGCTTCCTGTTTTTGGAGGATAGCATCTTGGTTCTGTTAGGGATTTGCACAATCCAGGCACTCGTGTAAGTGCTTATAAAGTGCATTTGTGTAGGATTCAGCAGTCGTACCTCTATTGTCCGTCTGCATGGGTGTCGTGAAGGTTGCCACTTCTGTCTTAAGAAGCATGAAGTTGGCTTTGGAGAAATTTGTTACGTTGGTTTCCCTAATGGGGGGTGGGATGGGATGTGGATGTCACTTAGATACATGCAGTAAAGTAGGCTAATTAATAAAAAAGTAATATGTGTAAGTCTGCATCCTATGCTATTACAAACACAGCCATACAAAGTTAATTTTGTGTATTAAGAAATGCTAATGGCCCCAGAGTTTCTGTACCATGAAATCTCAATGGTTAGTTAAGATATCAGTGTGAAAAACTGCACTTGTGACAAAAATCTGTACATTTATATGAGATGTTTAAAATGAAACACATATTATTCTTTAAGGAGAGCAATGTTCTGTAGTTGCTTCAAGGAATTTTTGTTTTGTATTGATGAAATTATATTCCACATCCAGATAATCAGCATCGTGGGGTAGATATCATATGCAAATGCTTAGAACATGTGAAATTCTGCTACTGTGATGGCCATGGTCAAATGCATATCTACATGACTGAAAAGTTGCATCTTGTTTGTATGGGTTGTGAAATGTGAGAACATAATGTTATATAATCTGAAAGTCAGACAGCTCAACAAAGACTTATTTTAAATTGAAAAAGCAATCATGATTTATGGACTTACTTATTCAAAGGTTTTTCTGATGTAATAACATGAAAAGTCAACATTTGCATTTAGATAAAGAAATTCTAAGATATACAATAGTGATGAATTTGTATGGAAGTAGCACAGAATATATTTTTTTTTGTGTAAAATTCAGATTGATTCAATAATAGAAGAATGTATCAAAGGTGTGCATAATGTGCACAATTTTGCCACTTAGATACATCATATAAAACAAAGAATAACTGATCTACGGTGAAGCTAGCTTCTTGCTGATATGAACAATTGATCACATGATGAAAAACATTCACATATATTGACTCTGTATTTGATATTTTCTGACATTTATTGCATATTCTCGTTTACCTCATTATAATATTTGACCAAAGAAATGTGAATATATATTTGTCATGGGACTAATAATTCATACTTGGAAATTATATGGTTTTGATCTGGTTAAAAAGGCACTCTTCTCCAAATGTTACAGTGGTCTATCTGTAGAACATTTATTTACATAAAGTAATTTGTTTCCAAAAATATTTTCTGAAGTTGTACTATTTCCATTATTTGATAAACAGTAATATATTTGCACACAACTGAATAGAAAAGGACTATAATCTTTGTGGTAATCATTGATGGAATTTCTACAGTAACCAAATTGCAAAATCATATTAAATTAATGACCATGCACTAAGATTAAAGTACATTCAAAGCTAATGCACCACTAGGTTTGCAGTGTACTTATTTTGCATAGTTTACGTCTTTGCATTATGCTTTAATTTCAGTCTGAAGTTTTGTTTCCATCCCCATATACAGTGTAGCCTAGTACTGTACTTTAGTTTCTGTTCTGTTTGTGATTTATTGGAATGGAAGAAGGGAAAATGTTATCATTTCTATTGGTCTGACAAGGAATTATCAAAATCTTTCTACAAGTATTACTGTAATAACATGTAGACCTTATAATGAAATCTTACTAACTGGACATTTTGTTCTTCCTTTTCAAATGTATAAAAGTAAATAAACAGTATATATTCAATTTTGTTTTTATCTTTTTCATCTGATATTCACTATCAGCAGGAAATTGATGCACAGATGCCCGGTTTGCTGAAATGCAGTTTATGGAATAACATTTGTAACGACATATAATTCACAGAAGTGCTCAATTCCACTACAAGGATACAGTTCTACAGATGATCATCTCTATTAGCTCATGCAGGTGGCAAACTCTTGTCAGTATATTCATTCAAATGATGTAATATCTGTAAATTGCATATAAAGAACAATAATTCACCAAAATGCATTTTAGTAACTCAGGTAAAATTGTCAATAAAGATATCCACATGATATTTTGTGTACTGTTTCCAAATAGGAAACTGAAATCCTTTATCAAAGGACAACATTAAAATGTCATAAAACCTTATAAGACAATTGCAAGAACATGTTTCTAGTTCTGTTCTGCAATCAATCAGGGTTATATGCCAATTGCAATAACATGTTTCTAGTTCTGCTCTGCAGTCAGGGATGTCCAACCATTTCTGCTCAGAGGCTATGTACTAATGAGTTCAGGGGACACTTACCATACTTGGCAAGGTATGGCGGGGGGTGACATTGCCATTTCCAACACATATCTGTCCATTCAAAACAGCTTGTTGCAGGACATAGAGAGGGCCAGAGAAAAAGCTTTGGTGGGTCAAATATTGCCCTAAGACCACCTGTTCAACACTCCACAAGTGAACATCATAGCAAAAGATTGGAAAATATTTCTTAAATAATAAATTAATAAATAAACTGAAAGAAATACACAATTATCTGGATTAAATGGCATTGTAGAAATTATATATAAACTTTTCTTACTAATAAATTACACTCAATGTAAATGTAACAGACTTAAAAGGCTTGGTTCTTAAAGAACACAGGATCTTTGGCTTCACATTCCATTCAAAACCATCACAAAGTGATAAAGAACCAAATCCAAAGTCACCAACTTCCTTCACAGTGCATAGAATGTGGTCACTGTATTGAATCCTGAAACTGAAGGAGCTCTGCCACAAGGGCCAACTCCCGAAGGTTTTCACTGAGAATTTTGCCTTTGTACAATAGTGTGTGTGATCACTACATTGGAGCCTTATACTACAGGAGCTCTGCTAGAAGAGCCAACTCCCAAACATTTTGACTGAGAATGTTCTCTTTGTAGAATAGCCTGTGGTCAATAAATATGACCCTATGATGACCCCCTACTTAAACCCGGGGCAGGAACTAAGAAGCTTCAGTCCTCACCACTGTCTCTGGTAAGGGAGCATCACTGAAAGCAAAGATATAACACACAATTTCCCTAAGAGTAAACTGGGAACAGGGTCCAAACTTGCCAGACATGCTAGCACAGATAATATCTGATATCCTCACATTTGTCTCCATTTAAAGCCTCCAGTAAGATTTTCAAGTGCCCCTAGAAAATTACTGCTTGAGAAAAATGGGACTGACTGAAAACATATCGACCCATACTCATTGATAGTCCAACTGCATTAGCATTATTGGTCCCACTATTGTGTTGCACCATCATATGCCTGTAGCCCTAAGCTGCACCTCAGTAATTTGCCATTTTGGTTACTGACTCTATTTAGCCATGTTAAAGGGATATTGTCTGTAAATACAGTTAATTTTCTTCCATATAGGTAAGGTTGAAGCTTTTGCAATGCTTATACTATGGCTAGGCATTCTTTCTCCACAGCTGTATAACATTCCTCCCTGCATTGCAACCTGTGGCAAAGGTATACAATGGGATACCCTTTTCCCTCTGAGGAACCTTGGCTGAGTACAGCCCCCACCCCATAATCTGAAGCATCTACCTGTACAACAAAATTCCTTGCTGTAATCTAGACTGGCTAACCTAGGAAGGGGGGGGTCCTCCCAAACCCTCTTTAAGCTTGCCTGCTTACAATCTTTGGACTACACTACTTTATATGGCTTGTTTTTCCTTAAGTCAGTAAGGAGTGCAGCTATTGTACTATAGTTGGGCACAAATTTCCTATAGTACCCAGCTGTCCCTAGGATAGCCATCACCTGCTTCTTGGAAATAGGGACAGACTACACCTGAATAGCTTCCACTTTGGTAGGTTCTGGTCTAATCTTACCACTCTCTACTCAATGTCCTAGGTAGGAGACCTCTGCCATACCTGACACTTACTAGACTTAATGGTTATGCTCTTTTTAATCTACCTAAGATCTCCTTGACATGTTGAAGGTGCTCTTGCCAGGAATGGCTGGCTGTAAAAGGCAATATTGACCAAATAAGTGAGAGCATAATCACCTGCTGTGACTAAAATATGATCTACTGATGTCTGAAAGGCTGCTGGGGCATTCTTCATCCCAAAGAACATCCTTGTAAACTCACGTAATACAAAAGGTGTTATGAAGCAATGGGAGTCATGGGCACCTGCCAGTATCCCTTGGTCAAATCAATGGTGGTCAGATACTTGGCCCCACATAGCTGTTCTAAAGCATCATCTGTTTTTGGCATGGGGTAAGTATCTCTGTATAACTGTTTAACTTTCTGGTGTCTGCACAGAATCTTACACTACTATATTTCTTTGGTACCAGTACTACTGGGTAAGCCCAAGGACTACTGGACTCCTGGATTACCCCTAGCTCCAACATCTCCTTTTCCTCCTCCTTCAAAGCCTGTTTGAGCTGCTCAGGCACCCTATAAGGAGCTTGCTTGATAGACCTTTTCAGTCCCATATCCACATGCTGCTGCACTAGGTGAATACACCCTGGTTTCCCGGTGAACATTACCCCAAATTCCTGTAACACTGCTTTAACTTGAATAGGGGATAGTCTTTCAGATATTGCTACCTCTCCCACAGAACTGTCAATCTGAGCCTCACTGAGAAGTCTGTCACCATAACCCCCTCAGACTCCTCCTGCCATCCACTGTGTATACTCAGCAACAGGGCCTCCCTGTCATAAGGTTTCATCATGTTCATATAGTACAACTTATGTCGCTGCCTCTTGCCTACTAAATTTACCATGTAGTTAACATCACAAACGTTTCTTACCACTTTGAGTGGCCCTTCCTAACCTGCCTGCAGCTTATTGTCTCTGACAGGAATGAGTCCCATAACCTGTTGTCCCACAGTATATTCTCATGCTTGAGCTTTCCTGTCATACCTGTAGAACAGAGTCTGTGTAGTAACTTTAAGAAGCATTTCAAAGTGAGGGCATGTGCATATAAAAAGAGAGTATGTGCAGGCAGCAGCTTCCATTTTGAGAGAACAGATGGAGTGTTAACATGCATAAGTGCAGTAGTCAGTCTGTTTATAAGTTTATTTAAGTTTAAGTTACTAAGCCTCAATCCTGGTGTGTTTGTATATAATACAACTGCTTCAACCGAACACGCAACTGTTCATCTGTTTTATCCTGACAGGACAAGCAATATGGTGTCAGAAACGGGATAGAGAGAGAAACTTCTTCAAGCCATAAGGTGCAGAGTTAATGGTGAAGGTAGATTTTGCAGGTTAGGTGATAACAGTGCTCAAAAGATTTAAAAAAGGCCATGAACAAACTACAGGTGTCCAAAACTTGCATAAATTATTTATTTTGTAAAGAAATCAATATGAAGCATTCTCAAAACATATTATTAATCAGAGTAGCACAAAACACATTATTAATCAAACAAAAGGCACAAAATGCATTATTGATTAAACAAAATATTCTCAAAATGTGGGTGTTCAGAGTTATTGCCGACTTGCATAATGAGCATGTTAAAAGTGAAATGGGCACAAGAAAAATACAAGCATGATAAGAGGTCAAGTGGGCATAATGAGTTCTATAAGAGGGCAAAATAAGCAAAAAAGCAAGGCAACTGCATGTTTTTAGTAAATGACAATGTTTTTACATGAGCTATTATTTTGCATTGACCAGAGCTATTCAAAGTATAACTAGAGTTGTTCGAAGTATCTCAGAGTGTGCAAAGTGTTTGCATTGTGTGCTTTATTACAGTACAATTATTTCAAAGAGTTACTGTGTGCAAAGTGCAGTCAGAATACAGTCATTTCGAGATAAATCTTGTGCAGTGTATAGTTCATTCACAGAGTGCAGTAATTATGAAGTGTTTCTTACACTGATAAGGAGTCATTTCACAAAATATACTAGTTTCAAAGTATACTTGTGCTACAGAGACTTATTTTACAAAGTGCAGTTATTTTCAAGAATCTGTTGCACTGTTGGGTATAATTACAAGTTTTGGCATACATTTCTGGCATATATGTGTGTGTGTTTGTACATAATTCCAAGGGTCTTTGTTACTGTGTGTTGATATGTCAGAGGCATTTTGGGACCTAGTCCAGTTGTGTTTGATCATAATATTGCAGAGAATTGGAGAGCATTTGAGCGGGAATATGATATTTCATACAAGCAGCTTTTTTTGATAAAGATGCATGTACAAGGGCATTTATTTTGCTTAACTTAGTGGGGTTAGAAGTCACTGAGAGAGTGCTTTCATTTGTGTATACACTAGCAGTATATACAAAAGGGGAAACCATCATATTGTTGTACAAGCTGAATCAAGGGAGGACTCTGAGTGCTTGAAACATACATTTAGAGAAATGTGTAAGCCCCAGACAAATGTTACATTGGAGAGGGAGCTATTATGCAAGAGACCAAAAGCCAGGAGAAACTTTTGCAGCTTATGTTACTGACTTGAGAAACAAGACTAAAATGTGCAGGGTTGATGATTTGAAAGACGAGTTGATAAAAGACAGGCTTGTGTGTGTTGTTAACGCGGCAGCAAGAAAGATTTTACTTTCTGGTAGTGATTTAACTTGGAGCAAAGCTATATAGATTTGTCAGATACATGGGCTTACAGAAAGGCACACAAATATGCTTGCAAGTGATAAGAGCATGGTTTCAACAGCTTTTAGAGAAAACATAGACAGCATGCAACATGTGGCTTACAGAAACAGGCCTAAGCACATGACAGCTGCAGCCCCAAGGAGAACCCATAACTTTCCAGCAAGCTCTAAGACTAGCTCAGTAAAATGGATATGCTCAGTGCAGCATAAGGGTGAGACAGTAAAACCCAAGTTAAGTTTTATTGTTAACTATGGTGCCAGTCATGAAAATAGTAAAACAGAAAAGTGTTTAACATTTGGCCTGCAATGCCATAAAAGTGGAAAAAATGGAACCATTTTCAAAAGTTTTGTAAATCAAGCAAGCTTCATTCTTTTATTAAGAAAGGTCACTCAAAAAACCAAGTTGATCATTTAGAAAGCTTCAACTCTACTTTCTTTGTAGATGGTGCATAAGCGTTGGTGAAAAGGTTAATGTAGTAGATTTGTTGGCAAAGAACAAAGTGTTCTGTACTGTTCTGATCAATGGTAAACCCACGGAGCTCAAAGTAGACACTGGTTCAAAGTGCAATGTTATGTCAGCAGAAACATTTGCTAGAGTAAGAACTGGTGAACAACTTAATTTGGCCAATTGTACGAAGCTTATTGCTTATGGAGGTGAAGACATTCAGACTTGAAGGCTCAGTAGTGCTTTCATGCTATTCAGCTGGGAACAGTTGCAGCTTACAATTTTATGTAGTCAAAAGATCTGTGTAGTCATTATTAGGTCTCAGAGACCGTTTAAGAATGAAACTGCTTTTGTTTAGCAAAGAAGCCCATCATGTAAGCACATGTCTTAGCTCCAGTTTCACCAATGCTATTTTTTTGAGAGTATGCTGATATTTTCAAAGAGAAGCTAGAGAAACTTCCAGTTGTGTATTCCATGAAATTAGACCCAGAGGTCAGTCCAGTGGTTAGACCAGTAAGAAAAGTTCTGATAGCTATGCAGGACAAAATCAAGGCCAGTTAGATAAAATGGTGCAACAAGGTGTGACTTGTCCAGTCCCAGAACCAACTGAATGGGTATCTTCCATGGTAGTTGCTCATAAGAAAGATCAGATGAAATCAGAATATGCACTGACCCAAAAGACATAAACAAAGCATTAAAGTGGCCCCACCATCCTATGCATGCAGTCATGGAGGTTGCTACCCTCATGCCAAATGCCACTGTTTTTTCTGTCTTAGATGTAAAGAGTTCATTTTGGCAAGTAATGCTTGATTGTAGATTTTCACTAGTGATAACATTCAGTCCCCCATTTGGTAGATACCAATTTCTCAGAATGCCTTTTGGAATAAATTCTTCCACTGAAGTCTTTCAGCATGCAATGGAGAACACTTTTTCAGGTTATCTGTGTGCTATAATAGTAGACAATATACAAGTTGGAGGCAATGGTGAAGCAGAGCATGACAGAAACCTCAGGAAAGTTCTGAACAGAGACTGTGAAGGGAACCTAAAGGTTAATCCTCTGAAATGTAAATTCAGACTACCAGAAGTTAGTTATGTAGATCATTTGTTTAACAGTACAGGCTTAAGACCAGGCCATTCCAAACAAACAGCCATTCTTGAGATGCATTTCCTTGGTATGGGTAACTATTTGGGTAAGTTTATACCAGAATTCAGAGAATTATCAGTGCCTATAAGAGAGCTGGCATGCAAAAATGTTGCCTGGTCATGGTTAGAACACCAGAGAGCATTTCATGACCTTAAACAAAAAATTGCCAGTCCACTTATGTTAAGATCCTATGATGTCCACAAACCAGTAATTCTATCCTGTGATGCTTCAAAGATCGGTCTTGGTGCAGTTATTCTTCAAAAAGGCAGACCTGTAGCCTATGTATCTAGAAGTCTTAACCAAACTGAGATGCAGCAGATTGAGAAGGAACTTTTGGCAATTGTGTTCGCATGTTCGAAGTTCCATGATTATATTTATGGACAAACTATCCAGACTGAGGCTGATCATCATCCTCTAGTCACTATTTTAAAGAAGTTTATGAATACAGCTGCAGCAAGACTAAAAAAAAATTATGCTCAGTTTACAAAAGTACAACTTCAAAATGGTCTAGAGAAAAGGCAAATTTCTTTATCTGGCTGATACCTTAACCAGATCGCCCAGAAATACCACAGAAAAGATTAATGCAGCACATTCTGACTACGATGTCATGGAAGTGTGTAATTTTTCTACCACAAGACTTGATGAGCTAAGAGATCATACAAAGACTGATCCAGTTTTGCAAAAGCTCAACCACTTTATTAATGTTGGATAGCCATCAAAGCAATCTTGTGTATCAACAGAAGTGCAACCCTATTTTCCTTACAGAGATGAGATGTTGATGGAAGATGGTATCACATTCAAAGGTCCTAAAGTTATCATTCCTACATCCTTACAACATGAGTACATTCAGATTTTGCATTGTGGCCACCCAGGTTCCAAAGCTACCAAAAGAAGGGTGAGAGGACTAATATTTTGGCCTTCTTTGTCGAAAGGCGTTAATAAAATGTTTTTATTTTGTTCAGTATGCAATAGTACTAAACTGCATTTGCAAAAAGAGCCACTTCAGCTATGCCAGATCCCTAAACTACCATGGTCAACAGTAGCCAATGACATATTTGAGTGGAACAGTCAGCTTTACTTATAGTGTTGGTAGACTCTTATTCAAACTGGTTTGAAATTGATCTGCTACCTATCTAACAACTGTACTTTTTTGACCTCTCCTAGGTCCCCTTCCACCAGAAGTTCAGTATCCTCTGTCAGTGGTGTCTCTCTGTCAGCCTGGATACCACCACTCACCTCTGTCCTTGCAGTCAACATGTCCATGGTAACACCAGTACCTACCAGCAGCTGTGGTTCACCTTCAAGCTCACTGCTACAAGGTAGCTCCCTCCCTGAAGTAACTACTTCACCAGCCCCAGCTTCAGGCATAGAGTCTGTCTTGGTCTCCCTCAGGCTATCAGACCTATGTGCCTGTCTCTAAGCTTGATTGCATGTCACTGCATGCACACAAGGTGCTACACTATCAAAATTGTTCCCTATTAGGATAATTGCAAGGATATCCTCAAACACACTAACTGCTGTTCCCTTCTCCACCCTCCCAATCAAGATGAACCCTAGCCAAGAGTATTTGGAATGGGGTCCCTCCTACAGCTCTTACTGGTGTGGACTGCCAAGCAAGTATTGCTCCTCCTTAACCACTGCAGGCCTCACAGTGGTTATATCAGAAGCTGTCTCTCTCTTAGCAGTTATCTGTCTTCCACCCACTAAGACAGGATACACATGTTGGTGATAATTTGGCACCTCTGTTGTTTCCAGACAACTTATCACTGGTTTTCTGTCATTCCCATTTGCTGGCTCCCTCACCTCTTGTTTCTCACTTTGCTTCAATGGGCATTTGTATGCTACATGGCCACACTGATTGTATTTGAAACATCTAATTCCTGATCCTGACCATATGCTTGAACTAGTAGCTTCCCTGTTACTGATGAGCTCTGTTGGAGTGGCTTATGCTCCCCCCATGGGTTCCCTTATGTCCATGTGCAGCACTGTGTATCCCTTTGTTATGTAGTTGTGCCTTAGTTGTCAAGTAGAGATCCCCTGTTCTCCCCAACTCATTTGCAGAGTTACACTCTTGGTCTGCCAACCACATACGCATGTCCTCAGGCAAAGTGCTGAGAGCTTGTTCCCTCACCAAAAAGTCTGCCAGTCTTTAAAAGTGGTGTCATGACACCCACTCACTCACCTGTGAAAATAAGTACTTAAATCAGCAATGTAATCACATACACTTTCATCTGCCTTGTGTCTATGTTCACAAAATGTTGTTCTATACACTCAGGTGTTAATTTAAAACAATATGGTAAACATTGTTTTACCCGATCATAATTCAAACAATCAATATCAGACAGTTTAGCAATTGCATTATCAGTGCTACCATGGAGTGAGGGGGTCAGGAACCAAACCCAGAGCCCTTAGTCAAAATTATATTGTTTACATACCCCCTCAAATATATAAGTAAGACTATCCGTCATTTTTCTCCCTGTACTGAGGAAAAAGTTTACTGACCTTTATGGCTTCTGGGGCTCGGTCATTCCCTTCACACATTATATCCATGACCTTGTCAAAGGGTTAGAAGCTTCTCATGCCATCTCTTCCTCTCATTTTCTTCAGCTTCCATCTCCAAATGCTGCAGTTCATACTGATGCTGTCTATCCTCACCTTCTAGTTCATCCTGAAGCTGCTTCTCCTTCTCCCTCTCCCATTCCTCAGCCTCCAAATGTCTGGCTTCCAGTTCAAACTAATGCTATGTCTCTCTCTCCCTTTCTTCAGCCTCCAGTTTGCATCTTTTCAAATGCAAATTACTTTTTAAGTCCTCTGAAGAAAAGGTACACTGCCTACTCTCAGAAGGCTGCTTATCCCCATTGCCAAACTGGATATCCTCCAAGCTGCTGGTCTGCTCTGTGGCTGTGACTAAGGCTGAGAACATTGATTCCTTATTGGTGATATACCCAGGTTTGTGTATCAGAATTGTCCTAACTTGAAGCAACTATTATGTTATAAAGACATAAAAGATGGTATAAATCAAGTACAAGCCAGTAAAAATGGTACTTATCCATGCTACAATTGCTGTTGTTGTAACTATATTAAAAATATTCCACTTACATATATCCTGTAACCGGTAAGAAATATGAGTTTAAGTGTTTTGCTACTTGTAATTCAAAAAATGTGGTATGCTTGGCAACATGTAAATCTTGCCCTAGTTTCTTTTTTTCCCCAATAATTTTTATTTTAATTTTTTCATTTATATAAATCACAATCATTTCCATTCTTACAGCATGACCATCAGTGAATGTTATACATTGTATTCAATATACTAACATGTAGGTCATAAAACATATCGCACTATATATAAAGATGCTTTCTCATTCAATTCCATTGTTATAAAAACAGCACAAACAATAAGGATTTCAAGTCCATAGTTTGATTGTATGATCATGTGTATATTTCTAGGTTCCTTTGTACCTTGCTACTATGTAGCATGTATGATGATTTATGCTAATATGATGTTAAAGGTTTGTTCCCAAATTTCTTGCTTTCATGTTTTTGTTTCTTTTATCCATTACTATTTTATGGGCTAAAAAATGTTTTATAGCTATTTATTTGAATTCCTCCCAAGATATATTTGTAGGGTCTAACCATCTGAGAGCTATAGCTTCATTAGTAAGAAAATTATTATAAGTATATTCACTTGTTTTCCTGATATGTTAGATGGGTGAATATGTAGAAGGGTAAATTCCCATGTTAGTGTTGATGTTTGATATCCCATTTTTTGCAGTTGTATCTTGAGGGAATTCCAGAGTTTGTACACACATTTGCAACTCCAAAATATATGATTTAGGTCTACTACCTGGTCCTTAGTGTGGGCTGTATGGTGATTTCGATGCATTGAATTTTAGAGTATTGCGGGTTTGAAATAAGCATTATTTATCATGAGCTGCGTGTATGACAGTTTAAGGGGTATACTTTTCAGTGTTAGATTGATTGCATGACTTATTTGCTGGTCGTCTATTGATGGTTTTAATTTTCTACAATAGTTAGAGAAAAGGAGGTCCTTCTGAAATTAGGTTTCATCTATCATTTTATATGAGTTAGATATTGTTTTCCTTGTTGTAAGAATAGTCTTCCAAAGCAGAGTACAGTTTTTCATGTCACTATTAAGTATAGTAAAGTTTTAGAGGTAGCTCATTAATTTGTCTTAGAATTATTATATAAGATTTGGGTAGATTTAGGTTATTTATCATTTTTTGGATTGTACAGTTAATATATGGGTAGATATATTGGATTATTTTGTTCTTTAATCGAGGAAAAGAATCAAGGTCTAGCATCTTATTTATTTTTAGATTTGGATTTTTATGGAGAGGTTGTAGTGTTACCATAGCTTGCCCAAGGTTTAAGGAATGAAAGAGTTTCTGTGTTATATTTATAGAATGTTTTAAGGGATCTATAATGTTATAGGTTTATAAATATCTTTGTTTAAAAAGGGAAGCACTTTGGGATTGATGTCTAGTGCTTTAATGTGCCTATAGAATATTGTCACCCAAGGAGGTGACCAAGTTTTCATTGTCGGGTTATGTTCTGCTATTCTCAATATTCTGCTAGTGTTGATAATAGAGTAATAAGTTTTAAAATCTGGCAAGTTCAGACCCCTTTGCTTTTGGGAAGTGTTAGTTTCTGATACAAGATTCTGTTTTTTTTTTGGGTTCCCATATGAATTTTGCTAGGAAGGTATGAATTTGTTTGAAAAATTTATTATGTATAGATATCTGTGATGTCATGAATATATATGTTAGTCTAGGTAAAATGTTTATTTTTATTATTGATACTTTGGCCAGAAATGGTAGCTTAAGGTTATTCCACCTTTTATAGTCTTATATTATGCTTTGCCATTTAAGAGTTATGTTATGCTGGTAGACTTCCTTGTTGCTCTGGAAGAAAGTAATTCCCAGATATTTAGTTACTTCTTTCATTTTTATTGTATCTATTAGAGGTATTAACGAGAGAAGTGTGGGCAGCCTTAAGGGGAAGATATTAGTTTTATTGAGGTTTAATTTGTAGTTAGACATGATTGAAAATTGTTCAATTACAGTTATTATTTTGGTTATGTCGGAGTTTAGTGTAGTGAAGTATATGTCCAGATAATCTGCGAAGGTGGTGAGATATACTTTGAAGTTGTGTGTTGAGGGGGAGTTATGGTATGTGTTTTGTTTAATATAAAGAAACAGGGGTTCTAGGTACAGGTTGAATAGAAAGGGTGATAATGGCCATCCTTGTCTTGTTCCGTTTTTTATCATAATTATATTTGACCATGTTTTATTTATATATAGGGATATGTATGGATTGCTATAGAGAATTTGGATGATCTGAATGAAATTGATAGGTATGTCAAAATAAGGCAATGTTTGAAGTAAAAATTCTAGGTTGACCCTGTCAAATGCCTTGTGGGCATCTACTACCATTGCATAGATATTAATATTCCTCTGATTTGCAAAAGATATGAATGCATCCAATGTTAAGAGTGTTGTCGCTGCTCTGTCTTTGTGGTGTGAACCCAGATTGCTCTGGAGAAATGATTTTCTCTATCAGGTTTTTTAATCTATTTGCGAGTATTGAGGTCAGGATCTTTGTAGCTATATTTAGTAGGCAGATGGGTCTATAACTTTCTGGGTTTTTGGGGTCTGCATGTTCTTTTAGTATGAAAATAGCATTGAAGGCATTGAAATGAATATAATTTATATTGTTATTTATTATATAGTTCAGCACATAGTATAATAGTTTAGCAATTAGGGGGATGAAAGTTTTATAAAATTCTGATACAAGTCCATCTGGTTCTGGGGCCTTATGTGACTTTAAATGTTTCATTGTTGTGCTTATCTCATTGATGGAAATAGGTTCCATTAGTTTCTTTTGTTGATCTAAATCTAGTTTAGGGAATTTTAGTCTTTGAAGAAAACAGTCTCTAACTTCCTTAGAGGTTTGTAATGTTTGTTTTCCATAGATTTGAGAATATATTTGTTCAAATAGATAATTTCTTCATTTCTTGTGTAGTTTTTGTCCTTGTAATTTATTTCTGATATATTTGAGGTGATTTTGTGTTGAGAGATGATTCTGGCCAAGGCTCTGGATGTATGTGGGCTTTCTCTGCATAATTAGCTAACATTCTTACCTCATAAAATGACAGATTTCTGGTTTCTAACAAATAGTGGTCTCTTTGTAGTTTTAGGAGATCAACTTCAGTCTGGCTATTAGGGTTATTTAGTAGTTCTCTTTCCATTTGTTCGTTTTTCACTTTCAATGTATACTCCTCTTTTAGTTGTATTTTTTATAATATGCTGCTTTTTTGGTGAATGTTCCTCTGATTTGTGATTTGGCTGCAGCCTATTCTATTTCTAGTGGGACTTGGGATCTGGAGATATTTGCAAGGGTTGTCTTTAATATTTCTTCACCTTCTTTTAGTACATCTGTTTTGATGAGCGGGTTAGGATTCAATGACCAGTTATGACCTCTATTAGCTAAGTACAATTTTTTGTCCCAGTTGATAAACAATATGACTTTGGAATGATCCAAGAAAAATCTAGTGTGTATAACTGTTGTTGGATCCATGTTAATGAGTATGTCTGAGATTAAAAAGAAGTCTATTCTTGACCACATTTTGTGGCACTGCAAATAGAATGTGAATTCCCCAGCTTTCTTCTTGTTATTCCCATATTTAAAAGAGTCATATAGTTTAAAATCTTGTTTAAGTTAATTTAGAGCTATTGTGGCTTGTTTATTATGTGCTTTAATCGGGTTAGATTTGTCTTTGTCTGGGTATTGATATGTGTTCCAGTCACCCCCAATTATTAGGTAGTGATCTTTAAGTTGGTTTAGAATTGGGTAAAGTGACATAAAAAAGTGATGTTGGTTACTACAGGGTGCATATAGATTAAGCACCATTATGGGTTTTGGTAATACTGGGTTGATAAATGTTATGTAACACCATCTTCCCTCTTTGTCTGCCTTAGTCTCAAGTATCTTGTCTTGGAATTGATTTTTAATTATTATGGCAACCCCAGCACTGTTTGTTTTATCCCCTGTTGCTATAATTTGTCTGATCTATTTTTCTCCAATTTCTGTTCATTGTTCTGTAGTTAAGTGGGTTTCTTGTATTAATATAAGATTGGGTTTAGTTTTCAGGGTAAGATGCAAAAATAGTTTTCTTGTATCTTTATTTTGGAGTCCTTTAACATTCCACATCTCTATTTCCCACATTTATTTGTTAAGTATATTTGTCCTACATGACTTGTATGTTAGTTTCGTTTTATGGTCTTTGTATGTGATGTTGATATGTGTTTTTGGAAAGCGTCTAACTATTCCCATCCCTACCCTGTGCCTACCCACTGTACCCATGGACCAGGAATAAAAGGGTGAATAAAGTGAGAAATTAACATATACTTTTAGTTTCCTTCTATTCTTTGGTTGTGTTTTCTTTGTGTATAGGTTGAAAGCATGTTAGCCCCCTTACGTTACTATATACAATATGGACAAAGCTTAACAAACTAGTTCCCTAAAAGACACTGCTGTGAAATATCCTTAGTCTCTTCCTTAAAACTATTATACGATTATTGTATTATGGTTACAGCACAAAACTTATAGATTTTTAGCATGCAGCTTATTCCTTCTAATAATGCATTTTTAAACATGTTAGTATTCACATCCTCAGTTAACTATATCATGATATACAACAATGTGGCATAGATTTTAAGGCAGATTTGTCTTGTTTACATTTTCATTTTCCTTATTCTTCTCTTACCTTCCCTTCTCCTTTAAACAATTTTTCTCCTCTACTTTGGTGCCTGTGCAGACTACTGTGTCAATCTATAGCAGATTCCAGGGAAAAAAGTCATTATTGGCACCTATAATCAGAAGTAGGAAATTGAGAGGAAGAGAGAGAAAAAAAATGTTTTCAGGCTTAGCCAGGTATATTTTCTGTGAAAGCCTACATATTTAGATTATGTTTGTTTTCTGCAGTCAGTTTATATTTGTGACTTCTTGTATTTTCCTTTTTTAAAATGCATTTACACTTTATCTTTATTTAGTCAAACATCATTATTTCTGTCATACGTCCTTAATATAGGTTAGTTCTGACAGTCTCTCATGTAGTAATAAAGTCTGGATTGTTTATGATAAGTCTTATTAAGAGATTCACAGTCTTATTGGTTGTTTGGTAAAATCATACCTTATTCTTCAGATTCTTGCTTTGCAGGTTTCTGATCATCTTTCAGTCTGGTTTACCTTATCAGCTTGCTTAGGTCAATTTATGGGTGTCTATGGCAAGAATAACTTCTTATGCTTGCTTCATCTTCATTCCAGATCATTTTTAGTTTGTAGTGGAGCCCTTGAGGTCGAAGGGGGAATAATTATGCATACCGGAGTCCCAGGATGTGGTTCCTTCCTATAAATCACGCATTGGAAACGGCAGTTGAATTTTGGTTCCTACCTGTTTTTCTTTTCCCTTTCCTGTGCTCCTCACGGCTCCATTCATTAATTTAAGGACCTAGGCTCTCAGGGTAAAATCCCATCCAAAATGGTCGCAATTCAGTCAATTTTTCACTTGAGGGACGCCTGCAACATTTTTGTTGTTTTATTTCATTTCTGGAGGTGGAATCTGCTTGAAAACACATAGGAATTACTCTTTTGCCTCTTTGGGGTTAGCAACCATGTATTTAACATCTTTCATACTGAAAATTATTTGATTTGAATATTTTGTCTGATATTTGATTTTCTTTTCTATCGGAAACCTGCAGTATGGAGACAGAAGTTGCCTTGCTTGCCTTATCTGGATGGGAAGGTCCTGAGCAAAGGAAATTTTATTATTATTCCAGGAGAGTGTAACTTTCTTCTTGGCTTCAAATAGAATTTTATTTACATCTTGGCAGTTTAATATTTTAATATAAATAAGTCTTGGTCTCAGTGATGATTGTGTTTCTCTCAGAGCTCTGTGGAATCTCTCTATTATCACTTGCTGTGTTTCTTCAGGGTCATCAGCAGAGGTTTTATTATGAGTTTGATAGTTGGTATTAGATTATTGTGTCACAGTTTCAGGGATTCCTCTGATGATAATATTGTTTCTTCGTGACCTTGCCTCAAGGTCTGTTATTTTTGTTTGTAGACTTTGCAGATCTTTGTCATGGGAACCAGTTCTTTCAGCAATAGAGTCTATTTTTACTTCATTTTCTAGTATTTTTGCCTCAGATTTTTCCATTCTACTTAGTATTTATTTATTTATTTTTATTTACTCAGAAAGTCCAACTGGATAAATGTCCATTTTCAGCAGAGGCCCAGGGAGAAAAGCTCCCCAGTACAATAGAATGCAGTACATGAGAGAACAAAATATAGAACATATAACTGATTTTAATATATAATAGGTTAGAAGTTACCAGTTTTAGTTAGTACAGTAGACAGTCATTGAGGTACATAGTCAAAAACTTAAAAACTAAAGTTTTTTTTTTTTTTTTTTACCAGTATTTGGGTTTACACGCCTTTTAGGGTAAATCTGTTTATACTTATCTGAACATGTGACACAATTAGATTTAACCTGGAGTGTAACATGAGCATAGCCAGTTAGTTAAGTAGTGGGTTTTAAGGAGTTTTTTTGAAATTATTGAAGGAGGTGCTAGAAGTTTTATGGATTGGTAGTGTGTTCCAGGTTTTGACAATGTTGCTGGCAAAGAGTGATTTACCAGTGCTGTTTTTGTGTTGGATGACAGTTAGGTTCTGACTGATAGATTGTAGGGCTCTAGTGGGAATGTGGGGCTCTATTAAATGCTGAAGTGCTGGAGTTAACTCTGGGAAGGTAGTAGAGCTTGTGAGCTATAGAGAGTTGATTGAGCATGAGTATATGAGGCAACTCAAGACAGTTAAGCTGTTTTAGGGATAGACAGTGGTGGGACCTGTAAGAAGCATCAGATGCAAACTTGGCAATCTTATAGCAAGATTCCATTTTATTCAGTTCAATTTGGCGTAGATTAATCGAGATGGGAGAGGCGTAGAGAAGGGTGGATAGGAGATGAGTCCTAGCGATGGTGACTTTGGTATGTTTAGTCATAAACTGTTTGTTCCTGTAGAGGAGGCCTAGCTTTTTATTAACCTTCTTGATGGTATGTGCTATGTGGATGTTGAATTTCAGGTTATTGTCTATCTCTATGCCTAACAGTTTGGTGTGTGTGGTTGGACTAATTTGAATGTTTTCTTTGGAGTTGATGATGAAATGCTCAGGGCAGGAGATCTACCTGGGCCAAAGAGAATTGTTTTTTTTTTTTTTTGGGGTTAAGAAAAAGTTTGATGTTAGTGAACCAGGTTTCGGCTAGGGTGAAGGTGTTTTGGGTTAGGGTTTGTAGTTCACTTAGGGTGGAGGCGGCACATATAATGGTGTTGTTGTCAGCATATTGTACTACTGAGGCAGTTGACAAGGATGAAGATATCTGGTTAGTAAATAGGAAAAACAACAGAGGGCTGAGGATGGACCCTTGAGGGACACCTATAGTTACTGGTGGCAGGGGGAACAATTAGTCTTGCCATAGGACAGCTTACTGTTGATCTGACAAATAGCTGTCAAACCATGATACAGAGGAGGGACATATTTAGGGTAGATAGAGTTGCAAGAAGCATGCTGTGGTTAACCATGTCAAAGGCTTTTGATAAGTCTAAGAATATAGAAGAAGTAAATAGACCCTTGTTTCTGTGGTGGTTAACTATGTTGGTAAATGATAATAATGCTGTTGTGGTGCTGTGGGAAGGTCTAAAGCCATGCTGGGATATGGAGAGTAGGTTCTTATTCTGGAGGTATTGCATAAGTTGAGTATGAACTACTCTTTCTAATATTTTTGATAATGGTGGTAAGATAGCTATAGGGCAATAGTTGGTAAGTTCTAAGGAGTTACCTCCTTTGTGCAGTGGGATGATATGGGAGGTTTTCCAAGAGGCTGGTACTTTGCATTCTGACAGAGCTCTATTAATGAGAATAGAGACTGGATAGGCTATAGCTTCAGCTGATGTTTACAGGAAGTCTGCTGGTAGCTTATCAGCTGCTAGAGTGGTTGGTTTAAGTTTCTTAAGAGTTTAGAAATTGCCTTGGTGGACACTGGGTGAAGGTGAAAACTGGGGGTATTTTTCTGTGTATTGAGGTGGGTTGTGGTAGTTATTGGTGTGGGGTGGGTAGTACTATTATTTTGGGCATTGCCAAGGGTCTGGACTGTTTCAGTGAAGAATCTATTAAATTATGTGGGTATGTTTTCATGATTATTTGGTAGCACAGGGGTTGGTGGAGTGGACGTTCCTGTGTGCAGTATACAATTTTATTGTGTTCCAGAATGTTTTGGGGTTATGAGCATATTTTTCTTGTAGGTTTTGATAGTAGTTAGATTTGTCTAGTTTGATATGTTTTTTGGCTTTGTTCCGGAGCTGTAGGTAATTTTGTCTTAAGGTAGTGGTTTTGTTTTTTTTTTTTATATTGGGACCAGGTCTTTCATTATAGTTTTAGTGGGATTTGTTAGCCATGGGGCATAATTAGTTTTTATTCTAATTGTTCGGGAGGGTGCATATTGGTCCAGGTTTTTTAGGAAGGTTGTGTTGAAGTATTCAACTGCTTTGTCTATAGATAATTGCTTTAGGGGAGTCCAGTTGCAGTGTTTTAGTGCATTGATGAAGTTAGTAGGTATGAAGGTGTTTTTGTTACGAACTACTCTGAGGATAGGTTGGCTGATGGTTTGGGATTTATTCCTAATTAGGTAGGTAGGATGATGGTCACTTAGGGTATCTGCAAGACAGCCAGATTGCTGGGTAAGATTGGGGTCAGATACCAGGATCCAGTCCAAGATGGACTGGTGATTGGATGTTTTATCAGTTCTAATGGGGGTTGGTTATAGTTTGGGTAAACCTGTGGAGGTTTATAAAGGCAGTGGGATTATGGCTGGAGCAGTTGTGCCAGTCAATATTAGAGTCTCCTAATAGTATGGTTTCATGTGGATTGGAGTTGGACATCCATTTAAGCAGGTTTTCCATTTGAGTGATATTATTGCCTGGTGGGATGTAGCCACCTGCAATAACTATGTGCTTATTGGAGTTTATTTTTAATTTGGCAAGGATTAGTTCCACATCTTTGACATCTGGGGTGTTGTAATCTAGTTGTTCTATGGTTAGGTGGTTTTGGAATATTATTGCAACACCACCTCCCTTTTTCTCTACTCTGTCTTTATGGATAATATTGTAGCCAGGGGTGGTAATCTCATTGTCATGATGTTTTGGTTTGAGCCATGTTTCAGTTAACACAACAATATCTGGTTTGATTAGTGCCAATAGGACATGTAGGTCCTGGATTTTCTTAAGTATGCTTCTAGCATTAATGTTTAGGAAGCAGAGATATGAGGATGGTCTGTGGTATAGGGGATTTAGCTGATTTGAGTTAGGGTTAACTAGAGTTTTGGGTCCTGGATTGGGGTGGACATCTCCACTGCAAGTGAGTTTTTGGAGTACATGTAGATAGAGTTTGGTAAATTTGTGAATTATTTTAGTTTGTTTTTGTGAAGAGAGATAGTTTTTATTTATTTATTTATTTATTTTACATTTGGTGACCGGGCTAGTCTAGCTGGACAAATATCCGTTTTCAGTAGAGGCCCGGGGAGAAAAGCTCCAATTACAATTACAACAAATAAAAACAACAACAAAAATAAATAAAAAATAAATAAAAATAATAAATAAAGTTATACATTTACATTTGTATTAACAATAATAAAGCCAAAAAAGCAGAACCAAAATCTGTCAGAGAAATAGTTGTTTAACAGTCATGGATTAAGGAACACATACAGTTAGATACTAAACAACATTCAATATGTGCTAGAGAGAAGAGAAAAAAAAAAAAAAAGAGCAATCTAAAGATAAGTCTGTCTACAATAAAAGTTAGTTTTATAGGGGAAAGTTTAGAGAGTAAAAGAAGGGGTTGTGAGTGTTTCAGAGTAATTTCAGTCAGGATTAGTACAAGGACATAGCCATTGAGTTTTTAGATGTTCTTTGATATGTTTGAGGTAGTTGATTCCAGATTTTCCTACAGCATTTGAAAATAATGAGTCTCCAGCTTTATTCTTTGATTTGGTTAAGGCTACAAGGGTTTATTAGCCGACCCGTATGTGCTAGGTTGGTTAAGGCTAGGAGTTTATTATATTATCCACGTGTGGCTAGGTTTTATAAGGTGAAATCAGTTTTGTAAGGCTAGGTCTTATGAATGATTATTAATTGTTGACAATCTAGTTGCTTGAGGTTAATACAGTGGTGGGTTCTAAAGGGTAGCAGTAATGAATCTAGTAATACTATTGTAGCAGGTAGAAAGTTTGGTAGTACCAATTTTTTATTAACTGATTTAATGGTGTTGTTAATGTGGTCATCAAAATTAAGATGATTGTCAATTGTTACACCTAATAGGCGAGTGGACATATCTGGACTAATACAGGTAGCATTGTTAGAGGAGATAGTGAAGAAAGGTGTCGGAGATTTGTGTGTAGGGGTAAAGAGAAGTTTTGTTTTTGGGATTAAGAAGGAGGAGAGTTCCATAAACCACTTTTCAACATTATGGAAGACTGTTTGGGTGAGGGACTGGAGGGAGGAAACATTATTGGCAGCACAAATAAGAGTTGAGTCATCAGCATATTGAATGCAGATGGCTTGGGGTATATTCAAGTGAAGGTCATTGATAAATAATGAGAAAAGAAGGGACCTAGGATTGATCCTTGTGGAACCCCAATGTTTACTGGGAGTAAGGAGGATAGGTTGTTGTCCCAAAGCACTGCTTGTTGCCTATGTTGGAGGTAACTCCTGAACCATTGGAGAGTATGTGAGCCAAGTGAATAGAGATTTAGTTTGTCAAGAAGTATATTATGGTTAACCATGTCAAAGGCCTTTGACAGGTCAAGAAATAAAGCTGATGAGAAAAGATTGTTGTTCCTATTATTATTTATGGCATCAGAGAAGGAAAGGAGGGCAGTTGTAGTACTGTGGGAAGGTCTAAAACCATGTTGACTATTGGCTAGCAGTTTGTTTTGTAGAAGGTGGTTAAGAATTTGTTTATGTATGCATGGTTGGTTTGTTGCATGAGTAAGGGGAAAGGTTGGGGTGTGGTAAGGTCGGATGGTGATATAGGGAAGTTTTTTTAGTTTAATGGGATTAGCTGTGGATTCTGTTTGCCATTGGGATGGGGTATGGTTATCAAGTTGCGTCTGATAGGAGGACAGATTGGAAAGAAGGAGTAGGTTGAAGATTATTGGTGTGTAGATGCTTTTAGTAGCTGGGTTGTATGTGTGCAGTACGTGTTAATTAGTTTAGGAAAAAGTGGGATGTATACAAGGGTGATATCTGTAGGTGTATATGAATGGAGGTGTAATAGGAGAGGGGGAGGTGGGATGGATTTTCTGATAGAGACAGGAAGTGAGGTGCAGTGTTGGGGCAGAACAGGAAGGGGAGGAGGTGACAAGTGGTTAGGTATAAAAGAAATATGGGGGGAGGGTGGGAATGGTGGTGGAAAGAGAATGAAGTTAGCCCGAGCATAGTGAAGGTGAATGGAGTGGGTTGCCACCCACAGTGAGTGACTACAAGAAGTGAAAAGATTCCCTAAGAAAACAAACATTCAGTGAGTTATGGAGGTGAATCAGGATACAGAGAGGCAGAAGAGTATGGATTTAAGGCAGAGGGAGAAAATCTGAGGTATAGGAAGGTATAACAGCACAGCAGGATAGGGTAGAGAAGGAGAGCAAGCTAGGAAAAGAATAACCAGTGGTGGGAAGCACAGAAAGTAGATAAACTGGACGTTATTAAAGGGTAAAGAACATAGATGGAAGGCAGGAGAGAGGAAGGGCACAGTATCCAGACAAAGCAATAAAAAAGTCTACAAAAGCAATCGAGACCTGGGAACAGGAGGATAGGTAAGCAAAATATGAGCCAGTCCTACAGTCAAAAAGTAACAGGCAGAAGTTAGGAGACATACAAAAGTGAAAAGAAGCAGGCAGAAATCAAGAGAATTTAGACTAGGGAGATACTCTACTAGACAGACATTTAACAAGGAAGGAGTGTAACTAACAAAATGGGGACTGGGAGTTAAAATAAGTTTACATGTAACAAACAGGTGCAGGAGTGCTGGTCAGGACGCTGCTCGTACGGGTGCTGGAAATCACTTGCTCACATGAAACAGAGATGGGCTTGCTCTCTTCTATATTTCTTTATTACAGCCACAAGAATCGCATAAATCCAAAAGTTAAGCGCTTTCGATTGGTACATCCAATCTTCATCAGAACTGATACCAATAGTATTTACTGGTCTTATATACACAATGCATTTTACACATTTCAAATAGTGCGCCAAATTGTTAATGTTAAATTGAAGAAACAAAGCACCTATATACCCCCCAATAATCAGTCTATTCACAGTTATGAACAAGTAGTGAGTAAAGATATATACTGGCTATGTGTTAATAATATAAAGAACAGATATAAAGAAAAACAGGAAGTAGACAACCTCACACAGAAAGAAAGAATATGTTTGAATAGTTTAATATGGAATAGAGACGTACGCATCATGAAACCTGATAAAGGAGGGGGTATTGCTATTAGTTACACTACTGATTATAATTCCAAAATGCATAATTGGCTGTATGAATCAGGGAATTATGAAGTCATATCATTAAACGAAATCAACATAGGTTACAAAAGAATTGATCTTATCATCGAGGAATATATGATAGATAATAGATTAAGTAATGAAATATATATGTTTATAAGAAATGATTACCCGGTGGTGGCCAAAATAATAGGTATACCCAAAATCCATAAATCCTTGGAAGACCCCCCATACAGGCCAATAGTGTCAGGATCCAAATCTAAGACCTATAACATAGGGGTCCTGATTGATACTTGGACTAAGCATATATATAACGTGGTGCCACATATAATGAAAGATTCCTGGAATTTTCTATACAACCTCACACCAGATAAATGGAACAAAGATTATATATTCATTACCATTGATGTGGTCGACCTATTTACAAGTACACCCAAGGATGAAGGCCTAGAGTTTTTCTCTAATAGTCTTAGAAAGTATTCAGGGTTCAATTGGGACAAAGTCAGTTTGTTAACTGAACTCATGTCTCTAGTGCTGGAACATAATTACATAACCTTCCAGGGTGAACTCTTTAGACAAAAGATCGGGGTGGCTATCCTCTTGCGCCCCTATATTCGCCAACATGGTCATGTTAGAATGGGAAACAGAGTATTTATTCAAGAGTAAATACTATGAAAAGGTTGAATATTATGCTCGGTTCCTGGATGACTTGTTTGTATTGTGGAAGGGGTCTGAATCTGAGATCGATGAGTTCATTGAGTTTCTTAATAGTACTACAGAATTCTTGAAATTTACCTATAAATACAGTACTAAGGAGATTGCCTATCTGGACACCCTTATTTGGCATACAGATGGTGGATTTGCTTCTAGAATTTATAGAAAGCCAACTTATTCCAACGATTTTATAGCGTTTAATAGCAATCACCCACCATATATGTTCAAGAATATTATTAAGGGACAATGTATTAGGATAGCTCGAATGTCCTCTAATGAGGATGTTATGAAAGAAGACATAAATATGTTGAGCAACATGTTCCATAATAGGGGATACCCGAAGCGAATGATTAAGAAAATTTCGCAATATGTTATTTCCCAATGGGATAATAAATATAAACCACTGTTGGGTGATATTGATGGTGTAAACAACATTAGAGCAAGGGAATTGACCAACAGCCTCAATAGAGTATGTGTGCTTATTTACAACCCTTATGTACATTATATTAAGGAAATCCTGTACAGACATTGGGATGTTATTAATTCGAATGGTTTAGACATCAATTTAGGAACTAAACCTAAGATTGTATACAAAGTAGCACCTAATATTAAAAGATTATTGGAAAGTACAGATAAGATAAACAACGTGAAGAACAAACATACTGGAGGTAGTACCAAATGTGGAAGATGCCGCCAGTGTCATTACATAAATGAGGCAGATAAAATAATATTAGCTGATATTAATCATACTGTGATTAAGTGTATAAGAGGTAATTGTAACAGCAAACAGGTGGTTTACCTTGCATGCTGTAAAGCATGCAGGGCCTATTATATCGGAAAAACTGAGAGATGTATTAAAAAACGAATATATGAACATTATTATAAGATCAGTAAACAAGATACCACCAATGCACTTTATAGACGTGCTAGATAAAGGGCAAAATCACAACTTTACATTTGCCATCATTGATCAAATTAAGATATATGAAGGCAATTGGAAAAATAGATTAGCACTCAAGGAAAGTATATGGCAAATTAAAACTGATGCGACAAGATACCCTGGACTTAATGACCACATTAGCATCAAACCTTTCCTTGTTGAATAAATTCTTTGCTGAATAAATATATCTTGTTATGTTCTTTAGAGATGTGATGTTTAGGTATAAAATACTTTTTAAGAAAACAATATATATAAAGTTTAATATTTGTTATATATCTTATACCTTATATATATAATCAACACAGTTTTTATATTATTTGTACATATCAACATTAACATGTAATTGGATATACTATTTTGTCTATACATATACTACCTCATTCATTGGAGTTACATTTAACATATTTAGTTATTTTTACAAAATTGAGCTAGCTTTTTGTGTTTATATTGTGTTTATATTAGTGTGTATAGATGTATTTTTATATTTTTATATACTTGTCTGCTGTTTTATTCCAGTCCTAAATGCACAGGATTATTTTAGATATTTACGCAAGGATACTGTGGCTTTAAGAAATTTGGCGCACTATTTGAAATGTGTAAAATGCATTGTGTATATAAGACCAGTAAATACTATTGGTATCAGTTCTGATGAAGATTGGATGTACCAATCGAAAGCGCTTAACTTTTGGATTTATGCGATTCTTGTGGCTGTAATAAAGAAATATAGAAAAGAGCAAGCCCATCTCTGTTTCATGTGAGCAAGTGATTTCCAGCACCCGTACGAGCAGCGTCCTGACCAGCACTCCTGCACCTGTTTGTTTCTTGGTTTCGCAGCCTATTTTCTACTGTTCTAAGTTTACATGTAGCCTATTTTAAACACTGTGGTAGGGGAGGAGAGAAGAAAGGTAAGAATAACATGGAAGTCATGGGGGGGATACAGTGCAGCTGCCAGTACCGATGCTGAGCTCAACCAATGGCACTACAAATACTCGTTTGCTTAACAAAGCAATTGCTAGTGCTACTTTAAGTATTCCAGGACAAAATGATGTGGTGTGTAGCTGAAAATAGCAGTTGTAAGCACCTGGATAAAAGCAGAGAGGCTGTGGAGGTGATCAACTAGCAGTCAAGTTTTCTGAAGTTTATAAGTTTTGGAGTGGAGTGTTCGTGCTCAAGTATGGGGAGGGGAACAAACTGGACCCACTATGTAGTTGTGATGTACAGACACTGGATAGAAGCAGAGAGGCTGTGGAGGTGAACAACTAGCAGTCAAGTTTTCTGAAGTTTCTATGTTTTGGAGTGTCCGTGCTCTCAAATATGGGGAGGGGAACAAACAGGACCAACTATGTAGTTGTGATGTACAGACAATGGAAGTTCACAACACCAGGGACTGCTGACTGCTTAGAGAGCTTATTTGCTTAAATGAATCACCAAATGTTTGAAATTGTAAATATAGTTCCTGTATTGCTTGCTGAATAGGTAATAAAGCAGCTTTAATGTCTTCCAGGTTAGCTGGCTGGTCTGCCTTGGTTTTGTCTGTAGATTTAGTATTGTCTGATTGTTTATTTGTCTTTAGTCTTTTTGGAGTTGTATCTTTACCTGGTGAGGCTAGTACTGAGAATTTGGTTTTAGTTGTTAGTGTCCTTTTTTTGACATCCTGCAGCTTGGTACTTTTTCAGACTTTGTATATGAGAGCAGAGCCTCAGTACCACACAGCTTCAGTTGTTTCTAAGATCTTGGATAGTCCTGTTGTTTTTAAAAGGAATCTGCTGATATTTTTTCTTCCTTTGATTGCTGTTTGTTATCTGGAATAGATGTTCAGTCTTATTTCTGCATTTTTTATTCTGTGATTCCGTCTTGGTCTATTTTAATCCAGGGTATTTCAGAGAGCTAGGTGTTAGCAGTGCTCACAGAACAGCGGCCATCTTGAACCAAAATCTTGCCCTAGTTTCTATGTTGCAAAATCAGCTAGCAGACTAAAAGGCAGAATAATAGAGCATAATTCAGAAATTATACACTGCTCACATGAAAAAAAACTTTGTAAAAAAGAAACGAGCCGGCTTCAAGAACACAAACCACAATTTATTGCTGTTTATTGTGAGCGCTTTCATAAGAGTAGATACTCCAACTTCTTCAGACAAACTCAAAATGTACAGCCCTTCAGTTAAAACTCTGTCATCTGCCTGATTATTTACCTCCAATTGTGGTTTGTGTTCCTGAATCCGGCTCATTTCTTTTTTACATAATTCAGATATTAGATGAAATGTATTAAATGCTTTAGCAAAACACATCAGTAAAACCAATGCATTACATTATTTTATATTTAGAGTTATTGACATTACTGGTAAAGGTATTAGGTGAGGTGATGTTAATAATAAGCTGGAAATGAAAGAATATAAATGGATATTGCGATTATGTGCAGATCAGATGCTAGGTTTAAATCAGATTATAACATTGAAATCGATTCTTAAACACAGACAAAGTTGTTTGAAATGATCTAACAAAAAATGATTTTATAGTTTTAAATATTGTAGCAATGTGTAGATGTTATATTTATATTTTTTATATTTTTATATCATTGTTTTGTATATAATTGATTTTTTAGAAGTGTATCTTTAAATTAATTGACTTAATTGCATTAATTGATTGGCTGTGATGTGGATTTGATACTATTTAAATGCACTTATTGGAATATGATATTAACACTGATGAAGGGTTTGTGACCTATAAGCTTTGCTCTTCATTAAAGTTCATTGCTTTTCATTATGTTACTCAGTTCACTTTATTTTTGATCATTGCTTCGTTAGCCAGGTTGGTATGCACCAGCTTCACACACCTTAGCCAACTGGTTTCTGGTCACCTTGCTGTAATCCTGTGCTGACAACTTTGCCTGCTGTCCCTGACTAAATTAACTACAAAATAATTGGAGCTGTTGTGAAATGAGACTCTATGTTTATTTTGTGGCTGTCAAGAATGCACACATTATAGCAAGACATCAAATTTTCTGTTAGTCTGGATCCTAGTATCAGACTAGCAAATACACTACCTTAATTGCAATGTCTGACTGTGCCAGCATAATCTCCCAATCAGAAACAACCAGACATCTCATACATCCACTTAAACCCCATGCTTACAAAACAACGTGCAACCTTTTCAAGTTTAACCTAGAAATGTTCATTACTACCCTACCATCTTTTAAATGAAACTTCTAAAAAAACCCTCCCCTTTGATGATGCTATAAATGAATCCAATACAACTTACTTGAATATCCTAAATAGCCTTGCATCTCCTAGAAGGAAAAGACTAAAGATAAATAATGCAGTTTGGCTATCCAAAAAGAGTAGAATTCTAATGCAAAAGACAGAAAAAGCATGAAAAGAATGGCAAAAATATAAAACACCACAAAATCTTAAACTTTAGAATGCTTTGCAATTGTACTAAAATGCAATTTAATGAAGACAAAAAAATATGCTACAATAACTTTCAGAATAATAGTAAACACAACCTTAAAAAATTCTGGACAGTCATTAAAGAAATCTTGCATCCAAGCCATAAATTCTATCCTAACCCCTCTCCCAATAACTCGTCACTCGAAACTGCAATACAATTCAACGGTTATTTCATAGATAGTATAGAACCTCTAATCAAGGGTTCCCAAACATCTAATTCTAACTCTAACACAGCAACCACAAATTACCACATACACTTTCAACTTCAAACCTGTGCTCACATCCTATATAAAACTTCTCTTAAACAATTTCAAACCATGCTGTATTTCAGCTGATGACCATCCAAATGATTATCATAAAATATCAGCAAATAGCACTGCCTACCCTGTCTCAATACTTATAAATTGGTCAGTCTAAGAATCCCATGTTCCCTCTCTCTGGAAAAAGTCACACTTTTTCCTTCAGTACAAAGGAGGAAATTCAACGGGCATTACTAACTTTAGATCTATTGCAATCTTACTCCCTGTCTAAAACAATTGAAAAAATGTATTCAAAAAGAATTGGTAAGCTATCTCCTGCAGAAAGAACTCCTATTCCCAATACAACATGGCTTCCGTTCTTCCCATAGTACTAACACTGCAGTTTTAACCTATACAGATACTGTGAATAAAGTTAGAGATAATGGAAAACTAGTCTCCAACTTAGTTCTAGACTTGGCTAAGGTCTTAGACACAGTTTTTCACAACAAACATCTACTTTAAATTACTTTATTAAGTCTCTCTCAGGCCACGCTTCTATAGTTCCAAAGCTACCTAGCCAATAGGTATCAGTTAGTAAAATGGCACTGCATCCTCTCTACATACCTCCCAGTCACCACAGGTGTACCATAAGGCTCTATCTTTGGTCCCCTCTTTATTAACATTCTCACTACACCCCTCCCCACATCTTCACAACAAGCCATCTTAATACAGTATGCAAATGACCCCATACTCATTAGCTTATCTGACAGCATGGCTTACCTCCAAAAAAATACTCATGAAGCTCTAACAGCAATGGAAACATGGCTTTATAATCCACAACTCGTGTTCAACCCTAGAAAAAAAAAAGTAATAATGCTACGTTTCCCCAAAATCCCTCTCCCATGAAAAAACAAAGTCCTCTCTTTTAGTAATACAACCATTGAAGTCACATTTCATAGTAAATTATTATGGTTGACAGTGGATGATAATCTGAAATTCAACCTGTATATATGAAATTGTATAAGAAAAAGTCATCAAAAACTGGAAATGCTTTATAGAGCCAAAACCTTTCTCACTGACACAACTAAGGCTGCACTTGCTACTACTTATCTCCTCTACTCACTTTGTTATGACTGTCCCATCCTTAATAACCTTCAGACATCACAAAAAATCAAAACATGAACAAAGTTGTAAAACAGTTGCTAAATTTGCAGAAAATGTCCCTTTCAGAACCCACCATTTTATGGCACCAAAAAGCCTAAACTGGTTAAAACTACCCCTTTAACTAGCATATACATGGCTTGTTATCACTTACAGAATTATCCAGGATCCATCTGCTTGTCCAGCACTAAATAGAATTCTACACAACTATATTCCCAGTCGATCATTATGATCCAATGACCAAAGATTCCTGACTGTCCACAAATCTGTCATATCTGATTGGCATTGCCTGTACTTGTACCATGTTAAAAAGGCCGAGCACTCCTTATCTCTATCCATCAGGTCAGAACCCTCCCTTCCATTCCTCAAAGCCATTCTGAAAGACTTCCTAGCCAAAAGCTGTCTCTGATCTTACTCACCAACAAGATAAACTATATCCCTAAATGTGGCAAATACCTGCTCATTCCATACATCTCCTTATTCTCCCTTCTTCACTCATTTCCTTATTTCTATCAATTTCTCTCCTCTAGCTCGCTGTCTAAATATACAATAAGCCTACTTTTCTCTCACTTTATATTGTAATTCCTGTTTGTATTATACTAACTTACCTTTAATTTCTCTATAAACTGTCTTAAAATTCTCTGTTAAAACATTGTCATATAACTTGTATTTATTCCTAACCAATGTTTTCATATTATGTGTAATTTGGTATAATTATTTAATCTGTAGTGCTTTTGTATCATTTAAAAAATGACAATTATTGTTCCTGAAATGTTTTGTAATATTTTGGAGCTTTTCTACCTGGCCTCCACTGAAAATGGGCACCTACTCAGTGGGACTTTCCCAGTAATCAAATATCAATAAGTAAATAATAAATAAAGACATTCATGGTACAAATTGCATTTATCTTATTATCATTCACTATGCATTTATTTTATTTATTTACATTTTATTGACTGAGCTAGTACAACTGACTTTTTAAGTAGCCCCTTTTCAGTGGATACCTGGGGAGAAAAGCTCCACAAATATAAATATGTTTTACAAAAATAGATTACATACAAGCTAGCACTGACGAGATTTAAAGTATGAATGCACAGAGCTTTGATATATATTTCAGATAGTGTAGGTATTTTTTAGTCAATATGCAAATAATACGTGTAGTTGCATGATTTAGGAAGCTTTTCATACACAGTGGTTTAGTTAGAATCAAAGAAAAGGACTAGCAGGTAAGAGATGAAGGAAACAATACAGAACTGTAGTTTTTAAGTCTAAGGCATTTAGTAATAGGATGTGAGCAAGAAACAGGATTTAGTATATATGTAATAATCAGTAAACAAAGGCATATTGAGTAGATGGTCTTGTTTGAAAGGTAGCTAGGTTGGGTTCTAACCTAATGCATTGTAAAAGAGAGTTCCATATTGTAGCTACAGCCACTGAGTAAGATAAGTCACCATAAAAATTATTTGTCTTAATACAAGTAAGAAGAATTTACTTGATTAATTTTAAAGGTCTGTTTTGCTTATATAGTTCATCTAAGTTATAGATAACAAGACAATTGGTTTATATATTATTCCGTGAACTGTTTTATCCCATTCAAGCCTATAGCACTTTTTGCATTTGTCCAGTTAACACCCATAGCCCCTTACGGTGTCCAGACCTTTTTTGGGTCTGGCTTCTTTAAGTGACATACCAGCTAATATTAGGCACTATTATAAAACGGGTGGAATAATTAACAAAATGAAATTAAGACTGTTAATGTACGATGTCCCACATTACAGAAATTAATTACTTTTTGCCCCTTATTATTCATATGTTCATATGTTCATATTTTCATAACTGAGAGACCTACATGTTATTGAGTTCATTGTATGAAATACTATGGAAGGAGACAGTAAAATCCATTAACAATGTCCATTTATATCAAAATATTTTGGAGATAAAGCAAGTTTTTTTTTATTAATAATTATGACAATAAGCAGGATTTCCATATGTACTTCATACATCAAAAGTAGGTAACTTATGACCTATTGCATGGCATCAGGATGAAACCTTAGATATTGTTGAAGAAAACTATCACTGATGTTTGCACTGTAAGCTGCACAGCTTGAGAGATATTCAGTGTTACTTATATTGCTAATTATGCAATCAAGCATATGTTTCCATATTTGCTTTCATATTTTTGTAAATGTCTCAAAAACATGCATCCAGAGAGGAATTTCTTCTTATATCTGGTTAACAAAATTGTTCTAAAAATATATTTCTAGGTTGTACAGTTTACAAGGTATGTCAATTTATTTATGATTGTTTAGCAAAAATATATCATCCTGGGTTTGTTTGCATTACATCATATTATAGTATTTATGGAGAGACTATGAATTTACTAACTGTTATTGCTATAAAGACACTTCTTACAGATAACATTGCTATTTGTAAAGTTTTAATAACTTGTATTGTTCATAAAATACTTAAATTGGTTTAGCTTACGCTTTAAAGTTGATTTTTCAGAAAATGTTCTAGACTCCAGGGATTTGTGTCAGCTGCTAGAGGTGTGACATTCCACAACACATAGGTGCTAATGAGTTAAGATGGGAGAGAATCACAGTGTGTCTTATTTCAAGTTTGATTTTCTTAAGGCTATACAGTGATGGGACTTAGTTACAGCAAATCTTGCAATCTGATTATAAGTTTGTTCTAGTTTTTGAATGTATCATTAAACATATTTGTAAAAAATGGATGTAAAAACCTTAAAACAAAATTAAAAATAAAGCAGCACCCCCTGCTAATTATATATTCCAACTCAATTCTCTGTGAAAGGGCAAATTCCAGAACCATGAGAATCATCTAATACTTTTGATGGCAGGCGTCGACCTTCTGTTTAGTCAACCAAACTGTATTGACTAAACAGATGTCGACAAATGTACTGCTCGACAAAAGTATCACTTTCAATGTGTGTGTGTGTGTGTGTGTGTGTGTGTGTGTGTGTGTGTGTGTGTGTGTGAGTCCGCGCCTATGTGTGAATATCATCCCATTTTGTTGAGCCCTGTTTCATTAGGTTATGAATACATTTGAAATAAGGAATAACATTATAATTGTTTGATATATATATATATATATATATATATATATATATATATATATATATATATATATATATATGTGTGTGTGTGTGTGTGTGTATCTATATCTATGTATCTATATCTATATTGCTTTATATATGGTTCCCCTGTGAATAGTCATAGTTACAAAATGCTGAATTGCAAAGCAGTGAGATGTCAGCATGGAAAACTTGTATTTGTTATATTTAGGTAGGGGGTGTGGGGGCTTTGGAATTAAAACTCCATAGTATAAAAAATATATACATAAATAAAATATTTTGGAGTGGGGGGCTTTGCCCTCCACAATCCCCACTGTGGAGGGCAGCACCCCACCAAACACACACACACACACACACACACACACACACACACACACACACACACACACACACAACCTAAATATAACAACTCCGAGAACACACTATGGTGGAAGAAAGGCCAAGGTTTGTCAGTGGTGGCTAAGTGTTTAGTTTCCTGAAGGCAAATTTCACCGTTCTGGGAGGTTATTGTTATGAGTTTCTGATGCTGTCATCTCTCTGCTCTGCAAGTCGATGTTCTGGTAATTTGATTATTCAAAGGGGTATGCACATATACATGCATTTATTTATTTACTTATTATTTATTGATGTTTGGTGATTGGGAAAGTCTGACTGGGTCAGAAACCCATTTTCAGTGGAGACCAGGGAGAAAAGCTCCAGCACTTATAAATAACAAAGCAACAGTAGTTAATAACAGCAATATCAAATATTAGACACATGGCAAATTCTAGGTTTATACATAGTTGTGAGTTGTGCACATTAGGATAATTTTACAAATATAGATACAAGAATATATATATATATATATATATATATATATATATATATATATATATATATATATACATATACACACACACACACACACACACACACACACACACACACACACACACACACACACACACATATATAGTGAAACTGGTAAGGGTTCTCTGCATTATGTAGTGATCTTGGATGGGTTGTTGGGAGGTTTTACATGTGGCATAGGCTGGTTGGTGTTCTCTGATATTGCAGGGAAGAGTACCTGTTCCAGAGAATTTGTGGGGCCAGAAACTAGGATCCAGTCTATGATTGAGCCGTGAGTGTTGTTTTTGGCTGGTCTGATTATTTCTGCAATTAATTTGGTAAAGTTATAGAGGTTGATGCTGAGAGGTATGCAACTGTCTGGGTGATTGAGCCAATTTATATTTACACCTCCCAGTATGATTATTTCATTGTTAATTTTGTTGGCGATCCAAGCTAAGACTTCTTCAAGAAGGGGAGTATTGTTCCCGGGGGGGGGGGTAGGTATAGTGTTATAAATATGCTTTTGCAGTTATTAAGTTTTATAAAAGCAATTAGTATTTCGGCATTTGAAAATTGAGGAATAGGGGATAAGTAGGGTATAATGGAAATGCTATGTGGGAAGAATAGGGCAATGCCTCCTCCTTTTTTGCGGGACCTGTCTGATCTAAGGCAGGGGTAAACAGGTGAAAGGAATTCGGAGTCCTTGATATATGGTTTTAGCCAGGTTTCAGTAGTTGCAAGTATATCTGGTTTAGTATGGGATATCCAGGCATGGAAGTCTGGAATTTTGTTTCTAATACTTTAGAGGTTGATAGTGGTAAAGTTTAGTGATCTGTGTGAATGGGTAAGGTTGGGGGTAGATGGATTAGGTCCAGAGTTAGGGTGAATATCTCCACATAAAGATAGAAAGAGTTTAGGGATGGGGGGTGTTACTGTAGACTGTTTTCGTGTCATGTAAAACTGATTCTTGCTAGGTAGTGGGAAGGGGGTGTAGTGATTATTAGTGAAGATTTTAAGTTTTAAGAGTAAGAGTAGGTTGGGCTGAAAGAGGTTGAAGGATATGTCAGAATAGGAGGTTAGTGTGGGGCAGTGTATGTCAGTTGGTGAGGTCGTGAGGGGTAGATGAGGTGTGTATTGACGGATGTTAGATTTGTAAGTATAATTAACAATACAGCGATTATAAGGTGATATGGAGGGGAGTGAAGGAGAGCCATTTTATTAACTTGGATAAGTGGTTGTATGGGTGTGGGGTATGGATGGATGTAAGGTTGTAAGGGGAAGAGATATTTACAAGTAAGGGGAGTGGGGTTAGTTGGCAGGTGAAAAAGGTTGGGTTTAGGGGAGAGGAAGTGAGGTCAGAACAAGTTGTTGGGTGGTGGGGTTTGTGTTGGTATAAATGTATTTGATATAGGAATGGATGGGAATGGGGGTAGGGTAGGGGAGCAGAAGTCCGAGAAAAGGGAAGGGAGAACGGAGCAGGCTGAGCCAGACGAATAAGCATGCAAGCACAGAGAAAACAATCGAGGTCAGAACAAGTTGTTGAGGGTGGGGTTTGTGTTGGCATAAATGTATTTGATATAGGGATGGATGGGAATGGGGGTATGGTAGGGGAGCAGAGTTAGTCCGAGCAAAGGGAAGGGCGAATGGAGCAGGCTGAGCCAGACAAATAAGCATGCAAGCACAGAGAAAACAATCAGGTAAGTACTATGGCTGGTAACAAATTGCTCACTGTAAATCTTCTCAGTTATTAGGGTTTATTGTGTTATGTGACACAGAAGAAGTAAAACAGTGGTTTTAGTTATTGTTCTTTTGAGTGATGTGGTAAGTTTCTATTTGATGGGTGCTGTACTATAGGCTGAGGGTTTGGAGGGGTGAGCAGAAAAATGGAGTTAGTATGGCAGAGTGTTAGAGGGAGTATGAAGGATAGTGGAGGGAAGAAAGAGAAACCCATAGGAAAGGGGAAGTTAGGAACTAGTTGCTAGGCATGGGCAGGTCCAGGAGTTGTAGAGGTTTTTTTTAGTGTAAATTTGAATTTTTTGCAGTTTTTCAATACTAATTATATTGTCTGGTAAGTTGTTCCAAATTTTAGCTATGCCATAGGAGTACAGACTCTCACCGGCTCTTTTATTGGGCTTGTGCATGTGAATGAGTTGTCTGTTAGCAGATCAGAGGTTTCTGGTGGGAATATAAGCTTGTAGGGTACATTTTAGTGATGGACAGTTGTCAGGATGATAAATTAGTTTTTGTATAATTCAGAGTTGTAAATAATCGAGGTAGTGGGGGAATTCTAGCCAGTTGAGTTCCTTTAGTGCATAACAGTGGTGAGTGCAATATGGCTGGTGGGTGGCTTAAACATTTTATTATAATAACAGGACTGAAATTTGGTTTTGTGAGAGGTGTGTAGATTTGTAAAAATGAGAGCACCATAGAATAAAGAGGAGATCAGGTAGTTATTAGCAAGTGAGGTTTCTGGGTTCATGTAGTTCTATGTCTACATAATGCTCCTAGTCTGACGTTTTTTTTTTTTTTTTTTTATGGCATTCAGTATATGTTGATCAAATGTGAGTTTGCTGTCTATGGTGATACCCAAAAGGTTAGCACTCGTTACTACTTCAACTTCAGTTTTGTTACTGGAGTAGATTTTGAAATCACATGTTATTTTTGCTTGTGAAAAGTTAAAGCTTAGTTTTTTATTTGGGTTTAGTAATAACTGTGCATTGTTTAGCCATGATTCTACTGTGGTGAATGCAGTCTGTGTTTGTTGCAGTAGGTCAGATATGCTGCTAGAGGAGGATTTGATTGTTGAATCATCAGCATATTAGATTAGTGTGCTGTGATGGGAGGCCACGTGTAAGTTGTTTATAAACATGTTAAAGAGATAGGATCCTAGAATGGACCCCTGTGGGACACCGGTTTTGTTAGTTTGGTATTAAGATAGGGAATCCTGCCATTTTACGCATTGTTGTCTATTGGACAAGTAGCTACTAAACCATTGTTTGTGGATAATGTACATCCTGTTTCTGACAGTCTCTGAAGTAGTTTGTTATGTGAGACTGTGTCAAATGCCTTTGACATATCTAGTAATAATGTTTACACACACAATATGTGTGTGTGTGTGTGTGTGTGTGTGTGTGTGTGTGTGTGTGTGTGTGTGTGTGTGTGTGTGTGTGTGTGTGTGTGACTGTGTCCACATACAATAGGAAAAATAATATCACCAAGTTACTCCATGTAGATGCAGACTTTAAAGACTAATATGGAAACAATTTTTGTCCATAAGGGCTTCTTCAATGGATATAAATCACCAGCACTTGATATGTATATTTATATAAATTTCTTGCAGAGGTATCTATTTCAATAAAAACAAAAGACAAAAAAAAAAAATAGAACTTTATTATGCCCCAGTGACTATAAAAAACCCAAGATTGCTAATCTAAATGTGTTCTTTTTGGTATAAAAATCGACTCATTTATTACAGTAGTATCCGTGACCTTATCTACAGCAATAAAAAATAAAAATAGTATTCTGATATAATATCTTATGCTTAAAAGGAGCACAATTACCCTATAATAATATACATCGCTCACATATAAGGAAATTCTTCCTTTAAAAGGGCATGATGTGTCTGTTCCATACAAAAGAAAAAAACAAAACAAGATTACTTAGCCAAATAAACAACCCATTCAGTATTACAAGTAATATACTCCCTAATCTCAAAACATTATAGTGGTGTTCACAGAGGAAAAACCATCTTTGTTTTGCAAATATGTATAGCTTATGATACAGAAACTCAGCAAATTAAATGCGTAGCGGGATGTCATGGAAAATTGATATAATAACTACGTTTCATTTTTTCTCTGAGCTGACTCATGCAGGTACATTCTTACAATCCATTAGTTTACAGAGAAAAAAAAACATACTGCATGGCAGACAGAATCATTTTATTTTATTTATTTTATTTATTTTACATTTGTTGACAGGGATAGTCCGACTGGATGCATGTCCATTTTCAGCGGCGGCCCGGGGAGAAAAGCTCCAAGGGTAAGTAGATACAGCATTACATAATACCAGCATTACATATTACAAACAGACCTTTTACAGAGATTACATAAGTAAGCAAGTTAAACAAGTAAACGAGTGCCAAGTGGGTAGTTGCAAGAAAATTTATTGATATAAAACAAGCGCTTTCGCTCGGCTAGATACCGAGCTTTTTCAAGTTAAAAATGAATTAAAACATTGGAAACAGTGCCATTTTACATATCTTTCCCTATCACATGGTTAGCTAGTTAGCTGTTAGTCTTAAGTCAATTAACAATTAACAATTTGTAAGGAGTGCTACTTTAGTGAAGCAACACTCATAATTTAAAAAGGAGAAATGCTCATATGTTTAAAAAGAAATACCCATATTACAAAGCGTTGCACATTTGAAACATAAAATACACTGTTTAAAAATGTACATGCTAATGCTCATGTACTAACTCTAGTAGCAAGTGTGTATACATATAAAACCTGTTAAATAAACTGCATTATCAGTTATGTTAAAAAGCTGTATTCCTGTTGTTCATAATTTTTGTGTTAAATATATTTGGTGAATGTTAAAACAATTTTAAAAATAGTAAAAATAGAAAACATATTTTTTAACCATTTTTGACACCCCTAGTATTTACATTGTTTCTAGGAACTTTCTGTTTAGACCTAAAGTTTTTACAAACTGTGGCAGCAAAGGAGTGGTATACTTAGGGTTCTGTACCACCTGCGCTAGTTTCTATATTGGCAAAACAGAAAGGCCTTTTAGAAGAAGAATTTATGAGCATTTACATGACATTTCTAAACAAAAGGAATCAAATGCTTTATATAAGCATTCCTTGATTTGCAAGAATTTCAAATTCAAGTTCTTGGTATTGAAACAAGTACTTCCCAATGCTAGGGGTGGCGACTGGGAAACAAGTCTAGAATATAGAGAACTTTTCTGGCAACTCAGGTTAGAAGCAAGTAGAGCCCCAGGTTTAAATGAGAGTGTTAACATCAGCAGTGTTCTCAAAATTAGAAGAGCTCGCTTGTAGGTTTGTAAGTAGACACACTATTCACAGTAAGACCATTCACTGTTGTAAGTGTCTGCTGCAACATGACTTTTTAACTGCAGTAAACTTTATGCTTGTATACTTTTTTCAACATTTTTTTCTCTACAGATGTATGTTTTCTATTTCTACTATTTTTAAAATTGTTTTAACATTCACCAAATATATTTAACACAAAAATTATGAACAACAGGAATACAGCTTTTTAACATAACTGATAATGCAGTTTATTTAACAGGTTTTATATGTATACACACTTGCTACTAGAGTTAGTACACGAGCATTAGTATGTACATTTTTAAACAGTGTATTTTATGTTTCAAATGTGCAACGCTTTGTAATATGGGTATTTCTTTTTAAACATATGAGCATTTCTCCTTTTTAAATTATGAGTGTTGCTTCACTAAAGTAGCACTCCTTACTAATGGTTAATTGTTAATTGACTTAAGACTAACAGCTAACTAGCTAACCATGTGATAGGGAAAGATATATAAAATGGCACTGTTTCCAATGTTTTAATTCATTTTTAACTTGAAAAAGCTTGGTATCTAGCCGAGCGAAAGCGCTTGTTTTATATCAATAAATTTTCTTGCAACTACCCACTTGGCACTCGTTTACTCTGTGGATTACGTTGGACAGATCCTGCTTTGAAGCTTGTTTGTCTTTGGTTTGGTGATACTGTTGCTATTTATCTCTTGGTTTTGATCGTTTTGGTGCTACTGCTTCATGGCTGAGGAGACCGGATCCACTAATTTCACTGATACACCTCAGCTGCTAAAAGATGACTGTGAAGACGGTCCTGTAACAAGAAGAGAATTTAATCAAGTCCTTTCCCTTTTGACTCAACTAACTAATATATTAAAAAGCAACAGCGACAGCGATACTCTATTGCCTGGAAACCAACAACAGATATCTAACTTGGCCAGAAAATCTCTACCAGGCTTAACACAAGATGGTACTGGTGGTTTAGAAGCCCCTTCTTCGTCTAATTCTGTCTTTGCTAGAGCAGTCGGCTCTGAGCACATTGGGTCTTTGTCCACTGCGGTTAACAACACAAATGGCAGGCAACCTAAAGATTTTAACTTTAATGCCTGGACAGATAAACAATTTGTCTTCAAGCAAGGTACTTTTAATAATAATGCCACTAACAGCATTGAACTTAATTTTAATGAACTAAGAGACAAATTATATGCATATAAGAGCAACCAGCTCGAAATTAATTATTTAAAAGAGTGTGTGACCGTGCAACGTGTACCGAAGGGTCTACGTTGTTTCAAGTTCCCTAACAATGTACAGATGGGAACTCCATATTACAAGAAACTATGTGAAATCTTTGACAGGGCTGGTATTGAAATTATAAATGCTATGGTTTTCGAATATGAGGCGAAAGCCGATATTCTTCTAACTGAGCTAAATGGTTTAAACAACTCATTAGTGAATGACAGAAATTTTCAGTGTAAAATTCAACTATGATAAAGTGTTTTATGAAGTAGATCAGTTTTGTGATAGAATCCTTAACCGAAAAGTACGTAAATTAGAACGTGACCTCATTGAATATCGTGAAGGGGTGGTATATCCACTGCCTGATAGATCACGATGGGTTAATAAACCAAATGTGGGTAGTTATATCAATAACAACAACCAGGGGAACATTCCCGAAGAACACAATTTAAAATATAGTGAACCACTTTGTAGAAGCGAAAGGCTGGCTGACAAAGGAAGGAAAGAACTCCCCCAGGATTTTCAGCAACCCCCCAGGAGAACGGGGGTGAGGGGACAAAAACAGACACCTCAAGGGTGGAACAGGAGATAGTAGCATGTCAAGCTGGCAATGTGTCTCTGAATGAACATAACATGTCCTTTACACATGGTAGTAACTACGATGTAATCAAGAAAGATAATTTTACTATTTTCAACTATACAGACGTTGACATTAAGCAGGATGCCTTTGACTTGCTAACCAGAGGTCTCCAATTTGTACCCCTACGCCCCCTCAATATAGTGAACACTCTAATAGACTTGAAACTTTTTGTTAGGAATTTAAATCTTACACTCTACTTCAAGGGGCAACCCTATACCAACAACAAATTGAGTAGGAGTAGTACTTTCAACCCCCCACCCATCTATTAAGGTCTTTGAGGAACTTGTTGATAGGGACCTTAGATCATTCCGGTCCAAAGTAGTTAAAACATCTCCAACCATCTTAGACCAACAAGCACTCAGACTCATTAACTATCTCAAGAAAGAGAATGTTAGAGTTATGAAACCTGATAAATGGGGAGGGGTGGTGTTGATGTACAACTCGGATTATGATACCTACATTTACAGCATGTTGCAGGATTCTAACCAGTATGAGCTAGTATCTAGAAATGAGGCTAATATCGCCTATTCGAAGATTAGTTTTATGTTAACTGACCACCTACTTCAAGGCACTATTAATGAAAAGCTTTACAACTACTTGTATGTCAACAAACCAAGAATCCCTGTTATTTTTGGAATCCCCAAGATACACAAAGGGCTTGACCCTTTAAAGTTTCGACCAATTGTATCTGGGGCAGGAGGCATTACAGAACCTTTAGGGAAATTTATTGACCAGGTAACAAAACAGTCCGGAACATCATTAGAACACATTTGTAAGGACTCCTGGGATTTTTTCAAAGGAATAAAACATGCTTTTTACAAACTGAAACTTCTTTTGATCACTATAGATATAGTTGATCTATTCCCAAGTATTCCACATTCAGTGGGCTTAGAGTGGTTTAATGAAGTATTAAGTACTGAAACCAATCTGGGCAACACTATAACTAACCTGTTAGTTGAATACATGGAAACAATTTTAGAAAGCAACTATATACATTTTAATGGTGAAATATACAAACAGAAAAAAGGAGTAGCTATGGGCACTCCTTGTGCGTCCTTTTACATTAACACCGTCTTACATAGATGGGAACAAAAGTTTATTTTTTCTACCACCTGGGTACAATATTTAGTGCACTACAAGAGGTACCTAGACGATATATGCATTTTTTGGGCAGGAACCCATGATGAATTTTTGGACTTCATCAAGTATTTAAACTCAACCACCCATTTTTTATCTTTTACGTATACGATTAGTAATGACGAACTACATTACCTTGATGTAACCTTATACAAGGATCGGGTCAATAATGTATTCCAATCTAAACTGTATAGGAAGCCAACCTTTTCTAATACATACTTACACTTTCAGAGTGGACACCCCTTCTATCAGAAAAAGGGCATTGTCAAAGGACAATTCATAAGAGCTTCTAGAATGTCCAGTACTACACACGATTGTTCAGAAGAGATTGACTTCCTAAAATCTCTATTTCTTGAAAGAGGATACCTCTTAACACTTTCAACTACTTTAGCCCAACAGGCCATGGACAGCAGAGAAACACTCTATCCCCCTCTTTTAGGTGCAGATGTGGTTGTTCATCACACTGATATTAAACAGCCTGACCACACTTATGGCAGGTTCATTTATACTTACTGTCTCAACTCCTTTGAAGTTGAAGAAATTTTCCACAGACATTGGCCAGTTCTTTCACTACATGATGAATTGAAAAATATTATACCACCACACCCAAAGTTTATTAGAACGAGGGACACCAACCTCAAAGAAATTTTTGAAGGGAACAACCTTACCAGAACGAACACTCAATTGTTCAAAGCAGGCACCTTTCAATGTGGTGCCTGCAAACAATGTAACACCATTTTTGACACCCCTAGTATTTACATTGTTTCTAGGAACTTTCTGTTTAGACCTAAAGTTTTTACAAACTGTGGCAGCAAAGGAGTGGTATACTTAGGGTTCTGTACCACCTGCGCTAGTTTCTATATTGGCAAAACAGAAAGGCCTTTTAGAAGAAGAATTTATGAGCATTTACATGACATTTCTAAACAAAAGGAATCAAATGCTTTATATAAGCATTCCTTGGTTTGCAAGAATTTCAAATTCAAGTTCTTGGTTTTGGAACAAGTACTTCCCAATGCTAGGGGTGACGACTGGGAAACAAGTCTAGAATATAGAGAACTTTTCTGGCAACTCAGGTTAGAAGCAAGTAGAGCCCCAGGTTTAAATGAGAGTGTTAACATCAGCAGTGTTCTCAAAATTAGAAGAGCTCGCTTGTAGGTTTGTAAGTAGACACACCCTTCACAGTAAGACCATTCACTGTTGTAGGTGTCTGCTGCAACATGACTTTTTAACTGCAGTAAACTTTATGCTTGTATACTTTTTTCAACAATTTTTTCTCTACAGATGTATGTTTTCTATTTCTACTATTTTTAAAATTGTTTTAACATTCACCAAATATATTTAACACAAAAATTATGAACAACAGGAATACAGCTTTTTAACATAACTGATAATGCAGTTTATTTAACAGGTTTTATATGTATACACACTTGCTACTAGAGTTAGTACATGAGCATTAGCACGTACATTTTTAAACAGTGTATTTTATGTTTCAAATGTGCAACGCTTTGTAATATGGGTATTTCTTTTTAAACATATGAGCATTTCTCCTTTTTAAATTATGAGTGTTGCTTCACTAAAGTAGCACTCCTCACTAATTGTTAATTGTTAATTGACTTAAGACTAACAGCTAACTAGCTAACCATGTGATAGGGAAAGATATATAAAATAGCACTGTTTCTAATGTTTTAATTCATTTTTAACTTGAAAAAGCTCGGTATCTAGCCGAGCGAAAGCGCTTGTTTTATATCAATAAATTTTCTTGCAACTACCCACTTGGCACTCGTTTACTCTGTGGATTACGTTGGTCAGATCCTACTTTGAAGCTTGTTTTTCTTTGGTTTGGTGATACTGTTGCTATTTATCTCCAAGTTAAACAAGTTCCACAGGTTACAGTTAGTCCTGAGCACAAGTCAGGATTAAATTAAATTACACAGTAAACTGGTTAACAGATTTTTACACATTCGAGTTAGCCAGGCTTGATACATTGACATAGCCAGTTAAGTGACAAATGTTGTTTGAGTCTAGTTTTAAATTGACCTAAGGTGGAATGTAAGGTAATATCAGCTGGAAGAGAGTTCCAGGATCTACTTACAGAGTTTGCAAAGAGAGAATCACCGGCTGTGTTATTAATTTTGCAAGTCTGAATTAGTAGTTTGCTAGAGGATCGAAGTGGTCCAGGATTGTTATAGGGGGTGATAATATTTTTAAGTGCAGGAGTATTGTCCGGATTATAGAGGATTTTATAGGCCATAATCAGTTGGTTATACTGGATTAGGCTAAGTAGTTCAAGCCAACCAAGCTGATTTAGATTGATGCAATGATGTGTCCTAAAAGGCAGCCCAGTGGCAAACCTGGCAATGTGGTTGTAGCAAATTGAGAGTTTGTTAAGGACAGTCTTGTTCAAATTTGAGAGTAGAGGGGATGCATACAGAAGGGTTGAAAGAAGGTGAGAGCGAGCTATGGCAATTTTAGCTGGAGGGGTTAGGAAGGCTTTTATTCTGTAAAGTGACCCTAGTTCTTTTATTGATGGTTTTGATAGTTTGGTTAACATGTAGGTCAAATTTGAGATTATTGTCTATGATGACACCTAATTGTTTTGTAGATGGGTCAGGGGAGATTATTGTGCCATCATTTGATTTTATGGTAAAGGTGAAAGCGGTAGACCTACGTGTTGGTGAAAATAACAGCGTTTTAGCTTTTTTGGGATTTAGGATCAGACGATGTTCAGAAAGCCAGTTTTCTATTATATTAAAGGTGGTCTGGGTAGCTGACCATAACTCTACTGGAGATGTGGCTGAGCAAATCAGAGTAGAGTCATCAGCATATTGGATACAGATGACTTTTGGGATGACAGTATAAAGGTCGTTAATGAAGATGGAGAACAGCAAGGGCCCTAGTATAGAGCCTTGTGGTACTCCGAGGGTGTTAGGTAGAAGGTTAGAGAGTTTGTTCTGCCAGAGGACAGCCTGCTGTCGACCATTCAGGTAGGATTGAAACCATTGGAGGGCTCCAGTATCTAGACAGAATGTTTGCAGGGTGTGGATTAAAAGTTGGTGATCAACCATATCAAATGCCTTGGAAAGATCCAAAAAGAGGGCTGAGGATATATAATTATTGTTGCAGTTATGGTTTATGGTGTTAGTAAAGGCTAGGAGGGCTGAAGTAGTGCTGTGATGAGGACGGAAGCCATGCTGAGTGTCTGCCATAAGGCGATTTTGGATTAGGTGGTGCATGAGTTGTCTATGAATACATTTTTCCATAATCTTTGCAAGTGGAGAGAGTATAGCTATTGGCCTATAATTGGAGAATTCAGTAGAGCTGCCTCCTTTGTGAAGTGGGATTACATAGGATATTTTCCAGATGGTGGGAATTTTAGCTTCTACTATGGTTCGATTGATTAGTATTGAGACGGGTAAGCAATAGCATCAGCTGATTTTTGTAGGTACTTGGCAGGAGTTGATCAGCAGAAAGTGTAGTGGGTTTTAATTTTTGATCAAGGTACGGATAAGTGAAGTGGCGACTGGTTGGAAGCTGAATGCAAGTAGGTTTCTAGGGTGCTACTTTCAGGACCAGGGAGCTAGGAGGAAGTTGGCTAGCTAGGGTTTGAATTGTCTCAGTAAAGAATTGGTTAAAACTATCAGAAGCATCTTCAGGGGTTTTATCAATAGTAGCAGCAGGGATTGGGGTTGAAGTTTGTCCAGGATGTAGTAGATTATTTAAACCTGCCCAAAACTTCTGAGGGTTATTTTGATTTACTGTCTGTAAATTACAGTAGTATTGTTTTTTGCCTTGTAAAATTGATTTTTTGGTTTCGTTCCTGGATTGCCTGTATTTAATGTGATCTTGAGGGTCTTTAGAAGAACGCCATAAAGCCCATGCTTTGTTTCTAAGGGTAATTTTGAGTTTAGACTCTATAGAAAGCCATGGTGCAGTTTTTGCCTTGGTTCTCTTTGAACGAACAGGTGCATGCAAATCAAGGATCTCAAGGAATTTGTTGTTAAAGCATGCTACTGCTTCCTCTAAGGAGAGGTGTTTTAGAATAGACCAATTACATGAGTTTAGTTCTTGTTGGAATTTGGCAGGGTCAAAGTTTTTATTGTTTCTAACCTTTCTGAGTAAGGGTTGTTGGGAATTAATGGTTTTGTGCTTAATTACATATGTGAGAAGGTGATCGCTTAGGTCATTAAGGAGGGTACCAGAGGTGTACAGTTGGAGGTGACTGTTTATGAGTACCCAGTCAAGTATACTTTCTTTTTGGTTGGGTTTACCTATCCTGGTAGGGGTGGATATGATTTGTGTAAATGCATGCAGGTTAATATGGGTGGTTGGGGATTCTAAGGAACAGGTGCCTCAGTCTATGTTAAAGTCTCCAAGTAGTAGGGTTTCTTGGGGATAGTGACATGATAACCAGTGCAGGATATCTTCAAATGTAGATATATTGTTACCTGGGGGAATGTACATACAGATGATATTAATGCATTTATTTTTATTAAGTTGCAATTTGGTGGCAAGAATCTCAGAGTTATTAATCTGAGGAGGTTGTATTACATCTATGGTGACATTCAACTCAGATTTATAGAGTACAGCTACCCCACCCCCCTTCTTCAAAGCACGATCCAGCCTGTGTATGTTGTACCCAGTTGGTAACACTTCATTGTCTTTAGTGTTAGGTTTTAAACAGGTTTCAGATAAACAGAGAATCTCAGGGGAGTGGACATTCAGAATTGCATGCAATTCATGTACCTTGTTATTAATGCTTCTAATATTGAGATGACAGACTAGGAGAGAGTTAGTTGGCCTATTAATTGTAGGTTTGTAGCTTAGATTACAAGTAGAGGGGGTATGTGTATCTGAAGTGAGTGGGCCAGGGTTGGGGTGAATATCACCACCAAGTATTAGGTTGAGTCTATACTTGGTGATGAACTTCAGGAATTTGTTTATTAGTTTGTGGTAGTGTTTGGATCTAGAGCTAATGTGCCTGGGGTTGAGATGTTGATAGACTGAACAAGATGTTGGATAGGATCTGGTACTGTAAGTATGGTTGAAGGTGGAAGGATTTACAGCTGGGGTGATAGTATGGCCTTTTGGGACCTGAAATCACGTAAGAAACTGGTTTTCATACAAGGTAAGGAGGTATGGTGTGAACAAGAGGGGTGTGAACAAGAGGGGTAGTAAAGAGGAGTATATCATTATATGTGATTCAGCTAGTGAGTGAAGGAACTGTTTTACCTGGTGATGCAACACCAGAAGATAGAGTGGTGAGGTAAAGGTACTGGAAGGGGGGATGGGAGAATTCCAGATGAAAGCTAATAGGTGCTATTAAATGTAGGTAGTAGAATAGGGGTGGATGGAATTATCCCAGATGAAAGCAGATAGCATCTAGAAAGTGGGGGAGTGGCTATAGTACTATAAATTTAGAGGTACTGGTGGTGGAAGGGAATTGGGGGCAGGGAGGGGAGCGAAGAGAGCCAGAGCGTAGCAGGGCTATTGCAGTTTACAAGGTTTCCTAAGGTGTCCTAAAGCTATAAGGTAAGTATTACAGCTCTAATGTAAGAGTCAATTTACTGCAGTTACAGGGGAAGGAGGCAACCACTCAAGTAGAAACAAAGAGCCCTATGGCTGACCAATATGGTGACCTGCTTAATTACAAAGCACTGTAAGTGAAAGCTTAACAAATGCTTTTTGTGTGTAACCTACTCTGTTTAAATGTTGAGAGAAACTGATTGCAGTCCTGTAGACACCGTTTTGTAGGGAACTGTCGAGTTCAATCTGTTTAAATGTTGAGAGAAACTGATTGCAGTCCTGTAGACACCGTTTTGTAGGAAACTGTAGAGTTCAAACAAAGTCACACCAGGTCAGCCAAGGGGGGAAGAGAGAGGGAAATCCTAAGCACCTAGATTTGAAAATGATGCCTGTACTAAATTGTAGCAGTTTAACCTCATATGAGATAAGTAATGTTTTGACTTTATATTTAACTACTAATTACAGAGTAAAAATGTCCATATATTATAACAATTTATGTTCTATACATTTGCCATCAGAAACTGGTCTATTATTAATGTAGCTAACTCAATTCACACATATTAATCTGAAGTTATTTCAATACAATGAAATCTGTCAAGTTTCAGATAGCAAAGAAAATAAAGCATTAGTTAGTAATTATGCATTACTCTAAGATACTATACAAGTTCTAACATAAAACCCAGTGGAATGTAATAGCCCTGGGATTATGCACTTGAAATAGTCACATAGCAATACCCCAGCTATTTCTGTTTTACATGTAAAACAACAAAAGATTGTAAAGTCAATATTCTATTTTTTGGGGAGCGGGGTCGAACTTGTACCACAGACAATTGGGCCACCTACTTACTTTATATAGTCCACTCTCCTTACTTTCTGTATTCAGCTCAGTTGTGGGCTGTAAATCAGAGACAGAAAAGGCAAACTACATTGGCTTAGGTTAACTTTACCCATTTCTATCCTAATTTTCCTTCAATTCATGTTGTATATGTGCCATATAGGATTCTCTGATAAGGTGTGCAGTCACTTATGCATGTCTGTTGCCTGTCTTCTTTTTTATCAGCTCTGATAAAAGTAAGATTTATTGTTAGCGGTATCTTTTTATCCTTGTAAATTGTGTCTGGTGTTTTTTTTTTTCTTTTCTTTTTTTTAATAGTCTGTTGTAAGAAGGCATATAATATGCTTACAAATAATTATTGTGGCAATGGCTCCTGTATCAGTTTGATATTTGGCAACCCAGGTCATGCTTGAATTGTGTCCATGGATATTTTCACTTACTCAGTTATATCTAAAAGCAGACATTGCCTCATTATCCTTTTATTATTAGTCACCCTTTTTGTCCCTGAGCTACTGGTCCATCTTGGGTTAAAAGCTGTGTAGATGCACACTTTGCCCCAAAAGTGAGCCAGCCTGTTAAATTACAAAATTAACCTTAGACTTTAGGATTAGACTTACTTTTTTGTGCAAGCGTTGTTTCAACAGTTTGATTAGCAGGTAAGATGACTTGGTTTTGAAGACTTTTCACTCAAATGCATATGAGGTACATCACAGGGTAGATGACAACGCCACCAGTATTGCCATCTGTCCGCCTTAGTCTTTGCCACTTCTTTCTTTTTTTTTGCCTTCAGTCTTTACTGGCATCAGTATGTTCTCTAGTGACTTCTGTTCTCACATTATGTGGTAATTTCTAGTGAAATGTCCAGACTTGTTTAAATACTCACTGATTTGATCTTCTTGCAGTCCACAGAATTCTCAAACATTCTCTTGAGCATCACATTTCAAAAGTACTAATTTTCTGGCACTCATCCTTACTTGCAGTCCAGATCTCAGAGCACACATCTCAACTGTCCAGATTCTCTAAGAATGTCCAGATTTTTTCCCTCATATTTTAAATGTACTGCTCATAAAATGTGTGGTTTTCTGGCAAATCTCTGAGGATTGAAGTCACTAAATAATGACATCATTTTGCATTTTAGACTTCATATACTTCAGAAAAAGTATGCTGACTCAAATAATATGTCTTTATTTGAGGGCCTTTGCCCCCCCCCACCATTATTTTAGGCTTTCTTCAGATTTCTTATACCAAGAGGTTGAGAAGTATGTCAAAGAGAAATATAGTATTAGTGGGAGAAAACATACCCCAGGATTCAATAAACTCCATGTAGGAATAGTGTTATTCCTACATGGAGTGAATAGTGTTTGCATCCACATAGCCTTCTCAGCAGCTCACCTTTCATATTAATGAAGGTGCGCTACTAAGAATGGATCTAAAGACATAAACACTGAATGAGTGCAGGAGGTGTGTTGCAGTAGTGCTCACAGATCCAACATGTCCACTGCACTCTCAAACTGCCATATGGTACTTTTTAAATGCTTTCAGTGTCCATGGACACTGAAAGCAACTAATAACAGACAAACAGTGTTGGAGGACATTGAATAGTTAGTAGGACTTGAAATAAATGAAGGGGGTGTGTGGCAGGAACGGTCACACACCCCCTGTATTTTGAAAGTGTTGTATGGCACTTTACAATGCTTTTACTGTTCACGGACACTGTGGAGTGTGAATGGGAAGCAATGCAAGGGGTATGTGACAGGAAGTGTCACATACCCCCTGCATTGTCAAAGGGCCGTACGGCACTTTACAGTACAAATGTGTCCTCGGGCACACAGCCATACCTGTCAACCTCTTAGTACCCAAAATCAGGACAAACCCAACAAAATAGGGGGGGGCAAAGGTAAAAAAATAGGGACATATTTTAAGTACTGAATTTGAATAGGATAACAGGGTTCGTTTTAACATACATTTACTAAAGGATTAGAAGTCTGAAACTAAAATGTATGCCGTTATTTAGTGACTTCAGTCCTGATATTGCTCATAAAGACTTAGGAAGTTGATAGAATGACAGGTAGTGCATTACCAAATATGAATCAGTATTAATATTAATAAAGGTAATTAAAGTGTCTGCATTAATTTTTTTTCTTTCCCTTATAAGCGAAGATTAAGCATAGCTGAGTGGGTTTGCATGTCATGGCGCTTTGCTCAGCATTGCTTAAACATCTTATAGGAGTTAAATAATTTTGTATAGCTACAATCTTCAACGACAAGATAGCATAGTGGTTAGAGTTCTGGCTTTGCATGCAACAGTTCATGGTTCAAGTAGTAAGACGGGCCTTTCATTTTTACACGAAAAAGCATTGTTAAACATTATTTTTTATTTTTAAGTGATGTAGTAATTGATATTTGTTAACAAGGGTAGTGTAGCTGGTCCATAATTGAAGTGTCAGTGGATATATGCTGTGAAACTCCCACGTAAACACACAGTACAATCACATCCCAAGGTAATGTCATGAAAGCACACAGGGAGATGTCATGTAAAGTAAAATATATACACATGATAATATGGCAGTAATGAGTAATTAATGTCCAATTCAAAACTGTTTTTAAACTAAACACTGAGCAATGCTTAGCAGAGCTCAGCTCTGCTTAGCTGTTTTCAGCCTAAACAGTATTCAGCCCAGCTGAGCCGATTTGTGCACCACTAAGCACTGCTCAGCATCTACCCCTTTAAGCACAGGTTTGTGCACTGCTGAGCTGTACTCAACATTTCAAAATGGTCCAGTGACAGCAAATGGTGGGAATATGGCCTTATTTATACCATACAGGTGGGAATACAGCCAGAACCTGTTGTAGTTTGATCTCTGCAGGAACTATGTCTGGCATTAGAGAGAGAGAGCTTTCGGGTGCAGAGCTGGAGCATCTTGGAGTCCAGGGTCATGCCTAGGCTCCTTGTTAAAGACCATGACCACAGACTGCTGCAGGGCCAGTACCAGGGTCCACAGTACAAAGTGGAGGCCTAGAACCATCTGGTACCTGATCTCAATGGTGCTACTGGAATCCCCTGAACTGATGAGCAGGTATGGCATCGTTATGTTGACCTAAAGCATAGGAAAGGGGTGCTCTTGGCCCAATGGATCCAAGAAGCTCAGGACCAGAATGTCCCAGTAGTTTGCAAGTATCTCATCCATAGTTGTACCAAATTCTAGCCTGAGTATATGACAGGTATGCATAATGTTTGTTTTATTCCACTACAGCTGCAGAGAAGAGGGCTAACAATGTGGAGACCAATGCTGACAGACTGTCAAGGCTGCACTGAGAGGCTGGTGAGTACAGATATATCTTGCAGTATATAGTGCAATACATAAGAAGGAGTACATTGTTTACTGCCAGTAGGTATAGTGTGTTCTGTGTCTACTGAATAAATACATTTTGTCAGACTCATATTGATCTACAGGATATGCAGTAATAAAGCACTGTGTTATGTTACTCAAATAAAGATTTATATCACAAACTGTTGTGTTTACTCTGGTATGTTGAAAAATAGAATGTGTACAGGTTATTCACAGCAAATATGGCTTTGACAGCATGCATTAACTGAGGTTGTTCTGATAACCAACTGTTATGCAAAACTGCAGATTGTGGAGCTGTAAAACAAGATATAAATGAAATATGAAATATGTCCTGCAATAAGATTTGAACCCTGAATATTAATGTGTAATGTATTGCAGTGTGTCCCCTGCAGCATTGCCTTATGTTAACCTTTGCTTTCCAGATTTTAGTATCTCAAAAGAGTAATACACAGTACACTAACTATCTCTCATGCATGAATCTCAGGATTACAAGGTCAGACTGTCTAACCAAGAGAGTATTAGGCAGAAATCAGTCAAACAAAATGCAGCAGTTCCCCAGTATCTGTGTGATGCAAAACAGCTTTGTTCATTTTTGCACACCTAGACACGGTTTTAATCCAGGGACTGGTACTAAGACTTGTGCATATTGCACTCAAGGAATCTTGAATATGTGTAGAAACAGTCAGGTTGTATTAACAGATATTTTTTTCCACAGGTCTTACAGGTAAAGAAATGATTGTAGTAGCTGTAGGAAGGTTATACTAATACACTGTGCACAACTGTTCCACTGTCCAAACCCATGCCTGCAAATGACAGCAGGATAGTGCATACACCATGTGCTCTTCCTGATACATGTCTCTCAAGTGTCATGCTGTCATGGCTATAACCTTGGACACAGATAGGCATCCAGGTGAAGTATTCCAGTAGCACACTCACATAGCATCAGTGCAGAGTACCCCTTCTTTGTCATATATGTAACCCTGGCATGTACGAGCCCCCACTAGTCATGTACCCAGAGTTGACACAGTTTGCCCCATACCATTCCAGGTTGTTAGTTTAACATGTATGTATATGCTACAGAAGCTATGGGCCATAGATAGATGTAAACTGAAGGCAGACCTGTAGAGTATTAAACAGTACTGTTGTGAAAAATAGAAGCCTAGTCAGTTATTAATGGACTTTTTTCTCCCCCCCACTCCTTATCTGCATCAATAATTATTATTCATATACTACGGGTATGTTTTTCACAAAACCTAATGTTGCGACTTGTGTTCTGTTATTGTTAATATATTTAATTGGTTGCATATTAACATACCATGTTCAAATACCATTGTCGGTGGCTTGTTGCCGTCAGTGTAACTGGCATGCTGTTACAATTCTTACTGTTGTTCCATTTATGCATGTGTTCTGTTTGCTACGCAACTGTTTCAAATCTGTTGTTTTGGGTTAATTTGAACACCTACGCATGCTGTTATAACTAATTTTGACATGTTTTGTTCATGACTAACCAATAAATGTTGGAAAACCTCAACACTGTAGCACATTCAATTAGGCAGATCCCAGCATACTGGCCTCATCTGGCTGTGGCATCGGGCCCCAGCACATCTGGGACCCAACCTGGAATGTCCTCCTCTGCTGGTCCTACACCACCTTTGGGTGGAACCACCTCAGGGGATGGGGCCTATCCACCCCCAGCAGTGGGCTTGGATAGGAGACTGTCACCTGCACCAAGTTCCGGGGTATGGTGTCAGAGTGGGATGGATGGCTGAGCCAGATTGAGGGCCACCTGGTGCACATCGAGGGGTATCCTGCCCCTAATGTCCAACCCCAGCACAGCCACCTGTGGGGCCGTGAATGTGCAGTGGTGACTGCCCATGGGTGGGGACCGCAGTCCCACTGTTTTCATCTGGGGGCACATGGGCTTCCTATTCCCAACCATCAACCCTATCCAAGGTATTCACCCCCTCATGTGTCATACACCGCCCCTATCTGCCATCTTGTATGTCTTGCCTGTCTGCAAAAGCAACCTCTCCTACCCAACCTATCTCATCAAACATACCTACAGCCTTTCCCCAACATCTCACTCTCACCGTAAAAAAAAGGGGGGCATCTATCCCCACAAAAAAAGTCATGTCCCATACCTAGCTCTCCATTTCTCCCCCATGTACACTGATGTAAACCAATTCACCCTTGAATTACTCAAGCAATGTATGTCATCCACACCTCCACACCTCTCCATGGTTTGTTTTAACATATATTTTCTGATAGATTTCAAGTCTGAAACACAAATGATTGTCATCATTTACTGACGTCAGTACTCACATCATCCCAGTAATTTGTCAGAAATCCACAACAGTTATGGGGAACAGACCAAATATATGAGCCACACATCTGGACAGTCTACAAAAATCTGGCCAGTTGAGTGGTATGAGTGCAGTCATGTAACATAAGGGAAAAAACACTGAGAACTGCCTACCAGTTCACCCAGCACCTTCTGAACTACAGTCAGACCAACACAATACTACACCAAATCAGCTCTGGGGAATTGCTCATGCATTTACACATCTTTTATCATGTACTACAGTTATATAACTGTAGGGAAAATGTCAAAGGAAAAAACTTCAAAGACCAATTCATGTAAGGTTCAAGTATGGCACCCTTTATTAACTTGCAGCAAGGAGACAAAGCATGCAGGCAGAATGATTTGTCTGGCCATTAATAATTAGTATGGCATTTGTATACAGTTCTTTCCATGTTACACAGAAATGTTACTTCTATTGCTGACGTAGTTAGACACAGCTTTCTGTATTGTTCTACAGAAAATGTTACTAGACTAATTGCTGACTAGTTGAGAATAACTGCTGATTTACAAAACATTTGAGAAACAACCTGGCCTTGGGGCTTATTTTAGCCCACGACAATCTTTCAATTCTTCAGTTGTGCAGTTCTAATATATGTGTTACAATTTGCCTGGATTCAAGGTACATTTCTAGCTTAGGTACAAGTAATGCTGACTACGGTTTATACTTTCAAGCAGCCTTTGTTTTCATTATCAATAGCTTCTAGCAGCTGTGTACTTTCTCATGGCATAAGCAGAACATCAATAACTCTTTGTTAAGTCTCATGACACTAGTAGAAATGAATCACTTATTGTTAATTGCTGACATTAGCAGAAAATAGAATGCTTCTTAAGTTTCTAATAGCTGTGCAGATTCATGGAGTGTGAACAGAATAAATGTAGTAACCCTTTTAAACCTCGATGCACTAAGCATGCATATTACTAATACATATTATTCTAACATCCCCCCCCTTTTAATACTTTTATTCTACTTTCAAAATAAGCATAAACAGTTTTTTTTTCTTCCCCTAACCTCTTCCTACTCAGGATTTGCAGTTAAGAGAGTCATTCAGTTTAAACTTATGAAAGCATTTTCAATTTTTCAACAATTCTTCAAGTTCAGCACCTTGGTATCAGGTTTCTGAAACTGACATATCTATAAAGTCTTTAATCAGTCTTTTCATGTAGGGGATGCATCGGCACACACATACCACCAGCAGGATCATTCCTACACAGATGGCAATCAGGATGTTCATTAGGATACTGCCCCCCCCAAACAATCTCTGGAAAAAGTCTGTCAATGGATTTGGTCCTGGCTTGGTCATAGCTGACACCTGCTGAATTACCTCAAGGTGATTGTCTATCTCGCGTTTGTGGTCAGGAATATATGAACAGCACTCCTCCTGGATTAAAGCACAAGTACCTCCTCTCGCCGCTAGGGTGAAGTCAAGAGCCATGCAGTTTTGAAGCACTACAGTTCTCATGGTAGTCAGTTCATCAGTCACCAATTCTTGGGCAGAAAAGGTTGCATTGCTCATTATTTTGAGAAGTTTAGACAGTTTTCTCAGTTCCCAGATTGATTTTGTTGCTCCATATGCTGACAATACACCTGCCCACAAGATGATGGTATCACCCAAGTCCATATGTGACAGTCCATTTTTCCCTAGGTTCACAGCATGATGATTTTTCCAGCCCACATTGATTTGCCCCACTGGGTTGACAGGTTTCTTGATTTCTCGTTGAACATTCCGAATTTTCCCCTGAGGTAAAACTGCTGTGTGTCATATGGCCGGAACCAGGTACCCCAAATAACAACTGCCGGACCAATTCTCAGGTAACCACTTATATGCTTTTCTACCACATACAAAGTAGCAATCTTCTACTTTGGTAGTAACTTTACTATGTCCTGGCTCTGGATGAAACATTTTTTTGTCAACTATAATCAGTTGTTTATAGAGGTCAGCATTGTTTTACTTCATCAGTTGTCCTATGCATCAGTTCAAAAAATGAATCATAGCTTGTGTTGCAATAGGAACCTGTGTTGTCAGTTTTATTGTAGCATCTATAGGGAACAGTCACACTGCAATTGCTCCAACCCACCTGAACTGTATCATTTTTGTAAAAACACACAGTCCCCTTCTGTCGAACAGTCAAGTGCAATGCTACTTTATCTTGTGATATGACATCTAACGTATCATAGACTAAGTTTTCCCAGGTCTTGTTGGCTCCTAGGGGGACTGAAGTTAACAATAACCCCCGTATGCTGTTGGCAAAGCTGTGCAAATCCAGCAATTCGAAACATTGAAGGTCTCAGCATACACATATTTGATTGCCTGGTAAGTGTTGAAGTTTGGGTGCCACTCTACGTGCAACTCTCCACGCTTATTCAGTTCAGTTTGTGTGGCTGGGAAAAGGAATGGCCACAACAAAAAGATTATTGTCAGTAGTACAGTTAACAGGATAATTATGCAATACTTCTGAGGAAACTGTTGTTCTGCATTCCTGTTTTCCCCGACTCTTCCGAATAGGTACATCTGGATCTTACTGGATCCTCTCATCTTTATTTCAGACATGTGTTCTTACTCTCTGCCCTAATAGGACCTTCAGCACCGATGGTTTCTTCACTGGGGTTGAGATGGATCAGTCCTATTGATCTGACCCCCCCCCCCCTTTTGTAGCCAGACTTGTGCTGAGGGCCCCGATGGAGAGGTAAGATTTTTGTCCAGTTCAAAGTTTTTAACTAGTTTGCAGTGCATCAGGTGGATCCACGAAGCTCACTCTGCTATCTTTACTGCAGTGGGTGTTGAAAGAATCACCTGGTATGGACCTTCCCCCCTTGGTGATGACCAATTCTTCTTCTTTATATTCTTCACCCACACCCACACCCACTCCCCAGGGATCACTGCCACCTCCGATGTTTCAGTTTGTTCTTTATCTGAAACAGAATTTGACTGCAACAGATGTTTAGAATTCATGACTTTTTCATATATTCAGCTAGTGTATAATCGGCTTCCTGGTCTGCGGACATGAGAAGTTTCCACTGGGGTGTATAATAAGCCTTTCCAAATAGTTTCTCAAAAGGAGTCAATCCTTTTGCAGTCAGAACAGTTCTCATGCTCAACAGTGCCAGGGGCAAACAATACAGACAATTATTTCCTGTCTCAGCTATTAACTTTCTTAATTTATTCTTTAATATTCCATTATGTCTCTCAACTAGCCCTGCAGATTGCGGATGGTATGCACAATGATTTTTTAAAGAAATACCAAAATGCTTACTTAACTACTGTATGGTTTGGTTTACAAAGTGTGTACCATTGTCACTGTAGATCCTTTCCGGAATGCCGAATCTAGGGATGATTTCTTTGACAAGTACTTTTGCCACCATGGCTGCATCTGGATTTTTGGTTGGAAAGGCTTCCACCCATCTGGGAAACATATCTACAATGACAAGACAATACTTCTTATTTTCACATTTGTTCACTTCTATGAAATCCATACAGATAGTGTGAAACGGGTATGGTGGTGTAGGCAAACTCCCTTACTTGGGCTTTAATGCCCCTGTGCATGATGTTTGTTACAAATTATGCACATCAAACAAAATTTTTTAGAGTAGTTTGTAAATCCGTACGTTGTGAACACTTGGTTCACCAGCTGTACCATCCCCCTGTTGAGAAATGGCATTGCCCATGGCTCAACAAAGCTGCATATCTAAACAAATTAGATGGTAGTATTGGTTTCCCTTCTTTAGAGATGTACAGCCCCTTTTTGAGAATTGCTCACCATTTTACCCATCTTTGTTTTTCAGCTTGCATAGTGTGTGTCTGCAATGTCTTTTAACATTTCTAAGTCTAAAATTTCAGAGGGTTGTAGTTCCTCATTTAAAAGAAATACTTCTGTAGCTGCTTGTTCTGCAGCTGTATCAGCTCTCGCGTTACCTTCTGAAATCCTATCTTGTTGTTTGGTGTGAGTTGTGCATTTACAAATGGCTACTTTCTGAGGTAACTGAATAGATTCTAAAAGATCTAAAATAAACTGTGCATGATTGATAGGTTTGCCAGTAGATGTTGTCATTCCTCGTTTTTTCCACTGTTGCGCAAAAAGATGTACAGTAGAAAAAGCGTACTGGCTGTCAGTAAAAATGTTTACACATTTACCCTTTGCTAAGGTACATGCCCGTGTCATGGCAATCAATTCTGCTGCCTGTGCAGATAAGTTGTGTGGTAAAGGTTTTGCTTCTATAATCTCAGTGTCAGAAACTACTGCATATCCTACTAGGTTCTGTCCTGCAGGACCCTTTTTGCATGAACCATCCACGTAGTATGTCACCTCGGCATCATCCAAGAGGACATCTGTGAAATCTTTTCTAGGTAGTGTCTTTTGCTCAATTACCTGCAGGCAGCGGTGTGGTGTGCCGTCTGCAGGGGTTGGGAGCAAGGTAGAAGGGTTCAAAGTCATGCATCATTCAATTGTCATATGAGGTTGGCTCAACAATATAGTCATACAGGAAAGATGCCTAGCAGGGGAAAGATATGCTACCTTCTCTTGCAGTAAAATAATCGCGACTGCATGAGGCACTCTCAAAGTGAGAGGGTGGAATAAAACTATTGAGGCTGAAGCCTGTACTGCCATTGCAGCTGCAACTACTGCTTGTACACAGTGGGGTAAGGACTATGCCACTGGGTCTAGCTGTGATGAATAGTAAGCAATGGGGCGTTGCTTGTCCCCATGCTGTTGTGTTAACATTGATGTCATATAACCTTGCTTACAATCTACAGTTTGGAAAAAATGTTTATGATAGTTTGGTAATCCCAGAACTAATAAGGATGCTATTAACTGTTTCAGTTTGCAGAAAGCAGATTCTGCCTCTGGTGTCCATTGTAACAAATCCTGTGCTGCCATAGGCTTCTTATATATGAGGTCAGTCAGAGGTGCAGATTCCAAAGCATAGTTTGGAATCCAGATCCGGCAGAAATTAGTTGTACCCAGGAAGGACATAATTTCCTTCTTGGTAGTGGGTTTTGGTGCTTGCAATATTGCTACTTTTCTGTCCTCACCTAATGTTCTACCTTCCTTGGATATTACATATACCAGGTATTTGATTTGTTTTTTCCAATGCTGTAGTTTACTTTTATTTACCTTATGTCCTTCAGCGGCTAAGAATCGTAATAGCGCTATGGTATCTTCTCTACAATCTTGCTGGGTGGGGGCTGCCAGCAAGATGTCATCATCATAAAGTAAAATCTGACTGCCTTTTGGTGGGGTGAATCCCGCCAAGTTGCTTGCTATTTCTTGTGAGAATATCGTCGGACTTTCACATTACCCCTGTGGTAGTTGAGTATATGTATACCTTTTCCCCTGAAATGTGAATGCAAACCAATACTGGCTGTCAGGGTGTATCGGTATCGAAAAGAATGCATTGCTAATGTCTACCACAGAAAAATACTTCTGTTGAGGTTTTAAATCATTCAACAGGGTGTGTGGGTCTGGCACAGTAGGTGCCCTTGGTATTACTGCGTCATTTACAGCTTGTAAATCTTGGACCATACGCCATTCTCCATTTGCTTTTTTAACTGGAAATAAGGTTGTATTACATGGTGAATCGGGAGATTCTGCCAGTATTCCCCCTTTAAGTAAGGCTGCTCTAATAGGCTTTATTCCTGCCTCTGCATCTTTTCTTAAGGGATACTGTCGTTTTTGTGGTCTGAATGCTGACTTTGGTGTGATAGTCACTGGTCCCGCTGTACGAATAAGTCCTACATCTGATTTTCCTGTTGACCAGAGAGTCTCTGGTATATTTTGTAAGGCATTCTCTTCCTCCTTTAATAGGAGTGCTAATCAGCTGTCCTTGCTAGACTGCAAGTGCACGGCTGGGTGGGTCTGAGTTATCCAATTCCACTTCTGTATTTGTATTCCTTGTTCTGACAGTTCTAATTCTGTCTGTTTCTCCCATCTCAAGACTTTTTCCCCTAGGTCTGCCCATTCTATGTTTTTGCTCTTGGTTAAGCTAACATGTGGTAATCTATTAGATTTATAAAGTGTAAAGAACTCCTGTGCAATGAACAGCTGGCTACACTGTTCCCTTCTTTGTCCCAGTACAGGTTACGTAATATCAATCTGTTTGCATGATTTTTAAACAATTCTTGCTCATATTCCTTGTCAGGTCCTGGTGTGTTACAATAATACAGGGTACAGTACAACAGATGTTGCTTATCAATGTCAAGGGAGGGGAACTTGCTGATGGCTACATTAATTAATTCTTCGGTCACAATCCCTGGACCAGTCGTAACCAAGTCCTGGCTGTACCAATAAAACATTGCACCCTCAGATTGCACTGCAAAGGTATCAATTTGTCGCTGTGCTTCCATACCCTGCATGGTTGGGACTACTGCTGTACCAAATAGCTGCATGAGGTCTCTGCCCAAGAGGTTTACTGGACATTTTTCAGAAACAACAATTTTGCTTTTCTGAGTCAATCCTGAAACTGGATCAGTTATTGCAATATTACGGGAGAGGGGCTCCCGATACAGCTGTCCATTAGCTGCTTTTACCAGTATGTAATCAGGTGACTCTGTGTTTTCTGGCAGTTTGGAGGGATGTATCAGGGTTCGTGATGCCCCTGAGTCACACAAGAATTTGACTTCCCTCCCTTCTACCAAGAGTGTAACTTCTGGTTTCGTGTCTACTAAATAGAGCTCCAAGCTCAATAAAGCTAGGTCTAATATTTCATTTTCTTCATTGTCACTAACTTCTTGCACTTCCTCTATTTCTTCTGTCACATCCTCTACTCCCTCTATCACATCCTCATTTGTCCTTTCTTTGCTATCCACTTCTAGTAATTCCTGACTACCATATAGTCAGTCCTCACCCTTCTTGTCTTCAGTGGTTGCCTTCTTATTTTTCCTGCAATCCTTTGCCAAGTGTCCCTTTTTACCGCATTTAAAATATTCACCCCTTTTCTTTCGCCCTTCAAAGTCCTCTGATCGTTGATCAGATTGTTTCCCTGTGCATTTTTCTTGCCCTTTTTCCCGGACTGTACAGAAAATACTTGAACTTTCTTTTTCTTTTTTCTATTAAAATGCCTTTTCGCATGCCTAGCATATTCAAGTAATGACTGTAACCTGCTTGTACGATGGTCTACCATGTGTTTTGTAATAAAACTGCTTATAGGTGCAATACTGCCCTTTAAAAATGCATTCTTTAACTGCTGTTCATATGGGGAATCTTGTGTTTGATCTTCAGGAACCTGCATTCCACAGTGGTTATTAAAACATTCTAATAGTCTGGCATAATACCGGTCAATAGTTTCACCTTCTTGTTGGATGCATTGATTAATGCAAGTCCAGTCTGCCGTATGCTTCCATTTTTCAGAGATGCGGTCTGTAAGACCTTTTACTCTGTTGTCTAGTTCTGCGCTGCTATGTGGGAGGGGTCTTTGTGCAGCATCATGGGGATTCTAGTTGCCACCAATCATGTGCCAATCTGGCCCCACAATTTGTCTAACTACTTTTTCTACCTCTTCTCCATTTAAGTTATAACTCAGCTTCATTCCTTGTAAATCTTCTGAGAATTTTCTAAAATTAACTTTCGGATGGGGAATTCCCTCAGTGGCTTTCCGGATATCCTCCGGAGTCCAAGGTCTATACACTAAAATAGTTGGGTCCTGATTATCTTGTCCTGCCTGAGGGTTGGGTACTTCTATAAGTGGGCATATTTCTTCTTCACTCATAGATTGTGAATTCTTAACCATTTGATATAACTTGATGCCTTCTTTGAGTTACCTGCCCTTGTTTGAGATCTGGTCCCAATGGGATCTCTAATATTCGGTTTTATTTTCATAATGCCTCTTTCTTCAATGACCACAGGATATCGTGGGGGTGGACTAACCTGTTCACTTGCTTCATATTCTGGTAAGGGAGGTGGAGGGGCTGATGCTATAACTAAGTTATTGTCCTCCTTATCTAAAAACATTGCTTTTGAATTTTTTTCTTTTGTTTCATACGGTTTACTTCCTCAATACACCTGTGTGCCTGAGGATGTCCTAATTTACGTTGCTTTTTTACCCGACCTTTGTAATCAGTTTTGAGCTGTTTGACAAGTTTGATAAGCGAGTATTTTTTTTTTTAATTTTCCGTCAAATTCATATTTATTAACCCATTTTGGATAATATTTAATATTGTCGTGCTGCGACTGCATGTATTTTGCGTCTTCTGTTAATGGCGGATTTTGGGGTCTTTTTGTGCAATTATTACCCATTTTGTTCTACCCTTCTGATCGTTACATAACCTCTTAGTTTTTAACGTGGTACCACAGATTTTGTTATTGTCTCTTCAGAATGACTGCCTAGTTATTCTGTTTCTCCTGATCTATGACAAGACAATAATCTTTTCTGTCCCTGACTTGTAAGCAAAAATACAGTCTTGACAAAAACAATACAAATCTAGTTCCTGATCTAAAACAGAAAACAGGAAAAAGTAGATTCACCTTACCTGAGCCTACGTGATTGATCACCTGATTCGCGGAGACCCATCCTTCAGTCGCAGATCAGAAAGTGGCTGGCCTCTTTTGTACGACAATTCAGTTGGAGGGCTTTTCAAATAAGAAGAACCAATTTGGTTACTTCCCTGTATTGTTTCAACCACCTGGCCAGTCTGATCCGAGGTGAAGAGAGGGTTCTGGTCCGAAGGACCAATCTGTCAAAGGAAAAAACTTCAAAGACCAATTCACGTAAGGTTCAAGTATGGCACCCTTTATTAATTTGCAGCAAGGAGACAAAGCATGCAGGCAGAATGATTTGGCTGGCCATTAATAATTAGTATGGCACTATTATACAGTTCTTTCCATGTTACACAGAATTGTTACTTCTATTGCTGATGTAGTTAGACACAGCTTTCTGTATTGTTCTACAGAAAATGTTACTAGACTAACTGCTGACTAGTTGAGAATAACTGCTGATTTACAAAATATTTGAGAAAAACAACCTGGCCTTGGGGCTTATTTTAGCCCACCACAATCTTTCAATTCTTCAATTGTGCAGTTCTGATATATGTGTTACATTTTGCCTGGATTCAAGGTACATTTCTAGCTTAGGTACAAGTAATGCTGACTACGGTTTATACTTTCAAGCAGCCTTTGTTTTCATTATCAATAGCTTCTAGCAGCTGTGTACTTTCTCATGGCATAAGCAGAAAATCAATAACTCTTTGTTAAGTCTCATGACACTAGTAGAAATGAAACACTTCTTAACTGCTGACATTAGCAAAAAATAGAATGCTTCTTAAGTTTCTAATAGCTGTGCAGATTCATGCAGTGTGAACACAATAAATGTATTAACCCTTTTAAACCTCGATGCACTAAGCATGCATATTACTAATTCATATTTTTCTAACAGAAAAAAAGGACATTGGTGAGAAATTCTCTACCTACAACCATTAGCACCACAGTCACAGCAACATACCAGTAAGCCAACTGACCTCTAGAGTATAACGACTGTCTGAACAAACATATCCAGATTGCCCATCACACACACTACTTTTATATATACTACCCCAAGTCACCGTGTACTTGGAATCCTGAGGTGTTTAGGGACATTTCTCAGTCTGCCCCTACAAACATATACAGCTGATAGACTACCAGCAAGTGTAGCAGCATACACAGTCAGATAGAAAATGATCTATGACACTCACATCTGCCCCTGTCCCTACTCAACCCAACAAACAGTTACACACTACACTGCTACACAATCGTGACAGTCTGTTAATGGCCAGACATACATAAATCTCAACTGTATAGATTTCCACAGAATGCCCAGCGTTTGAGACCATATTTATGGCCTCTTCCTCATAACATTTTTGGGATTCTGCTAAATCACTGGGATGATATCAGGAGTGAAGTCACTACATAATGATATACCATACCTCCAAACCTCTTAGTGCAAGACATCTGGACAAAGCCTGGTAAAACACAAAAAAGTGGACTTCATTGACACAAAAACACTGTTTTATTCACGATACAGGACAAAGCCTAACATACCTGGGGGGCAGAGGCCTAAAAATATGGACATATTTTAAATAATGGTGTTATAAACTGAAAAAGTTGCTGGAGTGACAGGGTTTGTTTTAACATAAATTTTCTGAAGGATATGAAGTCTGAAACACAACTGGATGTCATTATTTAGTAACTTCAATCCTCAGATTATCCTAGTGATTTGCTTAAAACAAAGATTGTTAGAGGAAAAGACCAAACATAACAGGAAAACATCTGGAAATTCTGAAGAAATCTCTAGAGTTGAGAGGTATGTCATATACATCTCACTGTCAGACTTCAAATCATACAGAAAATGCATGTCCAGACAAACCCTGTTAATCTAGCAATTTTCTAAATTGTAACAGCAATACTTACAAGCTGTCCCTAATTCTGGGACTCCCCCCATTTTGTTGGGATTTCTCCATATTTCTTGGTCTAAGAGGTATTTCCACTTACCATCTGTGATGCTGTAGTCCCCACACCTCCATAATGTCCTCCTCACAAGCAAGGAAAAGGAGAAAGGCCCACATGAAGGACTTAATTATAGCACTATGTTGCCACACCATTGGCTAATGGAAAGACAACACAGCTGTTCTGGATGCAATTAACAAGTGGGAGACACCAATTGTTGCACAGGCCATCACCTGCTTATGAGCATTACCTACAAAAGGCAAGCTGCTATCTATCTATGCAAAACAGGTCTGAACCTTTCTACACAAAGACAGACTGCAACTACAGAAACCTACACATCTGCATTACTCTGAAACAGAAAACTCTGCAGCACTATAACAGGTATGACAAGCAATTAAGCATGTAATGGAATGCAGAAGGGGGATGCAATAATGGGAAATAGGAAGTTAAACAATAGGTCTCAACAAGACTTGCTAGACTGACATGTTGCTGTCCAGCACCTATGGCCATCCCTGTTGGCTCTGTCTGCAGTGACATAGAGCACAGCTCTGGCCCCTGAGTCACCCCAGCAAAGGGCAGTTCACATATGACTACTACTGGAGTGTCTGTTGTACAATACTGACTGTGACACTGCCAGGCCAGCTACCTGGGATGTTTTAAATATTCATATGTCACTTGTGAATGCTGCTATGATACATATTCTTTCTTACAAATGTAAGAGACCTATATAGGGTATGTGCATAGTAAACAACTGGTGCAGAAGTGTGTATTGAACTGTATGTTATATATTGAGTTCATACCTTTCAACTGTCCTGCGTTTTGTAGACTGACCACATGTTTGCCTCATAGTTGTAGTCATTTTCTCATACAGTTGTGTTTTGTCTGGCAAATAACTGCAAATCAGTATAGACTGAAATCATAACATAATAGGATGCATTTGAATGTTAGATGTCATATCCTTCAGAGTATTCCTGTGAATGCAAAACCTGCTTTGCTATCAACTGTCCAAGTGTATTACAGCAATATTTATAGAGTGCCACCATGTTTGGGCCTTTGCCCCCCCCCCCCATTTATGTGTGTTTTTGTCCAGATGTCTTGCTCTAACAGGTTGAGAGGTATGACTGAGCTGCAAGACTGCAAACACAGTGTGTCATACTGACAAAGAACAGAAATGTATATCAAGTATTATTTGTACACATGTATGTAGTAACAGTAGCAGCTGGAAGCCTCAAACATACAGGCATGAGTTGCAGAACATCAGGTATATATGCTGTACTTGTTTTACAAATGTGTAATCTGAGTTTCAGTGCATCAAACAGACATAAATGTCTACAGCTACAGGTTGTTGTATTGCCTTGAAACAGAAATAATTACTACTTTGATTATAACTACTAGCTTGAAATTGGAAGAGTATTTAATTTGACTGTCTCATGACTTTGTGTTCAAGCCCACACCAAACGTCTATATGAACACCTACATAGCTGCATGGACCCAGCAATACCTGACTGGACAAAATCATCTCCCCCAATGTAGATTAAACCTCTGTGGTGGACAGCAGCAATCCACAAACCCCATAATAGGTGGAAATATTGACTGTACAGGGCCAAGAAGGAGTAGGTACCTAATTGGAAGCAATCTCACCTTTGAACAAGCAAATAAGGTCAAAGGTGAATCACTCTAAGACAACTTTGAGTGCAAATTGGACACATCCAGCAAGGCCAATCACAAGGTCTTCCACACACGTCTGCAGTTTCAGAGGCAACACCCAAATCTGCTCTGTACTGGTGGTCAATAACACCACATACACATACACCATAGATATAGCCAACCTGCTGCAGACAGGTTAAATGAAAACCTCACCTCCCTGTCATCCCATCAGTAAAGGAGGACATGCATAGCACATGCCCCCCTCCCCTCATCATCAAGAAGCAGGTCCGTAATGGCCTCTCAACGGCAACAAACTGAAGACTCCATGGGACCTGATAATATCCCTAGCTTCATCCTACATGAACTCAGGCATGGGCTCTCGGCTCCATCACACACTGCAGTCAACTAAAGCCTGAGCACCAGTGTTATCCGATCTGCATGTAGGACAGCCACTGTTACCCCTCTACATAAAGGTGGAGCATCCACTGACCCAGCCAATCATATGCACATCAGCCTAACTAGCCTGATCTGCAACACCATGGAAAGCATTATCAAGGACCTTATAAATAGGGAAATTGGCAACCTCAGAATACTTGAGCCAACACAGTTTGGTATTGTCAAAGGGAGATCAGCCCTGTTAAACCTGGTTGACTGCTTTGAAGAGGTCAACAAACACATGGACAAGAGGAAGATGGTGCACACTGCCTACCTTCACCTAGCCAAAGCCTCTGACAATAAATAAAGAATCTTTTGGTTTGGTTGACTTGCTTCCATATTTTGGTTTGGTTCTTTATTTTTGGTTTTGGTTGTCGTTTGACTTGCTTCCATCTTTTGGTTTGGCTCTGACAATAAATCCCAGTCAGCCATAATACATAAACCTACACAAAAGGGCATCAACCTGTATGTTACCAGATGGGTAGCTAACTGGCTCAATGATAGTACCCACTCAGTAGTGGAATCCACCCCTAGTAATAGGCCCTTAAAGAGAGGTGTACCCCAAGGATCTGTCTGGGACCTCTACTGTTTGGGATATACTGTTCTGTGGTGCAAGACAAAACCAGTGGTCTGTGGCTGACCAGGTTTACTAATGACTGCAAGCTGGGAACTGTCTTACATCCCCTTAGTGATGTGAGCATCCTGCAGGAGGTTCTTACCCAAATTAATGACTGGTGCCAGAAGCATTGCCTCAGACTGAATGCCAGAGAATGCATCATTATCCCAGTTGTGGTAGATATCATCCACGCTAGTTATGACAGTAATAACAATATACTGAGCATGCAATCAGGCATGAGGTGACCTGTGCACCGAGATTGATAGCAACCTGACAGTTTCCCACTGCATTGGCACACTTCACAAATAAGGGTATGTCATCCAGTAACCAGGAGACCATAGCATCACTGTACTCTTCCCTTATCAGACCCATTACTGGGTACAATGACCCATTTGACATGTACCTTGTCAACCACATGCAGTAGTTACATAGTCCACAGATATCCCTGACCAGGAAAATCCAGGGTCTGCAATGCAGATAGGCTGAAAGCCCTGACACTCTACTCAGTGTCATACAGACTGATCATAGGTGACGTGTGTCTAGCCAACAAGGCCATTCCCAAACCAGCTTAGCTGTAGTGTATGCATATCCATAAGTCAGACCCCACTTGTGCAACCAGCACACAAGGCCTTCACATGGTCTGTGACATGAATAGTACTTGTTGGTGGGATAGATTTGTGTCTCAAACAATACACTGTCTGTAAAATACACACTCCCTCCCCATGTCTAGCAGAGTATCTGTCTAGCCTTCTTTCAGAAGCTGGATGACTGCATGGGAAACACAAAATACACCCCTGGGATCCCACTTGTGTCCCAGCTGGACAGGGGAAACAGGTGCTGTCTTTGAAGGGACATGGACAAACTTCTGGGCTAGGCTTATGAGGACAACTGGGCCAATAGTCTAGTATCATCCAATGAATCTATGCACCTTGTACTTTGCTTGTTTCCTGTATGTATTGTAGACTGTCCTGCAATGTTGCCATATATAAATCCCTGTGAGTCTGAACTGTGTAGTTACTGAATTAATAGAGTATTGTCTTGTTCCTTTATTAGTTATTGTCACATGTTGTTACACCTTGTCATTGTGTCAGGTCTGTATAGCACTAAGTCAGCTGTTAGGGTACTTGCATATGCACATGGTGACACTGTATACTCTCCAATAATCTTGGTCTTGGTCACATGTACCATTTTGCTAATAGGCTCATCACACAGTAAGATTTGTCACCCTTTGTTGAGGGCCTTACAATAGCTGTTACATAGATGAATTGTGGCAGTCAGAACTACCTTAAAGTATGGGCTGAAGGGCTCATAAGTAGCAAAGTTGTGCCATACTATAGCAAGAGTGTGTGTGTGTGTGTGTGTGTGTGTGTGTGTGTGTGTGTGTGTGTGTGTGTGTGTGAGAGAGAGAGAGAGAGAGATTCAAAACTCAACTAGCAAATTGTGTGTGTCAGCTACTTGGCCAGCAACCTGAAGTACTGGTTGGACAGAGAGGGTGACAGATGTTTTGAATTGACCACTCTGCTGAAATCCCAAACCTCATAGGTGTATCAGTGTGGAGTGTTAATGGGGTTATGGAGAGAAAGAGAGAAGCAATCCCCACAATGACTGTGTCCTCTGTGTGCTCTGAAGGGTAATTGTACATTAATGTGTGTGTACTTGTCATTCTGTCACTGTGTACATCCCTCACTGGTGGTAGTGGTGGGTATTTAGGCTCCATGATGATTGGGCCAATGTAGGAGTGACACACTTGACAGTACATACTGGTGGATACAGATGGCATATCACATCATGTACTGTCATTGAGCCCCTCTCAGTCTGACAATGTCATCCAGGGTTATTACACAGATTGTCTAGGTATCCTTGAACATTCCTGACATAGTCTGCCTAGTTGAGTGTGTACTCCACACCTGTATCTGATTGCCTCACACCTATAGCTATCATACCTGGTGACCCGTGCAGCAAGACAGCAAGTTATAGGTAGTTGTGGGTGGATGCTGGCACTTGGTCAGCAGCAGTGTGTACATATTGAGCATAAAATGTAAAGAATGGATACAGTTCCAGATGCCCAGGTACCAACACTGTGCCCCCAGGGGTCTGGCATGCCACAGACACATTCCCCAAACTATGTATATAAATATCATGTATTGTTCAACTGGTGTGTGGAAATACACATTTGTCTGTCAGGGTGGTCTACATCTCTCAGCCACATGTATGCATCCCACAAATATTTGGGTGCTGAATATATAGGACACCTATGAGGAGGTCACCCTACAACATATATGCACTGATCTTAGTTATTGTGTAGCTCAGATGTTCCTGGAATGTACACATGCACCTGTAGGAGCACTCAGCTATTTGTGGCATGTAGGCTTGAATACATGGTACTGTAACACTGCCTATAGGGGACAACCAGCAGTTGATGGCACTGATGTGTGTGGACACATAACAACACAGTCTGTCATAGCAAACAGGTCACTTATGGTATTCCTGTACCATACCAGTTCACTAGGTTGTGGGCCCTGAGAAGCCATATCCCTAGGCCACATGTTAGCCCATGTTTATGCAAGGCAGCAGCTGATGCCTCTATCCAACAGGGACACAAGTGGTATCCCAAGGGTGTATGTGCCATTAACTATCTAGTTGACCATGTTACACATGCAAAGATGTAGGTAGCTACTCTGCCTGATGTGGACAGGGTTCCCATTCCCCCACAGAATGAATGTGTTTGACACACATTCACACTGCCAACAAGGCCAGACCAGGTCACTCACCAGGTGGTGGCTCTGTGTGTGTGTGTGTGTGTGTGTGTGTGTGTGTGTGTGTGTGTGTGTGTGTGTGTGTGTGTTAACGGAGTGGAGCATGACCTGCACCGTGCAGCAGTCCCAGCAATGTGGAGTGTGTGATTGCCTGGCATGCCACAGTGAGGTAACTTTTGAGGGGTATGTATGACACCAGGGATAGGGTTGGCCTCATAGTCTATAGATGTATGGTAGATATCTTATGGGCTAGAATGCCCTGGTAGGGAACCTCTGTGATGTCCCCAGCTGCTACATGTGCCGACTGATGTGAATGATGAATGGAGGATTATGCACATTAATGGTCCTCATTGGGGGGAACATAAAACATCAGAATGGAGGATTATGCACATTAATGGCCCTCATTGGGGGGGAACATAAAACATCAGGATCAGAGTGCAATGTATGCTGTAATGCCAGTAGGGTGACGCTACTCACACACATACTATGTTGATAGATGACAGAGGTATGATGTGAGTGTTAATGATGGATAGTGCTACCAATTGTGAATGTTCAAGATCTGTACATAATGGTGCTCAATGTATGAGGTCCTGTGATGTGTTTTCCTGTTCATGTCTTTCAGGTGGAATGTCTCAACAGTGGCAGCAACCATTTTCAGATGCTGAGACTGCAGCAATCATAGATGCTATAAGACTGAACCACACAGTCATGTTTGAGAGAGAGAGACAGCAGCTGCAACAACGGACCACCCTGTGATCAGACCTAGTGGCCACTATGAACAATCTGGGCCAGCATGGCCATATATATGCACAGGTTAGGCACAGGACCACTGACCTAATCCACCATGTCCGGCAAAGGACTGCAGCTTTGGCCAGAGACTAGACAGCCACAGGTGGGGGTACTGCTATGCAACCCCCACTTACACCAACAGAGGAGTTTCTCACCAACCTTGGGGCAGCCACTGCATCCCAGGAAACCATACATTCCTATGTCATGCAGGTGGGTGGCACACAGTCAACAGGCAAAAAACATCCAGGTAAGGCCCCAGTGCACATCACTTCAATTCTGTTTCATTCATACTGGCATCCTTGGAGTATCTGGATGCATATGTCAGGTCTAACTGCATTTCTGGGTGGGGTTTTGTAACAGCTATTGTGAAGGACAGCAAACTGTGTAGTTTCAGAGCTTGTACTGTACATGTTCAGAAATGCATCATTTATCCTATACCAATGCCACATGTGAGTGTGCTGGAAATACCTCTCCACCATAACTACATAGGTCCCTCTGGTCTGGCTGGAGAACAGCTGCCTGAAACCAATGAGTAATGAAATGTCTTGTTGTGGCTCACCAATACCCTAGGCATGTTAACTGCATGCATTTTTCTATGCACACAACTGTTGCTGTTAGCCATATTGCAATATCTGCATGTTCAGTTGTGGTGGGGTTAACTGCAGTGCATCACAGTGGTCAACACAGGAGCCTATTCATGGGAGCTGTAACATATTGGCATGTAAATTTCTGTAGGTGTGGCCACTGTGCTATACAGGGGTACATTAATATTGTGTACACGGGTGCAATGTGTGTTAGGTGAAGGTCCATCACATACCATCACTTCTCACATATCTCAGAGGTGCATATTAGTAGCAACATTAACTCATTCCCTCCAGGAGAGTTGTTTCGAGTGTGTACCTTTAACTCCCAGTGGGTGTGGCTTCAGCCTTTAAAAAATTAAGTTATCACCTTACAGTAATAACAAATAGTCACTGACAGAGGTCATATATCAATGCAGTTGTGTTTGTCAACATGTATGCTTCAAGATAAAATATTCTGATACCTTGTATGTAGCATGGTTTTGGAATTAATGCAAATTTGAACAGGCAATATTTGATGCCTAGAGGAGCAGTAGGAGGTAACTGCAGAAACGCCTGGAGATGTCACTCGGCTGTAATGAGTTAAGTGGACATAGCTGCATTGCATGTTGTTGAGGGCCTTTCCAGAGTGTGTCTGTTGTGGTCTGTGTGTTGTGCATGTCATCATTCAGAAATTGTATGGCCTATATACTGCCTTTGTGCCACATTACCTGTATGTGTCTGTGTGTGTGTGTGTGTGTGTGTGTGTGTGTGTGTGTGTGTGTGTGTGTGCGTGTGTGTGTGTGTGCATTTGTGCATGTGCATCTGTGTATCAGCAAACATTATAGTGCAGGTATTCATTTACATATGTTGTCTTCCCCTCATAGGTGAACATGGGGGTTGGAATCTCTCCCCCTCACAACCTGATGTCAGTGTCATAGCAGACTATGATGATGATCGTGGACATAGAGAGGCACAGGTGGGGTTGTCAGGGGCTGAATCTGTGCCATTGGTTGGCATCAAACTTTCACACACAATGTCCCCACACACAGTCAGTATGCTCCCACATACCCAGTCCCCAGCAGCCACAGATAATGGACAGTTGGAGGGTGGTGGCATGGAGCAGGCTAGTGTAGTGACTACGGCAAGTGTGAGTGTAGACACTAACCATAGCCAGAGAGCAGGCGAGGTCCCAGAAATGCAGATGGACAGGGGTGCTCGAAGGAGGACTGCTGCCCATCAGGCCCTTGTCACAAGTGTCACAGCAGGTGTCACCGGACGCATGTTTCATTCCATCATGGAGGTGCAGGCACGTTCTGAATGCAACACAAGACAGATGCTCAGGGTCATGAATGCAACCCTTCCTGCCATGTGTGACGACCTTCATGGCCTTGGTGATGCCATACGTTATTATGCTGATGTAGTTGATAGACAGTAGGGTGAGACATTGTCACTGCTCGACTGTGCAGTGTCTGTGCTGGAGCATGTGGTGGGAGTAGGACATTGGCCACATGGATGTAGATTAGCAACAAGATCAGCTGACAGTTCACATGTAGATGCACATTCACACTCCCATAGTGGCAGTACCACGAGCACTACTGAAGGGGGGTTGCTGTCCACCGCACAACGGAGCAGACTATGGGCACATAGTCCTGGCCAGTTCTGTCAGTGACACGGATCCAGCAGACTGGAGTCACCATTAGGGAGTAGTACTGTATTTGGCCTTAGATTGGTGGTGCCAGTGAGACTCCTGGCAGAATCAGTTCCCTTTTCTGTAGCCAAAGACAGTGAACTGTACATCCTGCCATATATGGTCCACGGCTGTTCAACATATCCCTGTGTAGGGCAAGCACATGGCTTTACTGTGTGCATACAAAAACTCACACATCTCTATCACAGGCAAGTCACCACCAGACACACACAGCTTCTCTGCATGGGCCAGTTGAAAACCACCCCTCCAGACAGACAGACACACACACACACACACACACACACACACACACACACACACACACACACACACACACATACACGATGTCGACCATATGGCCCAGCCTAGGCCTCTGGCAAACCCACACCACACCCTGTGCATGTGATGATACCTGTGCCACATCCCTGTTATCCATACCATCGATGCAGGGGCATGCTAATATGGATCTGATGCACAGGTTGAATATAATGCAGTGTAGTAATGTAATGCTGTGTAATGTGCTGTCTGCTGGCAATTGTTATGGGTACACATCGAAGTATGTGTACCTTTTTAGCCATTATGCATTACTGTTGTTAGTACTGCTGACTGACTGTAGTCTTACATACTGTATTTTGTTTGTGTTCCAGATTTCTGTGTATCTGCAGGGTGTGGGCCTGCTGACATTACCAATGATGAGTCTAGTGGAGTGGAAACACAGTGACCTTTTAATGGCCAAGGTACAGCTGTGTATGCACATGTTTGCCAGGTGTTTATGTATGCAACAGTGTGTGAGGGACAAAGGGGGCTGACAGTGCAACCTTGTATATATACCCCTTGACACTGCCAGCTAGCCTTCATACATGTCACCTGGGTGTTCTGTAGTACCACAGGCTCATATATACAGATGAGGTTACTTGTGTACTGGCAGTAGGTCCCCTCACAAGCCTAGCCATTATTTTAACCCCAACAGATTCACCTATCAGCACCTGTTTCCTCTGCCATTTCTTTCCCATCCACTCAACCTTAATCCAGTTGATGAGATTATGCATGGTACTGTGTTTGACAGGTTTGGAGAGTGTATTCCTGACATAGGTCAGCTTGTGTTAGCCTAATATGACAATCACCAACATTTGTGTCTGCTATCTCATATGCGAGTTTGGCCTCTTTTGCTGGTAGTGCACACAGAGTCATCGTCTTGTACATAGGGTGGCTGTTGAAGGGCTGCACACAACCTCTACCTGCCCAGTTTTACAAACAATAGTGCTAGATACATAACACAAACACCACAGTGGTAATATAGTGTTGCAGTGTCTGCCACTACTGTTCAAGTGGGTGACACTTGCAGTGGCTATTAGGATTGCTAATAGTGGATTCAGTGGCCCTTAACATGGTAGAGCTATCTGAAACACACACACACTGCTGCATGGGGACATGCATTGAAACACACATGCACATAGAGTTAACACTTCTAATTTTAGATGGTCTACCTATCTATTTATGTGCAATACACAGTGATATGTATATTGCATGCACCACAGTGCCTTTGTGTTAGAAACTGTGTAACTGTGCTTGTAAGGTAGATGAGATCTGTAGGATGGCAATGGGGGACTTAACAGGGTGGAAGAACACACAAAATGTTATAACCATCGCATACACACAGTAAAGACAGCCACAGGGAATATGCATAGACAACCCATAAACAGTTGACAATAAGCAGATTAGTAACCCTACATATCCACTTGTATGTACTATAGTTCTACGGACACATTACTTCCACCACAGAGATTATATGCCTAGGATATAACTTACTACCTCTTACAACAAGTAATCTTGGGAATGCCTTCATGGGTGGTGTGATAAACAACCCAAAATAGTGACTGGTCTCATACATTGCTCTTACAAGCCTGAACAAGTGATAGAGTAACAGACTTTGCATCAGCATGATGTTTCAGACAGGTATAAAGTCTGATGCTGACATGTCTATCACTATGATAACTGTGACATATTTGGCAATGATTTCTCATAAATGACCATTGTTAGGGGACACAGACAACATATAGGTTGCAAACATCTGGATATTCCATATTCATCTGTACAGATGACTGGTATGGGTTGTATAGCTTAACATGGTGCATGTAACGCAGATGCCATTCACTGGCTCTTTAAGATAATGTCATGGGGAGGGGGTCAACAGGCTTTAAAGTGGTATAACCAACACACACAAAAGCAGATATGCTTCAAAGACAAACACACACAGTGCTATAGTTGTCAGTATTGAGATGAGAACCCCTACATGTCTAGTTATTTGCATTATAGTATTATGCACTTATTGCATGAAGCACAGAGGTTAAAGGGCTGCCGAGTGTATACAGGTACTTCTAAGGTGAATGGCATTAGCGGTCCTTGTAAATTAGGGCAATGGGAAGTGTACTGGGTGGGAAAGGCTTCAAAATGCTTTAATCCATATGCATATACATGTTTGTATGCACACACACATTCTCCAAGACCTAGATAAGAGCCCCTTCCTATCTATACTACAGTGTTAAGCAGTTATTGCATGCACCATGGAGCTTACAAGGCTGAGGATTGTCCAAAGGTACTTCTAAGGTGAATGACATCAGTGGCCCTTATAAGGTAGAACAATAGGAAGTGTAGTGGGTAGAACACACCTCAAAATGGTATAACCAACCCTTCCCAGATGATATAGTTCTCACCCAAACACACACACAGTATCACAGTTGGCAGTATTGAATTTAGAACCCATACCTATTTAGTTATTCATACTACAGTGCTACTTAGCACACATGCCACAGAGCTTATAGGGCTCAGGGCTGTCTAAAGGTACTTTTGAGGTGAATGACATCAGCAGCTCTTGTAAAGTAGGGCAATGGGAAGTGTACTGGGTGGGAAAGACCTCAAATATTTTAACAACAAACATACACATTTACAAACACACTTATACACACACACACACACACACACACACACACACACACACACACACACACACACACACACATTTGACAAAACTGAGATTAGAACCCATACCTATCTAGTAATTTATATTACAGTGTTATGCAGTTATTGTACATGCCCCAAAGCTTATAGGTTTGATGATTGTCCAAAGGTGCTTCTAATGTGAATGGCATCATCAGCCCTTGTAAATTAGGGCAATGGGAGTGTACTGGGTGGGAAAGGCCTCAAAATACTTTACCCTACAAACATACATGCACATACGCATTTGTCAGAACTAAGATTAGAACCGCTATCTATCTATACTACAGTATTACACACTGTACGTGCCATGGAGCTTATAGGGCTGAGGACTGTCCAAAGGTACTTCTGAGGTGAATGACATCAGCAGCCCTTGTAAAGTAGGGGAATGGGAAGTGTACTTGGTGGGAAAGGCCTCAAAATACTTTAACCTACAAAGATACACACTTACAAAATACGTATATGCATACACACATTAGCCAGAACTGAAATCAGAGGATCTACCTATCTAGTTAATTTTACAACAGTGTTACACATTTATTGCATGTGCTACAGAGCTTATAGGGCTGAGGGCTGTCCAAAGGTACTTCTAAGGTGAATGACATCAGCAGCCCTTGTAAAATAGGGCAATGGGAATTGTACTGAGTGGGAAAGGCCTCAAAATACTTTAATCTACAAATATACACAGTTACAAACATACATACGCATTTGATAGAACTAAGATTAGAACCCCTGCCTATTTAGTTATTTATATTAGACCATTACATAGTTTTTGCAAGTGCCACAGAGCTTACATAGCTCAAGGCTGTTCAAGGGTTCTTCTATGGTGAATGACATTAACAGCCCTTGTAAAGTAAAGCAATGTGCAGTGCACTGGGTGGGAATGGCCTAAAAATCTTTAACTTACAAACACACACACTTTTGCCAGGACTGAAATAAGAACCCTACCTATCTAGCTATTTGTATTATAGTGTTACACAGTTATTGCATGTGCAAAAGAGCTTGTAGGAGTAACCAGTGTCTAAAGGTACTTCTAAGGTGAATGACATCAGCAGATTTTGTACAGCAGGGCCTTTGGATGTGTGTTAAGTGGAAAAGGCCTCATTATACTTTAACCTACAAACACACATGCACACAAAGGCGGGTGATGGGATATTACGAACCCCTACCTCTACTATTACACAATGGGGCTCACCTTCATGCTGGCACATGCAACTGGTTACAATTGATATGCAACTCTCTGCAGGAGAACATCACTCTATGCCTTTCAGGCTATCCCTGTCTATGACTCACTCTGTGTGTGTGTCTCCCTGTCTCTCTCTCTATCACTGTCTGTCTCTCACTTCCCCATGTCTATGTGTGTGTATGCTTGCAATATTGTTATATGTTGCCCATATATATCTGTGTATTACATGTAACAGATGCAGATATATCACGTATGGGACACCTACAGCTAGCTTAGAGTAATCGTGTCTGATGCGTGTGGGTAGAGACAGTTAAGGTGTACATAGCTGTCTGTATGCAAAGACATATATGCACAATAAAGTTATATACTCCAATGTGGGTTTAGATATGGGCTTTAATTATCTAAGTGTATGAGCATGCCTAGTATGACCTTCTATAGTAAGAGTGGGGCTCCATTCCAGAGATTGTTTTACTCCAATATGGGTTTTGTGTGCTACAGCCATACCTGTCAACCTATTAGTGCAAGAAATCTGGAGATAGCCTGCCAAAATGAGGGGACAATGGTGCAAACATAGGGAGATACTGTAAGTATTGCTCTTATTAATGTAGAACATTGCTAGAGTACCAGGGTTTATTTTAGCAGACATCTTCTGACATATATGACATCTGACACTGAAAAGTATTGTGTCATTATTACTGACAGACATCCTCAGACGATCACGGTGGTTTACCTGATAAATACAAGATGTATAATACACAGATCAAAATTGTGAGCCAAACTATAGACATTCTTGCCCAATCTGGCCAGGTGAGAGGTGTGGCTGCAGGGTCTATATTAGAACATCGAATGTTCTAAATAGTGAGCACTCATATGAGCGAAAATAAAGGACCTTGAAGTTTTTTTTTATCGCAGTACAGTGAAGTTCAGAATATTTGCCCTTTTCTCACTATAGTGCAATCTTGGTGTTGGAATATATATCTAGTGGGAGGTTTGGGGGTGCAGCCCCCCACAATAATGTTTTTGAAGTCCTGTGTTTTCACTTATGTGAGCATTCGCTATTTAGAACATTCAATGTTCTAATATAGACCCGTGGCTACAGCCGATTGGCTGATGAAGCTGTATAAACAGTCCAGCACTTCAGTAATATACTGCTGGGGATATCCTGCTTGTGTGGTATTCTTCTTAACTGAAAAGCCATATCCTGCTGTGGGTACAGAGTGCATTCTACTGAGCAGACATGTCCATTATATGTGTGGTATATTCTACATAGCACTGTGATTTCCAGCTATATCAGTGGCAGAGCAGTACAGAGTACTGTGTTGAACCACTGACAGACATTTGTTTATAGGTTGATAGGTTGATATGAGGTTACTAGGCTATTGGGCCTGAAGCCCTTATAACCCTCATAGATGAGAGTGTAGCCTTTGTTAAGACATGTCAGCATCCAGAGCCCCTATACAGCAGGGACACCGGTGGAATCACAGGACTGTATTTTCTGTTTCCCATGCACTTATACAGGGGAGCACTTCACAAGGGGTATTGTGGCACTCTGCTTGATGTGGACAGGAAGTGTAGTCCACAGATGGGGGAGTCTGTGGGACACATTTGTCACACCAGCAAGCCCTAATGATATCAGAGACCAGGTTGATGGTGTGCCTACAGGTTGTTCAAGTGGGCCTTGCCTTCCAGATGTGCAACAGTCCCATCAAAGCAGGGTCTGGCTTGCTTTGTATGCTAGGCAGAGGTCATCTCTGAGGAGTCTGTATAGAACAGAGTAGAGGGACAGTGTTGTTAGCCTATCTGTGTAGGGTAGGTGTTTGGGATCTTGGAATCTCCCAATGAGGAACCTCTGTGGTCTCTCCAGCTGCTACATGTGCTTTGTGAGGTCAATGCTGAAAGGGGAATTGTACAAAATAATTGGCCTTATAAGGCTTCAATACATGGCTCATATGACCTCTTTGTCAGTGGATGAGATACCCTTACTTTTAAGTCGTTACATCTATTAATCTTTCTGTACAATGGAAGCAACATGGTGCACAGACTTCAGGTTGCTATCAACCTGGGTGGCCAAATGCCTCAGTACTGATTGTGTATGTAGGACATTGTTGTTAATGTGATTATATTTTCGGAACTCAGTCTCCCTGACGGGGATGATGATGCATCTGTAGGGATTCAGCTTGAGACCATGTTTCTGGCAGCATTCATTTGTTTTGGTGAGACCCTGTTGTAGGTCATCCACATCACTTTGGGTATTGTTGACTTCCCAGCCTGCAGTCATCTGCCAACTTGGTCAGCCATAGGCCAGTGTTTTTGCCCTTTACCTCAGTTTTTGGTATGCTAGGCACTGTATAGGTTACTGTGAGCTGTGTACTGTCCATATGAGTGGCCCTCTGTCCCTGACTTGTCCAACTTTAATGCAGTAATTGATATTGACTTCTGGACAGTGTGTACAGGTCATACTGTATGTGTAGCTGACATGCAAAATAGTCGGCACAGAAAGTCTTGGAACATGTACCCTGTCAACTACAGTACTGTACCTAGGCCACTAAGCAACAACAGCCAAGAGTAAGTGCTGTCCACTTCCTGACAGTATTACCCATGCATATACATAGCTCATTGACCCATGCATATTGTGGATGTGCAACAAGTTATCAAGTTGATTGGGACAGCTACTGGGAATGTGTGCTCTGCTGTTATTATCCTACAAACATATATGTTACTGCATTTTTATGGGGACATGGGTGTGTTGTGGGGCATACCTGTCAACTGTACACATTTGCACAGACTGTACAGATGTTGGCTTTACTTTTTGGTTCCATTTACCATAGTGGTGTGCCTGTCTTGGAAAATACTGGCATATCACTAAAGACTACAGTTTAGAATGTAATGGGAGACATTTGAGTTTCAGACTACCTACCCTTCAGAGACTTTATGCAACTGCAGGACCTGCTGTGATATCACTGTGTAAGTCTGTAAAATGACTATTTCATCATTGTCCCTTTTTGTGTGCCTTTGCCAGACATTTCTTTAAGGTTTTCCATGGCTCACTTGCTGGGAGAGGCTGAGGGTTGAGTATGGGACTCCAACATTGACATCAAATCATGTGATCTATGGCGCTCCATTTTATTTTCCCCCACATACACTGCAGTGAGTTTTGTCACCTAGCTACCTACTGCAAACTCTGTGGAAGCCAGTATTGGGTAGACATTTCCTGTTGTCCCACATAGCTGTCAGTTGACTGCTGCTATCCCAGTGGGCCATCTCTTTCCCTTGCATTCATGCAGCAATACCTGAGATATGCTATCAAAACATACTACTCCATTCATCTATTGTTAAGAAGATTGACTTACCTTGTGCCTGCAGCAGCTGTGAGGATGGTACTTGAGGGCTGACTCTATTGGAAGCATGCAGTACATAGCCTATATATAGTAAGGTACAGGTAGTGTGATGTGTGTGGTATCTGTTTTACTGTGCGTGTGAGTTGGATAGAGGTGTCAGTCCCTGGGTCCCTAAGGTGTCAGTGTATATGCTATGCGTCACTTCTTTGCCAAGGCCAGGGCATACTGGGCATGCCTACGTCTGCCTATAGGGGCAGGCTCAGGGGGGTTCCTCCTCCAAGTCCCCCTGTGCTTGTCAAGACCATGACAATGGTGGAGGGGCTGTGTGCCCCTTCCCTTTGATGCTCCTGCTGCAGCCTGTTTCCGCATGATCATATTGTGTAACATGGCACATACTATGAACATAAGCACACATGTGGCTGGAGAGTACTGCATGGCTCCACCAAATGTGTCAAGGCAGTGGAACCATGACTTGAGCATCCCAAACACATGCTCTATAATGTTTCTAGTTTCTGCATTTGCCTCATTATGGTGTTCTTCAGTGGGTGTTTGTGTGCACTTCTGATGGGTGTCATCATCCATGGTTCCACTGCATAGCCAGCATCCCCCACAAGATGGCCATACGGGGTGTCCTCCCTTGCAAATGCCTGGTACATCAGTGAGGAATGCCAGATGTGGGAGTTGTGATAGCTGCCAGGACTGCCAGCACATACATTCATGATAATGCCCTAGGCATTGTACACGACCTGGAAGTTGAACTAATAGCCCTTGCAGTTGACACACACTCTACTGTCTTCACTGGGTGGTGCTTTGATGTGGATGTGAGTGCAGTCTATGTCACCCAGTACCTCCGATTAGTCTTCTACATGGTTGAAGAGACGCATATTGCTGGTCCTCTCCTCAGGGGTGCTGGGGAAATAAATGTGTTGACCGGCATGTGGTCACATGGCATCCAGAAAATGGTGGAATACCTTGGATGCAGATTTCTGTGAGACCCCCATGATGTCCCCAGTAGGCCTTTGGAAAGTACCTGTAGCTATTATTCTTAAGGCTACACATACCTTGGTTTCAACTGGGATGGGTTCCCCTCTGTTGGCTCTCGGTCTGAGGTAAGATTGGCAGAGCTCAGTGAGTTGCTGAAGTATGTCCCTGTCCACCCTGTAGTGCTCCTGTATCTCCTTATGTAGCCTCTGGAAGGTTACCCTGGGTCTGAACACTCTTCTCCTCCTTGGTCTGGGCCGGTTGTCAGCATTCTCATTACCTCCCTCAGTCTGTGGCACATACAGATGTAGCAAAGCAGCAGCAGCCCCTATCATTTTGTCAGTTAAATTTCCCAAGTGTGTACACCAATGGTACAGAGTTTATGGGAAAAACCAGACTGAACAGTTTTGCATACTTTATACTGGTGTGCTGCAGATGCTGCCTGTGTGATTGGCTGACTATGATACATTCCACCTGCCAGCTATATTATTGAGGGTTTGAATGGACCACTGTGAGTGGCAGAGTCCATATTAGTGATTTGTAATTCATTTCCTTTATTCTGCTATTTCCTTTTAGTATTTCTGATGTGTTTAAGCTCCATGGCATGCCACACAAACTGTTTTAGCTAGTGTAAATATTGCTGAGCAGAAAAGGTCCTCCCCTGGACATGAACATGGTCATAATTTCTTGAACTAGATAAGCACAGCTAAGCAGCCTCAGAGACACCCCCTTGCTTAGCTCTTCTTAGCTGAGCAGAAATGGGAGCTGCGGAGCTTCAGTGTGCTTACACCAAGCATGACACCCCCCTTTTTCTTGTCAGCTGCTTCTTCTGCTTACACCTCCACATTATAGCTCCTACATGGTTAGGAACCTGTGTACGCAGACTCCCATTTTTGCTATTCAATAAAGTTAGCTCATTTACATACCCCTACTGGCTTATACCCTAGTTACACCACTGTACTGGAACCTATGTCCTTAGCAACCACTGTTACCTGTTATTGTTATGAGTCTGCATGCTGCCCACTATAATGGTAAAATTCATGTTTCACATTTATTTGACATTTTGCTGATTTTTTTTTATTTTCGGCATGATCGTGTTTGCACCACGCTGCACTCCGCTTAAACGGCCAAAATTGGCCAAAAAAAAAACTTTTGATTTTTGCAATTTTTAAACACTTTGGCATGCCAATGGCCATAGCTTTGGCCATTGGCATGCCTACTAAAAATAATACATGCTTTAGTTTGTGTTGTCATGCCCCCATTTTGCTTTTTGCAGAAAAGTACATGATTACTAACTAAATGCATTTCTACTGTGAACACAGCTTCAACACAGATGCCTGTCTGCTTGCTGGACCACAAATTCACCTCATTTACATGGTTTTCACCAGAAAATGAGGTGATTTGCATTATACTGTTGCATCCAAGTCGGAATAGTGCTGGGAGGCTCATGCGTGCCCCAGCATTGCTTACAGGATCACACATGCTCCGAACTCCATGTTTGAGCCATGCCACTGTACATACACAGAGATTAACTCTGTGTAAGCTTTATTAAATCCCAGGGATAGTTTTGACAATGCAGACCTTTATTGGAAATTTGTTGCCTTTGTTCTTTTAAAGTCTTATCAAGATTTATCAGAGCTTTCCTTTTAAGCAGAAAGCACCTTTTAACTTGTGGACTGTAATCACCATCTACAGAGATCTTTAAGGTCAGGAAAATAAAATCTTCCAGAGTCTTAGTTCTTTTATAGTTACTTGTAAATAATTGATTCAGCTGCGCAACTACTTTTCTTTTCCTTTGTAATTTCAACTAACCATTTTTTGTCCTTTTTATTTTCACCTTCATCAACAGGTTTTTTGAGACTTCCTCACTTTTTTTGCATCAGCGTTATATCATTTACATATTTGCAGTTGATAATATTATTCCTTTAACTTTGACTCCAGTTTCATTTTCATTTAACCCAGCATTCTTCATGAAATATTCACCATAAAAATGCATAAGAAGGGTATCAATATAAAGACTTGTTTCTGCTACTTTCCAAGCCTTGAACAAGTCGGTTATTACATATTCACTTCTAGCTATTGTTTCCCATTGTTTATACAAATTCCCTAGAAGGCAAACCAACTGGCATAGCTTTCTTGTTTCTCTAATAGCATGCCACAGTCTGTTATGGTCCACACACCCAAAAGATTAAGGGTTGCATTCATAATTCTTACATGAATGCATAAAAGCTATCCATACTTTCTACGAATCAGTACAGCAAAGCTGCAGTTCATAGAGGCCACTTATGCTAATGCTTGCTGGCCATGAATAAGCATAGACAGATGAAGTTATAATGAGATGCAAATGAGAAATGACATATGGTTAAGAAGCCTTCTTACCCCTACTTATGATTCGTAGTGAATGTTTTGTGCTTTCCCATGCCATCAACAGATTTATTAAAAAAGGTGAAGATGCACCTAGTGTGTCTACTCTGCAGTCTATGATCATGCTGTCAGCAGCTGCTAGCCTTGCTATTTCTTATTGTGAGCTGCTTGTCCTGGCTGATCCAAACCCATGTATACTCAGCAGCTCTTGCTGTCCACAAAAGCAAAAATATAGTCAGAAAATCTCTCACTACAATTCTAACAATGAGGGAGAACAGGGATATTGTAAGGGTGTTAGTGATTATGTATGGCCCCAAAGGGTCACAGGGGGATGCATGGCCTTCCTATCCCTGTGGATATAAAGGTATGTTTATGTACTTGCCAGGGACACCTTCCAGAGATAGACTGTTGCCATGCTGGCTATCTCACAGGCTTCTGTCTAAAGGATATTGTAGTGGTGTTGAGGGTATAGTGACAGCAGTGTTGGTTTACATTTCAGGATATTCATTTCAATCTTTAATTTTCCTATCAGCATTTTCCTGAGTACTTGTGTATTACTGCTTTTAAGTTGTGAGAAAATGTCACCAGTAACAACAGTGACGGACAGAACATCACTATTTTTACTGGTGGCACCAAGGTTTTAAAGCAGTAGCATTACAGGAATGAAATGCATACAGTTATTAATTTTACAAAGCCCCACCCCTTTTTTATTTTTAATAAATTATTCCCTTTTGAGTTAAACATAGATCTATGTGTGTGAAGATCAACTTGTATGTAACAAAAATGTCAGTCTTGAATCACAAAAGGTCAAGGTCAAATGTGTCATATACATCTCCTAAAGAAAAACTAGAAGATGGTGCAAGTGATTTTGAAGACAGGCTGTCATGAGAGCTGGATGGTGAGTTGGATCATTATCATGACCTACTGGATGCAGGTGATCCCACAGAAAATGATTTGACAGTGCTGTCTGACTGGGAACTTGAATGAGAGATTTTGCTAGGTGTAGATGAATGCTGACGTGACCTTTATGAAATCTGTTGTGTGTGTTCCACTGGCTAGTAAAAGTACTTTTTTAAGAAGCACTTGTAGTCTAATGTGATCTGCCCCCGTGTGTCCTGGCAGTACTCCATCCTCTCATGTGATCTGGCACCATGTGTGCTGTCAGTTCCTCTCTCTTTCTTGGACTCAGTCATAGTTGAGTCTGGTAGTAAGTCCTAACTAGTGTAGCAATGGAGGTGGTCACAAATATTTGGTTTGCCACCACATTATGTACCATGTACCGGTGTGATCATGGCATTATCACTATGCTGTGTCATTTCTGTGTAAAGCTGGAAATCCTCATGTATACACAGAAGGACTCTGACCATTTCCAGCTGAGTCTCTGTGGTCTGAGCTCTAATTATGTCACATCATATATAGTTTGTGTTTCCTGGGTAAGCTGTGAAAAATTCCTGCACTTGGCACCCTTTTGTAAAGGTTTCACTGTGGTCATGGTTACCTATGATTTTCTGCCATCATTCTGAAATTGTTTAGCTTTGGATATACTGGTGTGGGGGTGTGTTGGTTTTCTCCCTGTAAAAGTGTGAGTGTAATGTCAGCATGTGCTTGACATTATAATTCATTCTCTTCCTTTTACTAAAATGTTGTGCAGTGTGAGATCCTGCCATTAAAATTGAGGACTGTATGACACTTTCCTCAGGCTATCTAATACATATAAGTGTTAGCATTATCATAATTATCACCAAGAGTCATTCTGGTGTTGATGTCCTTAAAATGTATTTCTGCAGTGGAACTGTTTGTTTCTGCTGCTGACCCTCTAAAAATAATTTGAAAACATTACCAATAAAGAAGTAGCAAAAGCTACTTTATGCTAAGCAAAATAGAGTTGGGGACACTTATGTGCATTGCCTTCATGGTCATTCTGTGCAGATATGGAAGGTTCACCTTTTAATATCAATTGTCATGGGTTGAATGTAATCATTTCATATCAGCATTCAAGTGGCTATGTAAATATGTTACTGTTTTAACCAACCTTACGAAGAGGACGTGTTGCTGCTGCAGGCATTGGTAATAGCCAGTGTCCACAACACCTCTGATTATTGTAGTCCCTTCATCTTCTGTGTCAGTCATCCCCACAAATAGAGAGAAGGCAATCCTTATCTGGTGTTAAACAGATAAGTGTTGCTCCCCCACACACAGACCCATATTGTTATGTGCAATTGCATTTTGGCTTGCCTTGGCATTTGCACTTCCTGCCATATCACTTATCCTCTTCTTGTACACTGTTAATGTGCCTCTCCATCCACTGACTGCATTAATTTCCATTACAATTAATTCCAAGTTGTTTACCCCCCCCCTTTACCAAATGCATGTTTGCCATAAGTCCTAAGTGCTACCATTAGGATACAGTTTTCCCCATGGCTGAAACTGTCATTCCTCTGCCTTTATCCTTTGTTTTGCATTTTTACTGCACAGAAAAAAAATGTCACAGTCTTACACAAAAAGAATTATGAAGTAATCATCAGTATACTAACACAACAATAAAAGCATATCTGCCATCCTCATAAAACATTAGATGACACAAACTCCATAATTACATGCACATGCAGAGACTCTGTCCAGTCAAGTAAAACTGTGCTGAAGTAGTGTTTACATTATCATGAATATATTCACAACAGTAAAGCAGACAGTTTGTTAACAAATCCATACCTTCTCTGGCCCCTACAACTTTTTTGTAATCATAATACTGCCATTTTTCATTAGAAGTCTCCCAGTAAAAATGCATGTAAGCTGAGCCAACAAAACATTCTTGCCAGTTCAATACTTCACTGAGTCACTGCATTTCTACCATGTAAGCACAATCACTAAATGACACCAACGTTACTGATTATTTCAGTGATCACTAATAATGTCCACTGTTGCTGTAATGAGTTTTCATTTACAAATAACAGCTCTACAGTATTCACTAAAACCATTGTAAAGCAAGCATGTCATGAAGTTTAATCGATAATTTTACATCATTTTGGATGGTCTCATATTAATTTGCAATATTGATATTATTTGTTTCTTTCTTTAAAAAGTCTCCAGTTACTTAAGTCATTTGCCACTTAAATTGAGTAATCCCAAGTTAATATGGTAACGTTCAACTTATTCATCTAAGTTCAGGGTCACTTATGTGTCTTTCATTCATATGAGGCCTTTTTATGTTTATCTCTGAGTCACAGTAATACACAAATGTGAACAGACCTTTTGTACTTAATTAGCTCTTGGATACCTGTGAACACATCCTTGTGTTCACAAGAATGCACTGGAGATAGAGATGGAGTCTGCAGAACTCTTCAGCAGTTCCCAGAATCCTACACCAGTAGGCTCAGTTATTCTCTAAGCTGACCGTGTTTAGAAAAGTCAAAATGGAGTTATACATATGTGAGTTTTCATGATTATGGAGTATAATCCCTCCTCAGCTAACATTATCTGGCACACCTTATAACCTTTAAGCACTCGGCATTTATTACAAGCTGGTACTCACACACGCAAAAATATTTATTTCTGCAAGAAGCACTCCCCCCAAAAAAAATAAATAATATTGCTGCTATACTGCATGAGGAATGCAGAAACTGCATTCAGGTGTCATACTCCAAAAATGTAGCAAATGTAATGCACAGCAGTAGTAGCAATTGTAATTGAGACAAATAACCTGGTTATTTTATTAAAGTCTTCCATCTACCATATAAATTAAATGTGAATGTATCCCTTTAAAAAGTCATGTAAGTGACAAACCAAACTTGTCAATAATAATAGGTTAACAGGGTTTGGTTAGGTCAATATCACAACCATTCTTAACCTGTAGTTCACAGCCCTACTCATACTTTCTTCTTTCTGCATCTGACACTTCATATGATGGCACAATCTGTGCAGGAATGAGGACACAGTCTGAGCTAGTCAGATAAACAGACCAAAATAAAGCTGTCCTTCTGAGTAATGAATACCTGGGTAAGATCCAGGCATGCATTATTGGTTCTGAATGGGGAAAAAAATTAACTCTAGCAGGATTTGGGTGAACACCTATATGATGCCCCTGCACTGGCCCAGTAATCAAGGAGCCTCAATCCTTAACACTAACTCCAGTAAGTGACGTGCACATTGGGAAGATGACAAGTACACACAGAGTAATGTACAATTTCCCTTAAGACTGCACAGAGATCAGTCAGTCTGAGGCTGTTTTTTCTCTCTCCAGATCCCCAATAAAAATCCCCACTAGCACAGCTATAGGTTTAAGATCTCAGCCGGGTAGTCAAGCCAAAACCTCCAGCACCCTCTCTGTCCAACCAGTGCTTTGCGTCCCTGCCCATGTAGCTGACACACACACACACACACACACACACACACACACACACACACACACACACACACACACACACACTTTGAGATATGATTTATATACAAACACACAGACACTCCTGGGGAAGACTGGCACAGGTTTACTAGCTATGCCCCTTTCTGCCCAGACTATAAGGTAGTACCAGCTGCCACCAACCCCCCTTTATCAGCTAATATAAGGCCCTTCCCAAAGGGTAACCAGTTCTACTGTGAAATGTTACTGTTATCCAAATGATAAGTGTGTCCAAGACTAAGGCAATTTAGGAGTGGTCTATACAGTGTCACCAAATACACATGCAAGTACAATAAGAGCTTAAATATCTCTAAACAAACCAGCCACAATTAAAAGGTTTAAATATATTTAATAATAAATAATAAAAGAACAAGACAATTCTCAGTAACTAAACATAGTGACAACAGAGTTAAGAAACACAGGAAATATTTTAAAACAACATTGCAGAACAGTAGCATATGAATACAGAAAACATCTAAACTAATCTTGCTATATTCCTATCTATTCCTAAGAGAAATCACTGTAATCTAGTACTTATTATTAGCACAGCAGAAGTGTTGGCGAGAGGATTTTTTTATATCCAAGACAAGATACAAAATGCACAGACTCTCTCTGAGAGATAGTTCTTAAATTAATAATACACATTACTGCTGGGATATCTCAGATTACATCATTCCTTGTCACCTCTGCCTCTAATTTCCAGGCTAAGAGAAACTGAAAATTTTAGCACCTCTGTGTCAAAAATGCAATCTTTTAGAAGTTTGCCTGGAACTGGAAGTTGTAAAACAGTTACACACTTGTACCTTTGAAACCTGTAATTATTTCTGTTTCCAGACAATATAAAGAATGTCTAGCTGCATACATTCTGTTTCCTAGCTGAGATAAACACCATTGTAAACAATTCACTTATTTTCTTAGAGTTTGCAAGTTAACTCTGTTCCTTTCCAGTAGGGAACACTGTGGTTACATTCTTAAAGCTCAGCACATAACATACAGTTTAACATAACATATATTTTCTTACATTTGTAAGACAAGCATATAAACCATATTACTATTCACAAATAACATAGAATTATTTACAAAATTCCAGCTATCTTGGCTGGCAGCCTTCATAGCATTCATGAAAGGAATTACCCACAATGGTTCCAATGTCATCACAGGTACAGTGACCTACAGAAGTGTAGGTCTGACCACCAGGCTGAGTAGGATGTCTAGGTATCAGGAAGAAGGCCAGAAATCCACAGTAAGTATTATTTGTTTTGGCCATATTAAACATAGGTTTAAAACTTGACTATAAGAAGGTTATATAGCTGAATGTATTTGGTATAACAAATGTATGTAACTGCAAATATGTATCTATAATGGTATTATAATAATGCAAAAGAAAGCCTAAACATATATCTACACAGAACTGCATCTCTGTATACTTGCATTTATAAATACAAATATGTATGTATGAGTAAATAAATGTGTAAGCATGTATATGTAAAATACAGATATATATCTGCATGATTGAACTTACAACTGTTTTCATATATATAAATGTGTTTATGCACAAACAAAAAGTATTTGCATTGTCACAATTTCATTTACAGTATGTATTACTTTAGTAGCTGAAGTGCTCGCAGACAGTTTTTGTGAAGAAGGTATTTTGTTTGTATAAGTAAAAAATAGTTATTAGTATAGTAATTGTTTAAAACATCATTTCTGCTGTAATATTAACTGCACATTCAAGATGGCTGAACTCAAGTCAGGCACCACACCCTAGTCAGAGTGAGGCTGGGGTTGCAGTGTCAAGTGAATGAGCAGCACATAGTTTAGTGAAAAATGCCCAGTTATATTACTTCTCTATATATTTTAAACCATCCACTTATATGTTTACAATTATTTGGCAGAAAACTATTAAAGCACACATTATTGCCTTGAAGTATATGTACTGCATCCACCTGTATTATTTCTGTGTTTAATGAAGGACTAATTGAAAGCAACTAACAACTTCCTTCAAATACTACATGTTCTCTGTGTGTGCAGATTCTGCCTGAACAAAATTCACAGACTGTTAGATGAAAGTGCAAATTACCTATGCAAACTATAACAGATTAAAATAGAACATAGACTGAACGTGTAGAGAAAGAAAACATCCCTCTACAGAACAGGCAAACTGTGCACACATATAAATATGTAACGGTTTCAAGGATCCTATTTATACCTTGCATTATTAGAAATATTGGCACAGTATGAGAATTCAGATATTAATAAATGTTTAAATAAGCATACACTAAGCAAATGCAATGGTAAATGAAATGCCTTGTATGACATTAGTTGTTACATAAGAAATGTTAAGGAAAAGAAGGTGTAAATACAGGTAAACAACAATTATCTTATGTCTTCTCTATCTAGTAGACGAGGAGATTAGTTACAATCAAGCACAACACAGTAGGAGACTCAAAAGGTTAGCTGAAGCCACTGGTAAGCATAAATAAAGTAATAAATGCATTATTATTTCTTTAACTGACTTCATTACTATATATTTATAATGGATAGTAACTTTAGGGCTACATAGCTTTCAGCATATTATTGCAACAAAATTTAAAGGTATGTCAATGAAAAATGCAGTATTCTGTCTTTAATTGAATTTATTATATGAGTAACTACAAGCATTTATAAAGAATGCTAACTGAAGTCCTAAAGTGCCTTTAGTACAATACTGCAATCAAAAGAGATGTCAATGTGTAAATGCAGTATGCTGTCTTCAACGGATTTTATTAGATATATAACTATTAGTATTTATAAAGGGTGATTTTAGTACAATTTATTTACATTTCTTTATACCAGAGGAGTACTGCACTGATGATTATTGACTAATTTCAGTCTTAGCCTGGGTGAAATACAAAACATTTCACAAACAAAAACTAAACGAATGTAAGCAATAAAAGGGCATTTCTGACTAGTTACATAGAAAAGCAATGGTTATATACATTCTTGTTACAAAGTACAGTCAAGCAGAGTGTAATGTTCAGTATATACATTAGTTTCTAAAGTTGATTAATATTGCCACAAAAATTCAAGTCAGGTACAAATGCATCATGCATTATCATTTATGTTACTATAGTAGCATACAAAATGTAAAGCCTACTATGACTTGACCCATATCACTGTTCCATGTATGCATAAGCACTTCTCATATAATTTTTCCCACGTATGATATAAGCACTTCATGTACAGTCTGTTTTAGTTCAGTAAAGACTTACAACAATAAAATTGTTTTATAATAATAAATTGAATGCTATCTAACATTATATGTGAATTTATTGCATTTTCTCATTGTGATTCATCCCCATTCTCTCTTTTTATTTTAATTATATATTACTTTGTTCTTCTTTATTTTCTTTCTCTCCTCATATCTGTTCATTTTTTACAGATTCAAATTCCTCAGCAGAAGCTCAGCCATGTACTTTCGAGTCTAGGAAACAGTCACTCTCTGCTCATCTAGGGAAATCCTCACAGAGTCAGGGTGATGTCATCAGTCCTGTAGGCACCCTGACATGTGGCAACCAACAAGTCTCCCTGAATGGGGTGTTCAGGAATTGGTCGATGACATGGTGGAGCAGGTCATGGACAGACAGCTTCAGCCAATCAATGCTTCTCTACAGTGGATGGAATACTTGCTGTTCAAGTTAGCACCAACTTCCTAGCCATTACAGGCTCCTGTCCCTTCAACATTGGGTTCCTCCACTGCAACATCATCTGCCAGTAGAAATATTTGACCCTTGTAAATTGTTGTTGGGCACCACTCCTCATAACGCCTTTCCCTCCTTTATCTTCTCTCTTACACCATCTTACCTATTTCCCACCAACACTACCCTTTCAAATTAAAAAAAATTGAAAAAATAAGGGAATTCTATCCCATGACAAAAGGGCAGTACCTCTCCAGTCCCACTTCATGCAGGACAACCATCTTGATGTGATACTGTTGTGTTCCACTCTTTGTTGTGTATACCCCATTTTCCATATTTCTTATCTCCTACTTTCCACTCTTTAATAAAACCATCAGTGTATCCACATAATGATATCCTATATAAAACATAATAAACCCCTTTATTTTTGTAAAATATTAATAATAAAAGCTGCAGAGTCCACCACACTTGCCATGACAGTGCATATCTGCATTCATCCACAATATTCAGTTACATACAAAGTCATACAAAACCTATGGCTTTCACATAGGGGTAATTCAGTAAAGCTTACATGGAGCTAATCTCCATGTAAGCATAGTGGCATGGCTCGAACATGGAGTCTGTAGGCTGTGTGATCCAGGAAAAAAGGCTGGGGACATGCATGAGCCTCTCAGCACTATTCCAGCATGGAGGCAATGGAATAATGCAAATCACCTGACATGCAAATGAGGAGAATTTGTGATCCAGCAAGCAGACAGGTATCCATGTAGGAGCCTTGTCTGTAGCAGAATTGAATGTGGTTAGTAACCATGTACAGGACTGCAAAAATGAAAACGGGGCCATGACAACTAAAAGTAAAGCATGTATTATGTGCATTAGGCATGCCAGTGACAAAAACTATGGCCATTGGCATGCAAAAGTGTTGCAAATTATTTAAAATCAAAAGTTTTTTCTTTTTCTGGCGGATTTCAGCTGTTCAAGCAGAGCACAGTGGCACGCAAACATGCGATCCTGCGGGGGGGGGGGGAGTAAAAAGGCAATCTAAATGTTAAAATTAATTTTTTACATTATACTGGCCAGCATGCAGACTCATAACAATGGCAGGTAACAGTGGTTGCTAAGGAGATAGTCGCTGGTGTAGTGGTGTAACTGGGGTATAAGGAAGCAGGTGTATGTAAATGAGCTAAGTTTATTAAATAGCAAAATGGGAGACTGTTCCGTAGGTACCTAACCATGTAGGGGCTATAATGCAGTGGTGTAGGCAGAAGAAGCAGCTGACATGAAAAGGGGTGTGTCATGCTTTCTGTAAGCACATTGGCGCTTTGCAGCTCCTGTTTGCACTCAGCTATGCACAGCTAAGCAAGAGAGTGTGTCTGAGGCTGCTTAGTTCTGCTTAGCTGGTTTAAGAAATGCTGAGCTTGTTCATGTCCAAAGAAGGGCCTCTTCTGCTCAGCTATGTATACACTAGATGCAGCAGTTTGTATGGCACACTACGGAGCTTAAAACTGGAAGAAATTGAAAAAAAAAAAGAAAAGAAAATAGCAGGCAAAAGGCAATCAACTCTAAATAACTAATAAGGCCTCTCCACTCACAGTGGCCCACACAAACCTCTCAATAATGTAGCTGGCAGGCGGAATGTATCATAGTCAGCCAATCACACAGGCAGCATCTACAGCACACCAGTATAAAGTATGCAAACATCCTTCAATCTGATTTTTTCATATACTCAGCACCATTGGCATACACACACTTGGGAATTTTAACTGACAAAATGATAGGGGTTGCTGCTGCTTTGATACATCTCTACATGCTACAGACTGAGGGTGGTGATGAGGATGATGTTGACAACTGGCCCAAACTGAGGAGGAGAAGAGTATTCAGACTCAGGGTACCCTTTCAGGGGCTACATGAGCTGGAAATAGTAGAGTGCTACAGGGTGGACAGGGACATACTTCAGCAACTCACAAAGCTGTGCCATCTCACCTCAGACTCAGAGTCATCAGAGGGGAACCCATCCCAGTAGAAACAAAGGTATGTGTAGCCTTAAGAATACTATCTACAGGTATTTTCTAAAGATCTACTGGGGTCATCATGGGGTTCTCACAGGCATTCGCATCCAGGATACTGCACCAGTTCCTGGATGTTATGCTAACACATGCCAGTGAGCACATTTATTTCCCCAGCACCCGTGAGGATAGAATCAGAAATATGCATCTCTTCCACCATGTAGCAAATTACCCAGAGGTACTGGGTGCCATAGACTGCACCCATGTCCACATCAAAGCACCACCCGGTGAAGAGGGTATAGTCTATGTCAACCACAAGTGCTACCACTCCATCAACCGCCAGGACATGTGCAATGCCTGGGGCATTATCATCAACGTGTGTGTTGGCAGACCTGGGAGTTATCACAACTCCCACATCTGACACGCCTCACAGCTGTACCAGGAATTTGCCAGAGGGGGCGTCCTGTAAAGCTATCTGGTGGGGGATGCTGGGTCCACACTGGAACCATGGATGATGACACTCATCAGACATGCACACACACACACACACACACACACACACACACACACACACACACACACACACACACACAGAGAACAACGCCATAATGGGGCACACACAAAGTAGAAACATTGCAGAGTGTGTGTTTGGGCTGCTGAAGTCATGGTTCCACTGCCTTGACATATCTGATGGAGCCCTGCTGTACTCTCCAGCCACATGTGCACACATGTTCATAGTATCTGCCATGCTGCACAATATCCTGCTGAAACAGCTGTGGCTTGAACATCTCAGGGAGGAGGGAAATAGCCCCCCATCATTGACAAGGTCTCCACAGGCACAGAGGCACTCAGAGGAGGAACCGCCTGAGCCTCCCCCTGTAGGCAGATGTAGGTGTGCCCAGTTCACCCTGGCCTTGGTAAAGAGGCAACACACAGCACATACACTGACACCCTTGGGACCCAGAGACTGATACTTCTCTCCAACTCATACATACAGTAAAAAGGATGCCACACACATCATACTATCTGTACCTTACCATGTATAGGCATGTACTGTGTGCATCTGATAGTCTGCCCTCAAGCACTGTCTTCACAGCTGCCACAGGCACAAGGTAAGTCACTCATCTGAACAACAAATTAATGGTGTATCATGTTGTGGTAGCATATCTATGGTTTCACTGCATGTATGCAAGGGAATGGGGTGGCCTATCGGGATAGCTGCAGACAACTGATGGATATGTGGGACAACAGGAAATGTCTGCCAAATGCTGGCTTACCCAGAATATTCAGTAGTCCCCTAGATGATAACACTCACTGCAGTATATGTGGGGGACTAAAAAACTGCAGGTTCATAGGTCACATGCATGGATGTCAATGTTAGTGTCCCATACACACCTCTCAGCCTCACACAGCAAGTCGGCTATACAAAGCCAGAAAGAAATGTGTGACAAAGGCCCACAAATAGGAACAATGATGAAATATTCCACTTACAAACTTACACAGTGATATCACAGCAAGTCTTGCAGTTACCTTAAGTCTCTGAAGGGTACGAAGTCTGAAACTCAAATGTCTGTCATAACTGTCTAACATTTGGTCTCTAGTGATATGCCAGTATTCTCCAAGACAAGCACAATACTATGCTAAATGGAACCAATACGGAAAGCAAACATCTGCACAGTCTGTGGAAATGTGTACAGTTGAGAGGTTTGCCTCCTCCAACACACCCGTCTTCCCATGGAAATGCAGGAACATTTATGTTTGTAGGGTAATAGCAGCAGACCATACATTCCCAGGTCTGTCCAATCAACCTGCTAACTTATAGCATGTCCACAATATGCAGGTGTCAATGAGTTATTAATATGCATGCTTGATACTGTCAGAAACTAGGCAGCACTTACTGTCAGCTGTTGTGGCTTAATGGTCTAAGTACAGTACTGTGGTTGACAAGGTCCATGTTTAAAAACTGTCCATGCAAACTTAGTAGCATGTCAGCTACACCTATGGTAGGAGTAGTACACACCATCCAGACATCAATATCCATTACTGTAGGAAAGCTGGACAATTCAAGGACAGTGAGGCACACATCTGGACAGTACATAGCTTGGAGTAACCTACATCGTGCCTAGTAGGACAGCAGGAGTCTGAAAGTCAGTGTAGTGCCAGGTTATAAATGGCTGTCTCCTTACTTTGTCAGTACTGACAAGACACTGGGTACCAGCCATACCCCTGGAATGCCAGGGTGTCACAGAAGGAACACGAGTATGCCTCGTATATCTGTTCTGCTTGTCATAACATTGCATTTGCCTGCCAAACTAGTTGCAAAACAATAAAGGTTGTGAAAACATCAATGGCAGACAGTGGAGAAGCACATGTCATACCCATAAGAAAATGCAAGCTAATACGAAACAGTTCTCCCAACTGTCTACGTTTGACTGAGCAATATTAATACATGCTTTATGTTTATGCTGAACAGTATGCCAGTGCACTATACAAGTACCTGTATAACTGCATGGACTCAGCCATACCCAAAAGAACTAAAACCTGCTTCTCAAGGAACCACAAACCTATGTGGTGGACATCCTATATAAACAGGTTTTACAACAAAAGGAAGCGACTGTTGTCCAAGGGTAAAAAGGCACAAATTCCCAATTGGAAACAAAACTCCCTCCTCAGCTTCAGTGAGCAAAGTAGATCACTAGTGAAATCCTCCAAAGCCAATTATGAATCAAAACTAGCCTCTGAAACAATGGCTAACCACAAAGCCTTTTTCAGTTACATCAGAAACCTCCATGGCTAAACCTTGGTTTATCCTGACTTACTTCTTAACAGTGCCACTTACAATGATCCTGTCGACTTAACCAACCTGCTAGCAGATAGGTTCAGTGCAAACATCACACCCCTGTCCCCCCCAAAGGCACATTCCACATCCCCGATACTTGCCCTGCACCTCACATCTCCAGAGATCAAGTGTTAAAGTTCCTATCCAAGCCAAACAACACAGCTGTCATGGGACCTGATAGTATCCCAGGCTGTATTCTGCAATAATTCCAGCAAGAACTAGCCTCTCCATTGAGCACCCTACTCAAACACAGCTGAAGTACAGGCTTCATTCCAGAAGAGTGTTGATCTGCTATTGTCATCTCTTTGCAGAAAGATGATGCCACTAATGAGCCTGGAAACTATCGCCCCATTAACCTGACAAATCTGATCTGTAAGGCCATGGAGCGTATTGTTATGCACCTCATAAACAAGGATATAGGTTCATAGGTTGGTACTAGGCTATCAGCCCTAGGGTCTATACAAGTCTAACCATAACAATTCCCTGGCTATTTCTTCCCACAATATTTACTTCCCTCTCTAGCAGGACAACTGACGTGATCACCGAGATTAATTTTCTATGTCCCATCCAATCGTCAAGGTTCCTTTTGAAGAGGGCCAAAGAGGTGCTCTGCTTGACATGTATGGACAGTCTATTCCAGAGTCTGGGGAGTCTCTGGGTCAGCAACCTATCTCTCCAGCATGTTATGTTCATTGTGATGACAAGGTTTAGATCCCTGGAGCATGTGGCTCTGAGGGATTGGGATTTCTTTATGTGTAGCATATGCAACAGCTCTGGGTTTGATATGGCCTTGTATGTTAAGTAGAGATCACCTCTGAGTAGATGATATGTGACAGAGTACAGCTGGAGATTTTTTAGATGGTCAGCATAGGACATCTGATTTAGGCCTGCAATTCTTTTTGTGAGGTATTTCTGCAGCCTTTCCAGTTGTTGCAGATGTCTTGAGAGGTACATACCAAATGGGGCATTGTATTCTATAATGGGTCTAATGAGGGATGAGTACAGTGGGACAATGACCTCCTTTTTTCTGGATGAAAAGCCCTTATTGATGAGGTGTGCCACATAGAAGGATTTCCTGACTGTTGCGGCGATGTGGCTATCGAAGGTGAGACCACTGTCCACCTGTGTCCCTAAGTCTCTTATCACACTTTCAGTGTTTAGTGTACTGCCACCTATGTGGTAATTCATGGATACATGTTTTTTCCCAAAGTGTATAACTATACATTTCTTTGCATTGACCTTGAGCCCATGGCTCTGGCACCAAGCATCTGTTTCTGTAAGGCCCTTTTGTAGAATATCCACATCATGTGGGGATTCAATAATGGCTCCCAGTTTGCAGTCATCTGTAAACTTTGTTAGCCAGAGTCCCTTAGTGTTGGCCTGTACTTTAGAGAAGTAGATGCCAAACAAGAGCGGTCCCAGGACTGAACCCTGAGGTACTCTGCTTGTCACTTGTCTGGATCTGGATTTGGAGTTGGCTACTTTTACAGTGTGGATTTCGTCAGTAAACCAGTTGGCAACCCATCAAGTGATGTAGGGATTAATGCCCAGCTTAGTAAGTTTATCTATGATTCCAGAGTGGGGGATGGTGTCGAAGGCCTTGACGAGGTCCAGATAGGCTGTGTGGACCGCCTTACCAGCAACAAATGACTAGTGCTCAAGTCACGACCTTAAGTTAAATGCAAAAAAATGTATTATACCATTCATCAAAAACACAGTCCCTACTGATTACCACATTAGGGCAAACCCCTAAGCCCGCAACCTGTACTGAGAGACCTTGGTACACAAGTTGACAATAATCTCATGACTGACCATTATGTAGTGGCAGTGGTCAGAAATGGCTTCTAGTTGGTTCATCTCATAAGTAAAGGGATTGCATTCAGAAAGAAGGAGGTTATTACCTCTCTGTACTCCTCCCTCATTAGGCCAATAATTGAGTACAACACACTGTTTGGTATGTACCTCTCCAAACACCTGTACCAACTGGAAAGGACACAGAAATACCTCACAAAGAGAATCTGTGGCCTACAACACCTGTCCTATGTGGACAGGCTCAAATCAGCATCACTCTACACTGTCTCATACAGATTGCTAAGAGGTGACCTGTGTCTCACCTACAAGGCAATCTCAGACCCTGCTCTAGTAGAGATGCTCCATAACTGTAAGTCTAACTTCTGGCATAGTACCTCATCAAAAGTCTTAAATCTAATATGTAACATTAACAAATGCTCCAGGAGAGACAGGTTTGTCTCTGAGGCTGACCCATCTCTGGCATTCACTCCCCGTACACATCAAACAAAGTACGTCACTGACCCTTTACAAATGCAACCTCGATGAGTGGCTGGGCAACCAAATATCTGTCGCAGGGATACCACCTGTGTTCCTCACTGATAGGGCTGACAGCTGCTAATTGTGGGTTTCTTTTCTGGGGATATACTGTGGCCTAGGCTTGTAAGGGCCTCAGACACAGTAGCCTAGTAATCTCCTATGATCCCATGAATAGGTACACTCATAGGTGTGAAGTCCATAACCCTCTGTGTAATGTTATGACTTCTAGTCCTCTCACACCAAAAATACAAATACATAACAGCAGGAACTGTGGACAAAGCCTGTGACTGCACTACAGAAGTACAAAGAGACACATATAAGGGGAGGGGGAACTGCTGGCCAAACAAATGCAAATGTCCACACCAGAACAAATTGTGCAGTAACATAGGTTCCCTGCAGTGTATGTAGTCAGTAAACATCACCTACAACTACACAACAGACACCCACATATGTGGGGGTCCACAACAAATACAAACCCAAACAAAGGACACCTCAGAGCCAAAAAAAAAAAAAACATGAGAACTCCACAAACCTCCACACCACATACCATGCATACTCCAACACCACTGTCAGGCAACCATAAAGGCCCAACCATAAACCCAACATATCACTCATAGGAGACTCCATTGTGAGACACAGATGTGCCTCTCACAAGGCTGCATAAGGAAACAGTAATGGTTACTTGTTTGTCAGGTGTCATCATCCGCCATATCACACATACACTGAAGTGTCTCCACATCAGGTACTGTTATGGTCTGCCCCAGTCCATGTTGGTGTGAATGACTTCAGACGTAGTTCCCTGGACTATAGAAAGACAGACATGATTGAGCATGCTGAATATGTGTCCCATGCAGGTATGTCCCTAGGCTTAAGCCACATTGTACTGTCACCCTGAATGATGCCTCAATATAAACAGAAAATGATTGACATTAACAAGTGTCTGACTTTCTGGTGTCATCCCAGGGAATCCAGTGCCTGATACTCTGGGAAGATATGATTAACATACCATGCTGTTTTGCTAGAGATGGTCTGCATCTGTCTCATTCGGGCTTCACGCTTCTGGCAAAGGCCCTGGCCTCCTACATACTGGCTGTTTTAGGGAAAGTCATGAGGTCGATACTACCAACATGAAACTCTCAACAAAATGCAAACTAAAGGTCATGCTGCTAAACACTAGGAGTATAAACATGAAAATGCACTCATTGCAAGCATTCTTTACCCTGGAAGATGCTGACATTTGTGCACTCACAGAAATCTGGGCCACAGCTGCAGAGAGAAACCCATCCTTACCTGGTCAGTCATCCTATCACATCCAGACCCCAAATTGTGGGCAGAAAAGGCAAATGATGTGGAGTATAATATATGTTAAACATGCACACACTTCCAGGCTGGTCAAACAGTGTGACATAGACGAGACACTCCAAGTGCAGTTAACCATTGACAAGACCCTTATTCAAATTATAGGTAGATACAGGCCAACATATCTGACTCAGGATGCCCAACCCACCTATCTGACCCTCTACAAATCTATCAAGATTCAACCCTTTACCTTGATCCTGGCTGACTTTAATTACCCAACCATAGATTGGAAAAAACAACCATGCTATAACAGAAATGCACAGAGATTCCCCGATCTTATCAATGCTAAATCCTTAGACAGCTACTTGATACCCCCACAAGTTGTGATGCACATGTAGGAGTTGGCAGTAACCAACATGATTAATCACTGCAGCACCCCTACAGTATCATCCTTCCTGGCAAGATCCACCAAAAAAGCAGTCATGTTTGATATCACCATCTCTCCTGACCCCCCTTTAGCCATGGTAAAATGAAAATGTCTCCCAAGCTGATCACAACCACCTGAGGGATGTTATAAACAGCTGCATAGCCCCCTCCCCCACTGAAGGAACAGTCATCATCATCCAAATATACACCAAAGTACTATACCAGCATATATATATATTATATATATTTATTTATATCTGTATCTCTCTCTCTCTCTCTCTCTCTCTATATATATATATATATATAGATAGATAGATAGATACATGGAATCAGGAATACCTGACAGGATAGAATCATGACATTGCTGTCCAGACCAAGAAGGAGCAGGTGCACAAATGGAAATAATCTCTCCTAAGCCTGAACAAACAAATAAGAACACCAGTGAAATCCTCTAAATGCAACTCCAAGTCAAAATTTCCCACATCTAAGACAGACATATGTCTGCAGTCTCAAAGGAAGCTCCCAGATCTGTTCAGAACTGGTGGTCAAGGACACTACATACTGTACACAAATGCTGTAGATATAGCCTATCTACTGGCTGACAGATTCAGAGGAAATGTCCCCCCTCTGTCCCCTCCATCAGTAAAGTAAGACATCCCCAGTACCTGTCCTCCCACCCCCTATCACTAGGGAACAGGACATCACTGGCATCTCAAAGGCAAAAAGAGAGCCTCCATGGGACCTGAATACATCCCAAACTGCATCCAACATGGACTCAGGCATGAACTGGCAGCACCATTAGGCACCCTAGTCAACCAAAGCCTGACTACTGGCTTTGTCCCAGCTGAGAGGAGGACAGCCACTGTCATCCCTTTACACATACGTGGATTGTTCACCGATCCAGGACATTAAAGACACATCAGCCTAACTAGCTTGATCTGCAAGGTCATGTGATGGATTATAATGGACCATTAACAGGGACATTGCCAAACTCTAAATACTCAATCCCACACGGTCTGCCTTTGTCAAGGGGAGGTATGTCTGTTAAATCTGGTTGACTTTCCTGAGACAGCCACCAAAGGCATGGATGAGGGAAAGAAGGTGCACACCACCCACCTTGACTTGGCCAAAGCCTTGCACACTATTCCCCACTTGGCCATAGTAGATAAACTCTGTCAACTAGGCATCAATCCATATGTTAACATATGGGTAGCAAACTGGCTCATTGATAGAACTTACCTAATCATAATTGGGGTAGACAACTCAAGTAGTACACCCATAACAAGCAGCATATCACAGGGATCGGTCTTGTGGCCTCTGCTATGAAGGATGTACTTCCCTGAGGTGCAGGCCAGAAACACTGGCCTATGGCTGACCAAGTTTGCAGATGACTGCAAGATAGGAATAGTCATCAATTTCAAAAGTGATGTGGATGTCCTTCAAGAGCTTCTCACCAAAGCAAATGTCTGCTGCCAGAAACATGGCCTCGAGCTGAACTCAGGAAAATGCATCATCCCCTTATGGCAGACCGATGTCCCAACATATTATTACATTAACAATATCCTACATACAGAATTAGTAGTGAGGCATTTGGCCACCCAGGTTGATAGCAACCTGACTTTTGAGCACCATGTTGCTTCCATTGTATGGAAAGATTTCTAGATGGGCCAAATAAAAAGTAAGGGTATCTCATCCCGGGACAAAGAGGTCATATGATCCATGTATTCCACCCTTATAAGGCCAGTTATTGTGTACAATGCCCCTTTTGGCATGTACCTCACAAAGCACATGCAGCAGCTGGAAAGACCACAGAGGTTCCTCACCAAGAGAATCCAGGCCCTCACACACCTATCCTACACAGATAGTCTAAAAGAACTGTCCATCTATTCAATTCCATGCAGAGCCCTCAGAGGTGACCTCTGTCTGGCATACAAAGCAACCCAGACCCCACCTTGATGAGACTGCTGCACATTTGGAAGTCAAGCCCCACTCGAGAACCTGTAGGCACAGCATCAACCTGGTCTGTGATATCAGTAGCACTTGTTGGTGTGGCAGATCCATGTCCCACAGACTCCCCATCTGTGGAGTACACTCCCAGTCCACATAAAGCCAAGTACCTCAATACCCCTTGTGAAGTACACCCTGGATAACTGCATGGGAAAGAGAAAATACAGTTCTGTGATTCCACCTCTGTCCCTGCTGGACAGGGGCTCTGGGTGCTGACATGTCTTAACATGGGCTACATTCTCATCTGCTAGGGTTATAAGGGCTTCAGGGCCAATAGTCTAATAGCCTCATACGAACCTATGAACCTATAAAAAAATGTCTGTCAATGGTTCACCACATTACTCTAAACTGCTCTGCCACTGACATGAAATCACACTGCTATGTAGAATATGCTACACATATTATGGAAATCTCTGCTCAGTACAATGCACTCTGTATCCATGCCAGGATATGACTGTTCAGTTAAGTAGTATACCACACAACCAGGAGATCCCCAGCCAGTATATCACTGAGGTCCTTGATTTTTTGCACAGCTTCATCAGCCAATCGGCTGTAGACACACCTATCAACTGGCCAGATTTGGCAAGAATGTCTATAGTCTGACTCATATTTTTGGTCTGTTCATCATAAATCTTGTAATTCTCTGGTAAATCATTGTGATAATCTATGGATTTCTGTAAGTAAGTAATGACATATTCATTTCAGTGTCAGACATCATATATATCTGAAAATGTCTGCTAAAACAAATCCTGTTACTCTAGCAACTTTCTAAGTTTATAAGAGCAATATTTAAAATACCTCTATATGTTTGGCCCATTGTCCCCCCATTTTGACAGGCAATCCCTGCATGTCTTGCACTAACAGGTTGAGAGGTATGGCTGTAGGACACAAAACCCCAGACCTGAGTGCAGCTATCTGTGGAATGGAGTCCCACTCTTACTATAGAAGGCCATACTAGGCATGCTCCTACACTTACAGAATTATAGCTCATGCCTAAACCCACATCGGACTATACAACTGTATTGTGCATATATGTCTTTGCATACAGACAGATATGTACATCTTAACTGTCAATTATAGCTCATGCCTAAACCCACATCGGACTATACAACTGTATTGTGCATATATGTCTTTGCATACAGACAGATATGCACATCTTAACTGTCTCTACCCACACCCATCACACAGGATTACCCTCCGCTATCTGTAGGTGGCCCACATATGCTATATCTGCATCTGTTCATTGTGATACACAAACATATATATGGGCAACTTATAAAAATATTTCAAGCATACACAAATATAGACATGGGGAAGAGAGAGACAGACAATGATAGAGAGAGAGAGAGAGAGAGGGAGACACAGACAGAGAGTGACTCAGACAGAAACGCCCTGAGAGACATAGAGTGATGTTCTGCTGCAAACACTTGCATACCAGTTGTAACCAGTGGCATGTGCCAGCATGAAGGTGAGCTCCATTCTGCATTAGTAGTGAGCTAGGGGTTGTAATCTCACATCACCTGCCTTTGTGTGTGTGTGTGTGTGTGTGTGTGTGTGCGTGTTAAAGTATTTTGAGGCCTTACCCACCCAGTACACTTCATATTGCCCTACTTACAAGATCTGCTGATGTCATTCACCTTAGAAGTACCTTTGGACAGTCTTTAGTCCTATAAGTTCCATGGCTCATGTGATAACTGTGTGACATTTTAGTACAAATAACTAGATATGTAGGGATTCTAATCTCAATACTGGCAAGTGTGTGTATGTGCGTGTGTGTGTGGGTGTGGGGGGTGAGAACCAAATCCTCTCTGTGTGCTTGTGTTTGTAGGTTAAAGTATTTGAGGCCTTTCCCACCCAGTGCACTTCCCATTACCCTACTTTACAAGATCTGCTGATGTCATTCACGTTAGAAGTACCTTTGCGCACTCTTCAGCCATATAAGCTTCATGGCACGTGTGATTACTGTGTAACGCTATAGTACAAATAACTAGGTAGGTAGAGGTTCTAATCTCAGTCCTGGTAAATGTGTTTGTGTTTGTAGGTTAAAGTATTTTGATGCTTTTCCCACCTAGTAAACTTTTGTGTTGCCCTATTTTACAAGATCTGCTTATGCCATTCACCTTAAAAGTACCTTTGGACACTCTTCAGCCCTATAAGCTCCATGGTGCATGCAATAACTGCATAACACTATAATACAAATAACTAGATAGGTAAGGGTTCTAATCTCAATACTGGCAAATGTGATGCTGGGTGAGTACCATAGTGTGTGTGTGTGTGTGTGTGTGTGTGTGTGTGTGTGTGTGTGTGTGTGTGTGTGTGTGTGTGTGTGTGTGTGTGTGTGTGTGTGTGAGAGAGAGAAAGAGAGAGATACCATTTTGAGGCCTGTTCCACCCAGTAAACTTCCCATTACCCTCCTTTACAAAGCCTGCTGATGTCATTCACCTTAGAAGTGCCTTTGGACACTTTTCAGCCCTATAAGCTCTGTGGTGCATGCAATAACTACATAGTACCAATACCTAGATAGGCAGGGGTTCTAATTTCAAAACTGGCAAATGTGATACTGTGTGTGTACATCCACTTGCAGCAGTTCACCTGTGTTACAGCTGCCACCATACCTCTTAATCCCACACAAAAAGACGTCTGGTTAAATCCATATGGAAAACTGGGGCAAACACCAAACATTGAGCACACCCTGTACATATTGCTGTGACACACATGGACAGTAAATACAGGAGCAGGTTGTGCATTTCAATGCACTTTCCACAGGGTATGTGTTGTTACATGACAATATCCATCATCAATTTACAATGTTAGTCTGTCATGGATTTTGTTACAGTTTGCCAGAAAACCACAATTTTATGACAGAGGGAAAGAAAGTGTGTGTCAAACATTAGGACAATCTGCAGAAACTTGCATAAAATTAGCCCTGTTAGTAACAGCCTGTGTTTCATTGCTGGAACCTATGTTCTGAGAGACTACTTTTCAATCTATTTGGAAATATATAGAGCTAAGTATATTTTTTTGGTTTTAAAGTTTGTACTGTTAATTGTTGCTTATAGTTTTTCAGATCTCTGATGAAAGTGTTTCCCCACCTCCCCCTATTTTCTGCTGTGTCTTCAGTTGGTATAAATGTTTTTTACAGCTTGTGTGTTATCTAACTTAAGGATCACTTGCATAAAATTAGACCTGTTAGTAACAGCCTGCATTTCCTTGCTGGAACCTGTGTTCTGAGAGATTGCTTTTCAATCTATCTGGAAATATATAGAGATAAGTATATATTTTTTGGTTTAGAGTTTGTACTGTTACTTGTTGCTTATAGTATTTCAGATCTCTGCTGAAAGTGTTTGCCCCACCCACCCTCCCTATTTCTGGCTTGTAGCTTAAATTTGGTGGCTTTTGCAGTTGCCCACCCCACTGTAGATTTGATCTGGGACACTCCCCCAGTCCCATCTCTTTACCACATTCTACCTAATAAACTCCTTCTGCACTTGATTTTAGTCCTTTTTAATTTAATTGCATTTTTTTAAACTGTGTTTGGTCTAATATTGCTACATGACCAAGTGTGCTAGCTTGCACTGCATGTGAATTGTTTTTACTGCTGTTTTAGCTACTTTTCTGTAAAAAAAAAACTGTAAGCCTGTTTCCTACCTTTCCTGCAACTAGTGTAGTCCAGATACAGATTTGCTGTATCCAGAACTTTATGTAAGCTTCTTAGCCCCCCCAAGCCTTTCTGTGTTGGAGGGAAGCCTTCTAGCTTATCAGTGGGAGTGGTAAGCACTAGGTAACCTGTCTACCACATAAGGAGTGGTTCTGGCCCAGAAATTGTAGTTATTGGTCATTTGGGCAATCTTTTCCATCTCTCTCAACTTTCTGATTTGAAAGCCTGCATTTGCACTTGTTTCTGTCCTGTAACTCGTCGAGTGCAGATACAGATTCTTAGTTCTAGCACTTAAATTTGCTTATTCGTGCTCAGCACTTGTTCAGAACTTGTAAGCACTAAATAAGCTACTAATTACTATAACACTCAACCTTCCTCATTACCTAGAGCAAAACAGTTTTTGTACTTACTTTTCTCACTTGCTTAGAGGAAAAAAAACTTTGTACTCTCTTTCCTCGCGTATCTAGAGGAAAATAGTTTCTTATTCAGGCATGTCCAAGGGTCAGCTCCCAGTGTTCTCTCCTGTCTATCTGATGAATCTGGGCATATTGAGGCAATGTAGAAATTGCCTCATGTACACAGACTACCCTCTCCTCCTACCACCCAACACTACAACCTGTGAGAGATGTACTTATCTAGCCAAACTGGAGGTAAAGCTCTTTCCAACCAAGACTGAACTTGACAGTCAAGAGGAAAAGGTAAACATTTGCATCCCACCATATACATCACATAGTCTCACTAAATCAACACCACCAAAATCCACACATAGTAACACAAAAACATTTGCGGAGGCTCTCAATAATAATCTGTCTAAGCAACCGAGACCTCCAAAGCAGAAATGCAAGCAACCTCCATCCTCCAACACAACCCAAATGACACATAGTCCACAGACTCAGTGTGCCACTCAACCAAAGCCAAAAAGGCAAAACAACATACCCAACTCACTAGTCATAAGTGACTCTATAGTCAGGCACACTGATGTCCCACTCACCGGGCTAAACAAGGAGAAGGTTACTGTCAGTTGCCGGTCAGGTTCCAGGATCCACCACATAATCCATGTCACTCCAAAACAAGTACAAATATGACTCTGTCATTGTTCATGTTGGTGTGAATGACCTGAGTGATACTGCAGTACAAGGACAAAATGATTGACTTCAACAATTGGCTAAGCTTCTGGTGTCATTCTAAGGGGAACAAGTATCTGTCTGCTTGGGATGACGTGGTCGACAGACCACGATGCTTTGCCAGAGATGGCCTGCACCTGTCGCCCCTGGAATTCTGGATACTGGCTAAGGCTCTTGCCACCCCTATAGTGCCTTTTTTAGGCAAGGTTCAAAAGACAAATTCACCACTGTAACAGGAACAGGCAAGCAGAAAATGAGGGTTGTTGTTGTTGTTTGTCTTTTGGCATTTCTCGGTTAGGGGTCACCACAGTAGAACTCGGGTCCGCTAATGATTGGCAGTTGTTTTTTTATGGTGTCGAGTTACCAGCCCGACACCCAACCTTCAACGAAGGCACGCCCATTCAACGCATGTCTTTCGAATGCCCACCTAACCACAGGGTGGACATGCAGACTCCACACAGAAGGCACTCCCAACCCAAGCCGAGAATCAAATGGGAGAACCTCCTGCTGTGAGGCTGCAATGCTACCGCTGCACCATCGTGGAAGTCAAGCACAAACTGAGGGCAATGCTACTCAATGCTAGAAGTGTAAATCTCAAAATGCACTCACTCGAGGCACTCCTTAAAATGGAGAACATCGATATCTATGCAGTGACAGAGACCTGGTTCAAGACTCCAGAGAGCACCCCTGCACTACCAGGCTATAACGCATACCACACTTTTCAGCCATGTAACCCAGACCGAAACACCAAAGGCGGAGGTGTGTCCACATTCATTAAAGATATCCACACCTCCAGGCTAGTTGCTCAGCATAATGCATCCAAGGTTATCCAAGTGCAACTAACTCTGGGCAAAACTGCAATCCAAATTAAAGCTTGCTACAGATCCCCCACCATGCCCCAGGATTCCCACTCCTTTTTTCTTGATGTACTGGAAAATATTAGGGTTCAACCAAACACTCTAATAATGGGCAACTTCAACTACCCCACCATTAACTGTGAAATCTACTCATGTACCAACTCCTTAGCTCAACACTTTCTGGAATTCATAAAGTCCAGTGTCCTGGATCAAATTATCCACACCCCCACCAGGGGCAACAATATCCTAGACCTAGTAATTACCAACATGAGTGACTGGTGTTCCACACCTGAAGTCAACTCCTTGTTTGTCCGATCCGACCATAAGCTAATCACCCTTGATATCCACATCCCACCCCATCCCCTATTAAGGAAACCACAGTAAAAAATTTCTCCAAAGCCAACTTCATGGTTCTTAAGACAGAAGTGTTGAACTTCATGAACCCATGCAGATGGACAATACAGTTACAACTGCTGAATCCTACACAAATGCACTCTATAAGCACTTACATGAGTGCATGGATAGTGCTATCTCAAAGAGAACCAAGACGCTAATCTCCAAAAAAATGAAGCCAAGCTGGTTGTCCCCTGCCATAAACAAACTGTACAACAGAAGAAAGAAACTGTTGCAAAAGAGAGTGAAATCCCATGAGTGGAGGAGCTCCCTGGTCAGCCTCAGTAAGAAGCTGAGATCCCTTATAAGATCCTCTAAAGCTAGCTATGAAAACAAAATTGCCACTAATTCTAAGGACAACCACAAAGCATTCTATCACTATGTCAAGACTCTCGATGGCAACACCCAGATCTGCTCTGAGTTACAGCACAACGGCACAAAAATTGCAAAACCAACTGATATTGCCAACATCCTGGCAGATAGGTTCAGTGCTAACTTTACCACCCCTCACGCCCTAAAGGACCCATATCTATACAGGAAAAATGCAGAGTCCCTGTAATCACAACTATGCAGGTAAAAGCTGCACTCTCTAAAGCCAAAAACACAGCATCTGTGGGACCAGACAACATCCCAGGCTGCGTTTTACACGAACTTCAGAACAAACTTGCTCCCCACCTAAGCGCCATGTTCAGTAATAGCCTTGCATCAGGCTTTGTTCCCACTGAATGGTGCACAGCAACACTTATCCCACTCCACAAAGGGGGAGCCACCACTGATCCTGGGAACTATCGACCTATTCGCCTGACGAGCCTGGTCTGCAAGGCCATGGAATGTATCATCATGAAACTCATAAACAAAGACATTGGTAACCTCCAAACTCTGGATCCCACCCAGTCTGGGTTTGTGAAAAGCAGATCATGCCTCCTGAACCTGATCGACTTTTTTGAGGCAGTCACCAAAGCCGTTGATGATGGTAAGGTGGTTCACACAGCCTATCTTGACCTCGCCAAGGATTTTGACACCATCCTCCATTCTGGAAATATAGCTAAACTCACTAAACTAGGTATAAATCCCTACATCACAAGATGGGTTGCCAACTGGCTCACTGACAGAGCCCACACTGTAAAAGTTGCAGACTCCAAGTCTGACCTCAAACCAGTGACAAGTGGATTACCACATGGTTCAGTCCTGGGACAGCTCTTGTTTGGTATCTAATTCTCTGAAGTACAGGCTAACACAGAAGGCCTCGGCTAATGAAGTTTGCAGATGACTGCAAACTAGGAGCTACAGTCAAGTCCCCAAATGATGTGGACATCCTAAAGAAGGGCCTCGCTGAGACGATGCCTGGTGTCAGAGCCATGGCCTCAAGCTCAATGCCAAAAAGTGCAGTGTCATCCCCTTTGGTAAAAACTCTGTACCCATGAACTACCACATAGGCAGCAATCTAATTAACACTGAATGTGTGATAAGAGACCTTGGGACCCAGGTGGACAGTAGTCTCTCCTTTGATAGTCACATTGCCACAGTAGTCAAGGAGTCCTTCTATGTGGAATACCTCATCATAAAAGGGTTCTCATCCAGGAAAGAAAGAGGTCATTGTTCCCCTCTACTCGACACTCATTAGACCTATTATAGAGTACAACACCCCTTTTGAAATGTACCTCACAAGACAACTGCAGCAGCTGGAAAGGACACAGAAGTACCTCACAAAGATGATTACTGGCCTCAAACAAATACCTTACACTGACTGTCTCAAAAAAACTCCAGCTTTACTCCGAGGCATAACGCCTACTCCGAGGTGATCTCTTCCTAACATATAAAGCTATGTCAAACCCAGAGCTATTGGACATGCTACACCTAAAGAAATCCCAATCCCTCCGAGCTACACATTCTAGGGACCTAAACCTTGTCACCACAATAAACAAGACATGCTGGATGGATAGATTCCTGTCTCAGACACTTGCCATACTCTGGAACAGGCTACCCATCTATGTCAAGCAAAGGTCTTCATTAGCACTCAAGAAAAATCTTGATGAGTGGATAGGAAAAAGGAAATACACCCCAGGGATCACTTCTGTGTCTCTGCTTGACAGAGGCACAGGAAAATAACTTTCTTGGGTGGCGTAAGCCAGGGAACCTTGTTGGCTAGGCTTAAGTATGCCCTCAGACCGATAGCCTAGTACCTACCTATGAACATGTGAACCTCTAACATATGCAGTCACAGGTACGGCCACCAACTGTACCACCATGCAGGTTGCAGTCCATGTTTGGCAAGGTGTGACCTGTGGCAACAACTAAAACAGTAAAGAGGTCCCAAGAGTGTGTAGGACAACAAAAATGTCATACAGTTCTATACTGATTGCATAGAGCAGTTACTGCACGTCAGAAGCACCTTAATGTTATGACAAATAGTGCAAGCTAAGGTAATGTCACACAAGGAAGGTGTTATAGTAACAAACCAGAGGAAGTCCTTTGTGTTGCACTTGCCATGGATATGGTATGTCCTGCCAACTGTCACGTTACTACAAGTTGTGTCCCACACTCCACATTTGATAATGTTGCAAACACGTTCTGGTGCCACCTATGTGTGTGCAATATGTAGAAATGTGAAGGCCCTGTGGCTACCTGGTGCCCCACATGTATATAGGCATGAATGCTAACTGGCACCACCCACATATGTAGGTACAGCCAAAGGCTGTGTGAACTGTAAGTATTTTGCAGTCTGTTAATGAGCCACAAACTGCTGTTAACATACTGCAATGGGCCATACAGTGGGTATGGAATGCTGTCAAGGTCCTCAAGCTGAATGCAAACAACAGTGTCAGCATGCCATATGGCAAGGATATGTCCGCAGTATTTCCCACATCAGCACCAACCCCATAAACACACAGACTGTGATGACAGGCCTGGGTACCCAAGATGGCAACATAGTTGCATTCAGGCAACAAGTATTGGCAGTCATCAGGAATTTCTTGTATACGGTTCACCACATAGGTAAAGGGCTGCATCCAGCCAAAAGATGGACATTACCTTTGAATAGTCCTCAGTCAGTATAACAATACATTAGCAGCATGGCCATTCTGCTATGCACCTATGCAGACATCTGCAGAATCTGTAAAGGTTATGTTAACACACACAAAGGTCAGCCATGTCCCTCAACACCTGTTCCATGCAGACAGTCTGTAATCAGTTCTGGCCCACTGATTATCAGTCAGGTTGTCCACAGGTGTATGTGGCATGCCAAGATGACAATGTTGTGCTCAGCCCTTCAACAACTGCCCCATGTACAAGTGTATGACTCCATGTGAATTAACAGCATGAGAGGCCTGACTCGCATATGAGATACAGACACACATGCTGAGGAGTCAGGTTTGGCTACCATTGGCTGCCCTGTGTCAGGAATACACTCCCCAAACATGTCAAACACAGTATCATGCATACCCTCATCAACTGCATCAAGGTTGAGTGGATGTGAAAGAAAAACATCTGTCCCTGGGGTTCAACCGGTGTCCAGCAATGGAAGGGGCAACAGGTGCTGATGAGTAATTCTTTTGAGGATAAAGTAATGGCTAGGCTTGTGAGGGAACCAGGGCCAGTATTCTTGTAACCTCCTCTGTATCTATGAACCTGTGGTCCTACAGAACACCCAGGTGACATGTATGAAGGCTTGCTGGCTGTGTTAAGGGGTATGTATAGTAGGTCACACTGTCAGTCCCCATTGCCCCTCACACACTATTGTATGCATACACACCCAGTAAACATGTACATATACAACCGTACCTTGACTATGAAAAGGTCACTGTGTTTCCACTCCACTATACACAGCTTCGGTAATTTCAGCAGCCCCACAGGCTGTAAAAATGGGTCTATATCAGAACACCGAAGTTTTAAAACTTCGAATGTTCTAATATCGACCTGTTTTAATCAAACGCTAAAAATAGCAAAGCTGCAGAACACTGAATTATTTCCTAGGGAAAGAAGTCGGTTGGCCCGTTCTGTGGCTTCAGTATTTTCAATGCTGTGGTGGAGATTTATGGGTCTGGTTCAGGTAAGTGTGCGATTGTGTGGTTGTTAGGAGTAGGGTGTGGGTTAGGTGAGTTATGGTTAGGGTGCGGGTTAGGTGAATTAGGTTTAGGGGCAGGTTAAGTGAGTTAGGGTTAGGGTGCAGGTTATGTGAGTGTGCAATAGTGACGGACCTTAGGGTTAGGGTTTGGGTTTGGGTTAAGGTAAGTGGATAGATAGTAGTGTATGTATAGTTTAGTGTAGGGTTAGTTGTAGGATTATAAGTGTATGTGTGTGTATTGATGTTTTTTAGGTGTGCTTGTGTTGTGTATGTGTTTCGGAATAGTGCATTTTTTCCCAAGGAAAAATTTACTGTTCTGAATGTTTGATATTATGTGGTTTAGATGTTTTAGGTTCGATGAAATAGCGTTCGCTATTTTCATCTTTCGATAACGTGATATAAACGCGTAAAAATACAGACACCTGAAACAGAAACAGAATACGGTATGTGAGATAAAAGTCACTCAGCAGTACTAACAGCAATAATGCATCATGGAAGAAAGGTGCATACACTTTGATGTGTACCCATGACAATTGCCAGCATACTGGACCTTACACAGCCTAACATTATTACATTGTACTATATTCACCCTGTGCATCAGACCCATATTAGCATGTCCCTGCATCGATGGTATGGATAACAGGGATGTGGCACAGGTATCATCACATGCACAGGGTGTGGTGTGTGGTTGCCAGAGGCCTAGGCTGTGCCATACAGTTGACATCATGGATGTGTGTGTTTGGAGGAGCGGTGTTCAACTTGGCCATGAAGAGTAGCAGTGTGTGTCTGGTGGTGACCTGCCTGTGATAGTGATGTGTGAGTGTGTGTATGCACACAGTCAAGCCATGCAGTTGCCCTACACAGAAGTATGTTGGACAGCCATGGACCGTACATGGCAGGATGTACAGTTCACTGTCTCTGGCCATGGACACGGGAACTGGTTCTGCCAGGATTGTCACTGGCATCACCAGGCACAAGGCCAGATGCAGTACTACTCCCTGATGGTGACTGCTGTCTTCTGGATCTGTGTCCCTGATGGGATTGGTCAGGATCACATGCCCATGGCCTGCTGTGTTGTGGTGTGGACAGCACCCTCCCTTTGGTTGAGCTGATGGTACTGCCATTACGGGAGTGTGAATGTGCATGGCCACATGGGCTCTCAACTGATCTTGTTGCTGACCTACGTCCATGTGTCTGATGCCATACTCCCACCACATGCTCAAGCACAGACATTGCCTGGTTGAGCACTGACAATGTCTCACCCCACCGTCTATCCACTACAATAGTAAAATGATGTACAGCATCACCAATGCTGTGTAGGTCATCACGCATGGCAGGAAGTGTTGCATTCTTCACCTTGAGCATCTGTCTTGTGCAGCATTCAGAAAATGCCTGTGCCTCTATGATGGACCGGAAAATGCACTGGGTGACATCTGCTGTAACACCTCTGACAGGGGCTAGATGGGAAGCAGCATTCCTTCAAGCACCCCTGTCAATCTGCCTGTGTGGGACCTCACCATCTGTATAGCTATGGCTAGTGTCTATACTCACAGTTGCCATAGTCACCACACTAGCCTGTCTGATGCCACCTCCCTCTGACTGTCCATTATCTGTGGCTGCAGGGGACTGGGTATGTGTGGGCATACTGACCGTGTGTGGGGACATTGTGGGTGAAAGTGGGATATCAACCAATGGCACAGATTCAGCCCCCAACAACCCCATTTGTACCTCACTATGACCACCATCATCATCAGATTCTGATAAGACACTGACATCAGGTTGTGAGGGTGAGACCCCAACCCCCATGTTCACCTATGAGGGGAAGACAACATATGTAAATTACTACCTGCACTATAATGTTTGCTGATACACAAACACACACACACACACACACACACACACACACACACACACACACACACAGGTGATATGGCACAAAGCCATTATACAGCCCACACTTTCTGAATGATGACATGCATGACACACAATCAGACCACAACAGACACACTCTGGACAGGCCCTCAACAACATGCAGTGCAGCTACATCCAGTTAATGTTGCTTTTACTATACACCTCTGAGATATGTGAGGAGTGGCCGTATGTGATGGACTTTCACCTACCACACAGTGAACCCATTTACACAATACTAATGTACAGCTGTATAGCGCAGTGGCAACAGCTATACAAACATGGGTGCCAATATGTTACAGCTCCTGCAAATAAACTCCTGTGATGACCAATGTGATGCACTGCAGTTAACCCCACTACAAGTGAACATGCATATATTGCAATATGGCTGAGTGTAACAATTGTGTGCATGGAAAACTGACTGCTCTTAACATGCCTAGCATATTGGTGAGCCACAACAAGACAGTTCCATACTGACCGGCTTCAGGCAGCTGCTCCCCAGCCACAGCAGTGGCACCTATGTAGTTGTGGGGAAGAGGTATTGTCAGCACACACGTGGCATTGGAACAGGATAATATGTGCATTTCTGATCATGTACTCTACAAGCTGTGATACTAACCAATTTGCTGACATTCACAATAGCTGTGCATTTGAGTGCATTACAAAACCCCACCCACAAATGCAGTTTGACCTGACATATTCATCCAGATATGCACAGGCTGCAACTATGAATGTTATAGTACTGAAGTGATGTCCACTGGGGCCTTACCTGGACGCTCCTCGCCTGTTGACTCTGTGCAACCCACCTCTATGATATATGTGCTGATTGTTTCCTGGGATGTGGTGGCTGCAACAAGGTTGGGGAGGAACTCCCTCTGTGGGTGTCAGTGGTGCTTACATAGCAGGCCCTTGACCCATGCCAACAAGGTCTCTGGCCACAGCTGCAGCCCTATGCCATACATTGTGGATGAGGTTGATGGCACAGTGTTGGACCTGTTCGTAGGTACTTTTGCATTGTCCTAGATTGCTGACAGTTGCTACCACTTCCACCCACAGGGCAGTGTGTTCCTGCAGGTTTTGTCAGCTCTTCCACAACAGTACCCTGTGATGGAATCAGAGTGCGTCAATGATAGCTGCAGTCTCGGCTTCTGAGAATGATGGTTGCCTTCTGCAGTACATCCCACCTGAAAGACAAGAACAGGGAAACCCATCACAGGATCATGTACATTGGCCACCATTAGGTACAGATACTGCATATCCACTTTTCTAGCACTATCCACCACTAACACCCACATCATACTCCTGTCATCTATCAGCACAGTATGTATGTATATATTGTCAGCACACTGGCATTACAGCATGCATTGCCTTCCTGATCCTGATGTTTCATGCCCCCCCATTGAAGACCATTAATGTGCATAATCATCCATTCATCATTCATACTGGGACTGCTGCATGAGTGCAAGTCATGCTCCACTCTGTTAACTAACACACACACACACACACACACACACACACACACACACACACCCACACACACCTCCACCTGGTGAGTAACCTGGACTGGCCTTGTTGGCGGGCTTGGATGCATGTCCCACACAATCATCCTGCAATAGAATGGGCACTCTGTCCACATTAAGCACCTTTGCAGGCATAACCTGGTCAACTGGATGGTTAGTAGCACATATACCCTTAGGATACCACCTGGTTCCCTGTTGGACATGGACATCAGCTGCTACGTTACATACACATAGGCTAACATGTGGCCTAGGGATATGGCTGCTCAGACTCCATAGCCTTGTAACCTCATATGGTACCAGGAATATCATAAATGGCCCGATTGCTGTGACAGACTGTGTTGTTATGTGTCCACACACATCACTGCCATCGACTACTGGATGTCGTCTATGGGCAGCATTACAGTACCATGTCATTCAGCCTACATCCCACAATTAGGTGAGTTCTCTACAGGTGCATGTGGACATTCCTGGAACATCTGAGCTACACAATAACTGAAAGCAGTGCATATATGTTGTAGGGTGACCTCGTTATAGGGGTCTGACATCTGCAGTACCCAGATGATTCTGGAATGTGTACACGTGCCTGATAGATGTAGACCCCCCCTCCTAGACAAACATGTATTTCTGGACACCAGCTGGATGATACTTGATGGTTGTCCATATACTTTAGGGAATGTGCCTGTGACATGTCTGACCGCTGGGGACACAGTCATTGTACCTGAATATCTGGTACTGTATCCATTCCCTTATATTGTATGCTCAGTATGTATGCAGTGCTGCTGAGCCAGTGCCAGCATCCACCCACTACTAGTACTATAACCTGCTGTCCTGCCACAGGGGCTCACCAGGTATGCTAGCTATAGGTATCAGGCAATCAGATACAGGTGTAGAGTACATACTCACCTAGTCAGAGTATGTCAGGGAGACCTAGATAATCTGAAATAATCATGTATGACATTGGCAGACTGAGAGGGGCTCAAGGATGGTACATGATGTGATATGCCAGCTGTATCCACCAGTATGTATTGTCAGTGTGACACCCCTGCACTGGCCCAGTCATCAGGGAGCCTCAATCCTCACCACTATCACCAGTGAGGGACGTACACAATTGGAGGATGACAAGTACATGCACAGTATAGCATAATTACCCTTCAGAGCACACAGAGATCATAGTCATTCTGGGGCTGGTTTCTCACTCTATCTCCAGATCCCCAACAACACTCCTCACTGACACAGCTATATGGTTAACATCTCAGCAGAGTGGTCAAGCCAAAACACCTGTAACCCTCTCTGTCCAACCAGTGCTTCAGGTCCCTGACCAAGTAGCTGACATACACATTTTGAGATTTGATTTACGAATCGCACACACACACACACACACACACACACACACACACACACACACACACACACACACACACACACACACACACACACACACACTCCTGGGAAAGGCTAGCACATGTTTACTAGCTATGGCCACTTCTGCCCAGACTTTTAGGTAGTTCTGACTGCCACAATCCAGCTCTTTACCAGCTACTGTAAGGCCTTTACCAAAGGGTGATGAATCCTCTCGTATGATGTGCCTATTAATAAAATGGTAAGTGTGACCAAGACCAAGGCTATTGTAGTGGGCAATACAGTGTCACCAAATACATATGCAGGTACTGTAAGAGCTTACTTAGTTCTATACAGACCAGACACAATGACAAGGTTTAACTATATTTAACAATGATTAATAAAGGAACAAGACAATACTCAATCAATACAGTAACTACGCACTTCAGACTCACACGGAATAATTTAAGACAACATTGCAGAACAAACTGAAATAAATACAGCAATTATCTAAAGTAATAGGTTTATAGGTTCACGAGATGATACTAGGCTATTGGCCTGGAGGCTCTTATAAGCCTAGCCAAGATTTCCGTCCATGTTCCTTCAAAGTCAGCACCTATGTCCCCTGTCCAGTAGGGACACAGGTGGGATCCCAGGGGTGTATTTTCTGTTTCGCATGCAGTTATCCAGGTTACTCTTAAAGAGGGCTATCTAGGTTACTCTTAAAGAGGGCTAGAGAGGTACTTTGCTTGACATAGAGAGGGAGTCTATTCCACAGACGGTGGAGTCTTTGGAACACAAATCTATCCTAAATGCAAAACACAAACCAGGAACCAAGAACAACAAATACAAACAATCCAAAACTGAAGGTGCTGAAGATACCAGCGAGCCAGCAAAAGTTTAAAAATGTATTAGTAATGAGCCAACAAGATTAAGTGCTTTCATCAGTCTATAACCAAGACTTCATCAGAATCTAAAAATTCCACAAACTCTACAGTATTTAAATAGTTAAAAATCACATGACTATCACATCAGTTAACAACAGAAGCAAATTTGTTAACCCTATATTATCAAGTACAAAAGAAGCTAATTGTTAGAATATAAGGTGCAGGGTTTACACTTTGTATGATTTTAAATGCAGTATATTGCTCACTGAAATACATTCATTAAGTCCAGGGGGCACACAAGCATTCAACTTTAGTTGACACATCATTTCTCCATATTCAATAAGATCTTCCCATGGCCCTCCCCCTCATATTCTGGAATACTAAATCCAATCAAAAAAATAAAAAAAGAATGATCAGGGTGTGTTTCCTGCCAACAAGTACTATTGATTTCACAGACCAGACTAAGGCCTTCCATGCAGGTTGTGTGAGTGAGGTTTGTCATATGGATATGCAGCAACTCCATCAAGCCTGGGTTGGAAATGGCCTTGTATGCTGGACACAGGTCAACTATGATCAGTCTGTATGAGGCTGAGTGGAGGGACAGGGTTTTTAGCCTATCTGTATAGGATAGGTCTTTGAGAGCCTAGATTTTCCTGGTCGGGGACCTCTGTGGTCCGTGCAACTGCTGCATGTGCTTGGCAAGGTACATGAGAAAGGAGGTATTGTACTCGATAATGGGTCTGATAAGGGAGGAGTACAGGGATGTTATGACCTCCTTATTCCTGGACGATATACCCTTATTTATGAGGTGGGCCATGTAGACAGCCTTCCGTACAATGGAGGCAAAAGCTGTGGTCAACTGTCAGGTTGCCATCATCCTGGATGTCCATGTCCCTCACAACTGATTGCATGCTTAGTACATTGTTATTACTGTCATAATTAGTGTGGATGACATTTAACCCAAAGAGGATAATGATGCATTTCTAGGCATTCAGTTTGAAGCAATGCTTCTGGCACCAGTCATTTGTTTAGGTAACGGCCTCTTGGAGGATGTTCCCATCACAGGGGAATTTAAGACAGCAGCCAGCTTGCAGCTATCTACAAAGCTGGTCAGCCATAGACCACTGGTTTTGGCTTGCACCTCAGAAAAGCATATCCCAAACAGTAGAGACCCCAAGACCGATCCTTGGGTTACACTGCTCATTACGGGTCTACTACTAGAGGTGGCTTCCCCTACTATGACTGAGTAGTTTCTATCAGAGAGTCAGTTAGCTACCCATCTGGTAACATATGGGTTGATACCTAGCAGGTAAGGTTTATGTATTATGGCCGAGTGAGGAATAGTGTCAAAGAGTTTGACTAGGTCAGGGTAGGCAATGTGCACCATCTTCCCCTCGTCCATGGCTTTGGTGACTACTTCAAAGAAGTCAGCCACATTTAACAGGCCTGATCTTCCTTTGACAATACCAAACTGTGTGGGGCAAGCGTTTGGAGGTTTACGATGTCCCTGTTTATAAGGCCGATGATAATGCATTCCATGGCCTTGCAGAGGAGGCTAGTTAGGTTGATGGGCCTATAATTGCCTGGGTCAGTGGACACTCCACCTTTGTGTAGAGGGATGACAGTGGTTGTCCTACATTCAGCTGGAATGAAGCGGAGGTTTTAGTTGAAAAGGGCGTCTAATAGAGCTGAGAGCTCATGCCTGAGTTCATAGAGGATACAGCCAGGGATGTTATCAGGTCCCATGGAGACTGTAATTTATTTGCCTTTGAGAGACCATTAAGGACCTGCTCTATGATGATGAGGGGAGGGGGCAGGTGATCAGGATGCCCTGGTTTACTGATGGGATGGACAGGGGCGTGAGGTTTTCCCTGCACCTGTCTGCCAGCATGTTGGCTACATCTATGGCATATGTGTATGTGGTGTTATTGACCACCAGTTCAGAGGAGATTTGGTTGTTGCCTCTGAGATTGCGAACAAAAGTGAAGAAGGCCTTGTGATTGTGCTTGGTGGATGTGGCTCATTTGGACTCAAAGTTAGCCTTAAAGTAATTCACGAGTGACCTTATTTATTTATTCAGACAAAGGAGAAATTGCTTCCAGTGTGGCACCTGCTCCTTCTTGGCCCTGAACAGCAAATATTTCCTTCTATTATAGAGTTTGTTTATTGCTGCTCTCCACCAGACAGGTTTACTTTCCTTGAGGAAGATGATTTGGTTCTGTCAGGTATTGCTGAGGCCATACAGCTATATATGTGCTGATATAGTTTTTGTAGTGTAGGCTTGGACATTACTGCTAGTTCCAACTGAAGAGATGGTGGCTGTGAAGCTGCTTAAACCTGCTCTTAGGGGACTGTAGTCAGCTTTGGAAAAGTGTTTTTGTTTGTCCCTGAGACAGGGGAGGGGGGCAGGGGAGAAGGTGACTTCAATAGTGATCACTTTATGGTCATATCTTACCAAGGAGGATGCCTCTGTAGGAGTGCTACATTGGCTACTCATGTTGGATAATACCAGATACAGGATATTTCCACCTGCCATAGGGGTGTTGAATAGCTTATCCAATGCACTGGCATTGACAAAGCCAGGGAATCTCTGTGTATTCATGTTTGGATAGAATAGGTCTTGCACTCTATGGCTGGGTAGTTAAAGTCACCCAGGATCAGGGTAGAGAGTTGAATCTTTATGGATTCAGGTAAGTCCAGATAGGTGGAGTGGGTGTCCTAAGTCATGGTTGGAGGTCTGTAGCTAGCTATGATTTGAATAGGTGTTTTGTCAGCAGTTAACTGCACTTGGAGAGTCTCCTGTGGGTCATATCATCTTACCATCCTGGAGCTGTGTATATCTATGATAAATATTGAAATGCCTCCTCCTTTGGCTTTGTAGCCTTCCGTTTGACGTCTGAAAGTATGGTAGGATGAATACCCTGGCTAGGTTATGGTACTCGCCACACCATTGAATCAGGTTTCAGTGACTGCACAAATGTCAGCATCCTACAGGGCAAGGAATGCTTGTAATGACTGCAGTTTTATGCTAAGACTCCAAGCATTTAACAGCATGACCTTTGAATTTTGTTTATAAACAAAATATGATGGTCCCCTGCCATAAACAAGCTTTACAACAGAAGGAAGAAAGTGTTGCAAAAGAGAGTAAAATCCCATGAGTGGAGGAGCTCCCTGGTCAGCAAGAAGCTGCGATCCCTGATAAAATCTTCCAAAGCTAGTTATGAAAACAAAATTGCCACTGATTCTAAAGACAACCACAAAGCATTCTATATCTATGTTAAGAATCTCAATGGCAACACTCAGATCTGCTCTGAGTTACAGCACAATGGCACTAAATATACAGACCCAACTGATATTGCCAACATCCTGGCAGATAGGTTCAGTGCTAACTTTACCCCCTTCTCACCCCCTAAAGAGCCCATCTCTATGCTGGAAGAATGCAAAATTCCTGTAATCATGGCTGCACAGGTAAAAAACACACTCTCCAAAGCCAAGAACACAGCATCCATGGGACCAGACAACATCCCAGGCTGCGTTTTACATGAACTACAGAATGAACTGGCACCCCACCTGAGTACCACGTTCAATCATAGCCTCACCTCAGGCTTTGTGCCTGCTGAATGGTGCACAGCGATGGTTATCCCACTCCACAAGGGGGGAGTCACCACGGACCCTAGGAACTACCGCCCTATAAGCCTGATGAGCCTAGTCTGCAAGGCCATGGAACTTATAAACAAAGACATTGGTAATCTCCAAACTCTGGACCCCACCCAGTTCGGGTTTGTAAATGGCAGATCATGTCTCCTAAACCTGATAGACTTCTTTGAAGCAGTCACCGTAGCCGTAGATGAGGGTAAGGTGGTTCACACAGCCTATCTAGATCTTGCCAAGGCTTTTGACACCATCCCCCACTCTGGAATTGTAGATAAACTCACTAAACTAGGTATAAATCCCTATGTCACAAGATGGGCTGCCAACTGGCTCACTGACAGGACCCATACTGTGAAAGTAGCAGACTCCAAATCCGACTTCAGACAAGTGACAAGTGGAGTACCACAGGGTTCAGTCTTGGGTCCACTCCTGTTTGGTATCTACTTTTCTGAAGTACAGGCTAACACAGAAGGTCTTTGGCTAACGAAGTTTGCAGATGACTGCAAACTAGGAGCCATAATCAAAACTCCTAATGATGTGGAAATCCTACAAAAGGGCCTCACTGAGACAGATGCCTGGTGTCAAAGCCATGGCCTCAAGCTCAATGCCAAAAAGTGCATTGTCATCCCCTTTCGTAAAAACTCTGTACCCATGAACTACAACATAGGTAGTGGTATACTTAACACCGAAAGTGTGATAAGAGACCCTGGGACACAGGTGGACAGTAGTCTCTCCTTTGATAATCACATTGCCACAGTAGTCAGGAAATCCTTCTATATGGCACTCCTCATCACAAAAGGTTTCTCATCCAGAAAAAAAGAGGTAATTGCTCCCCTCTACTCATCACTCATTAGACCCATTATAGAGTACAATGCCCCTTTTGGTATGTACCTCACAAGACTTGTACAACAACTGGTAAGGCCACAGAAATACCTCACAAAGAGATTACCAGCCTCAATCAGATGCCCTAGGCAGACCATCTAAAAAAAACCCAGCTTTACAACGTTGCATATCGCCTACTCAGAGGTGATCTCTGCCTAATATACAAAGTTATGTCAAACCCAGAGCTGTTGGACATGCTCCACTTAAAGAAATCCTAATCCCTCCGAGCTACACACTCTAGGGACCTAAACCTTGTCACCACAATAAACAGAACATGCCGGAGGGCTACAATCCTGTCCCAGAGACTTCCCATGCTCTGGAATAAACTACCTATCTATATCAAACAAAGCTCCTCATTAGCACTCTTCAAGAAACATCTTGATGATTTGATGGGAAATAGTAAATTCACCCTGGGGATCACTTCTGTGGCTCTGCTCAACAGTGGCACAGGAAAATAATTTTCTTGGGTGGCAAAAGCCAGAGTATCTTTTTGGCTGGGCTTCTATAGGCCCCAGGGCTGATAGCCTAGTGCCTACCTATGAACCTATAATAAGCCTTCATGCTGGTAATTTAGTGCTCTTGACTTTTCCTAAAAAACGCACTATGGGGGAGGCAAGTGCCTTTGCCAAAAGCCTAAAGTGCAGGGAAGTCAGATGAAAGCCATCTCTGGCAAAGCATTGTGGTCTGTCAACCATGTACTGTCTTGTGACTCAGAAATCAAGAATTCTAGATTCTTAATGTGATTGCATCTCTCACATATTGTGTTCCTAGGTGGTAGTAGTAGAGGGTTGTTTGTGTACATAAGGCAGCTGCTACACTGTCTCAGGATACACATATCAACCAGACTAGCAGGAGAAAGCACAGGAAATTATCCATCCATGGTTATCAGAATCTGTGGAAAAGATGTCATGGATAGTCGAGTGGGTACTATCTGAGGATAGTACCTATAGATGTAAGTATGGCTGGATAACATCAATACAATAGCTGCAGACAAGGGCCTCACTCACACAGGAGCACTGGTAAGGGATAACTGAGATACCTCACAGAGGGTTAAAACAACACACAATCCCAAACCCAAACCCACACACCTGCTGGGTTTGAATACCACAAGAACAAAGGTAAAATAGGAACAATGGGACTGACCAATCAACCCTTGTCCCTGAGCTCTTAGCTCAACACCCTATGCCAGACCAGTGCCAACCAGTTCACTTACTCCCAGTAAGTTCAGGCAGGCCCTGGCGAACACATGATGGTGTAGCCGGAAACACAGAAATCACACAAACAGATGTGAATGCAGCAAAACCGGTAACCAGACTATGCTAAAGATATTTGAACTCTGTTTAGGTCAATTTAACACATATGTACAGATACACACTTAAATATAATGGTAGCAAACAAAAGCAAATGGATTTAAACAGATTAACCGGTATTAAAGCTCAAAACTGAAGCCTGTTCCAGCAGCCTTTATTCATACAACTTCTAACTGCACACTCCTGCCAATAGGATGCAGGAGAAGCCTCTCCAAAAAGATGTCCTGGATTAGTGCTCAAGTTATAAAAACAAAGCTAGATTCAGCAGCAGGATCTAGTGTATGCTACAGCAAACAAGGCATACCAATTTCAGAAAGAAACAGTTCAAATAAGTAGTCATAATAAGCCTTTCATCAGCAATTTCTAGCTCTGAAGGCCATAATCTACCCTCTCCTCCCACAACAGTGCAGACCAGAAAACTTCTTAATGTAAAATAACTGGCCTGAAGCCCAAGTGCTTAAGCCAGATGTAAGATGATATTAGAATAACAGACACTAAGCCCTCATCCAGCAACTCCCAACTCAGAAGGATGTAAGCTACCTCTCCTGCCACAAGAGTGCAGACCTGAAACCATCTTAATGTAAAACAATTGGCCTGAAGCCCATGCGCTTAAACCAAAAGGCTTAGAATAACAGTTACAATTAAATCAGGCTACTAACAAGCAGTAATAAATGCAGCAGAATACGTGCAATTGAGTCACGTTAAGGAAAGGCAGCAAAAGCAAATTAAAATACTAAAGTAGGAAGAAACAAAAATACAGTAAAATGTTTTTTGTTTTAAGGTTAAGTGGGAAGAGATGACACACGATAAGTTCAGGTTGAGAAACTAAAGGGGTGGGGTGGCCTCCCAACACTCCAAAATGATTCTTGCCTACTCAGTAGGATATGCTGATGAGATGGGACTGGCAGGAGTGTCCAGAATGACATTCATAGTAGGGATGGGCAACTCAAAAGCCAACAAATATAAGAACACAACGAGGGGGAACTCTTAAAACTCCAGAAGAACAGAAAACTGAAAACAAAACAAATGTAATACTGGAATAAGATACAAAATGGGAGTGATCAAATCTTAACTAAAGAGCTTCAAATCAATATTAAATGCAGAGATGACTGATACTCAGAGCAATGCAAACCACACAGACACTTTGGCTAACTACACATATTTTTAAATGAAAGAGCAATGCTGTCTCTCAGCTCCTCACACTAATTAACTAAAGCTATTCACATGTTGCAGGGGAATTCTTAGATAACCATTTTTAACTGACCCTAGCCAAGAACTCTTAAAACTCCAACTGAACATAATACGTAAAACAAAACAAAATGTTTATCTAGAATAAGATACAAAATAGAACTCCATTAAAGCTTAAATAAAGAGCTTCAAATCAAATTTACATGCAGCGATGAGTGATATTAAGAGCAGTGCAGACCTCACAAACATCAGACAGCTATACTATATTCCCATCTATATGTAAATGATTTTACATTTGCCTAGTTCCTTACTATTAGCATGTCAAATGCAGATGAGTGGATGTTGTCAGATACAAAGACACATACAACATAAAAAGGTCCTTCTGAGAGACAATTCTGAATGTAATAGTCCACTTTAATACTAGGTTAGCTCAGATTGCATCAGTGTTTGTCACCTGCCTTCATTTCACAGGCTAACAGCAACGAACATATGCCTCTGCATCAGACGTGCATATCTGTCTGATGTTTGTGCAGACCTGGAAGTCATAACACAGTTAAACAGTTTTACATTTTAAACCTAGTAATTATTTATGTTTCAACACAATACAAAAACCTGTAGCTGTAGACATTTATGTCTGCTTGCTGCACTGAAACTGAGATAGCATATTCATAAAACAAGTTCAGCTTATTTACATGAAGTTTTGCAGCTTATATCTGTCTGCTCGAGGCTTCCAGCTTGTAGTATTAATACATGCATTTGCAGAGGTAATACTTGATATACATTTGTGTTCTTTGCCAGTATGGCACACTGTGTTAACACTCTTGATGTTCAGTCATAACTCTCAATCCCTTAGAGCAAGACATCTGGATAAAGGCACAAATAAGGGGGGCAAAGGCCCAAAATTAGTCACACTTTATAAATATTGCTCTTACACACTTAGTTGATAGAATGCTAGGTTTTGCATTCTCATGAATACTCTGAAGGGCATGACATCTGACATTCAAATGTGTGCAGTTGCAGTCTTTAATGATTTGCCAGTGATTTGCCAGACAAAACACAAATGTATGAGAAAATGACTACAAATATGAGGCAGACGTGGTCAGACTGCAAAACTCTGGACAGTTGAGAGGTATGAGAACAGTACATAACATGCAATTCAGTACACACTTCTAAATAAGTTGTTTAATATCCATATGACATATATAGTTCTCATATATTTGTAAGACAAACATATGTATCATATTAATATTCACAAATGACATATGATTATTTACAACATCCCAGTTAGCTGGGCTGGCAGTGTTACAGTCAGTATTGTACAATAGACAATCCAGTAGTAGTCATATGTGAGCTTAACCCTTCCTGGGGTGACTCAGGGGCCAGAGCTGTGATCTATGTCACTGCAGACAGAGCCATTACGGATGGCCATAGTTGCTGGACAGCAGACTAACATCAACATGCCAGTCCAGGAAGTCTTGTTGAGAGCTACTGTTTAAATTCCTATTTCCCATGACTGCATCCCCTCATCTGCATTCCGTTACATGCTTAATTGTACGACATACCTGTTATAGTGCTGTACTCTTTTCCCAGAAGAAATCCACAAGTATTGTTGTCAAGGTTCACAGTCTTCCTGAAAAAAATGTCAGACCTGTTTAGCATAGGCAACAGCTTGCTTTTTGTAGGTAATGCTTATGAACAGGTGTGGCCTGTGCACCAATCTGTGTCTCCCATTTGCTAACTGCATCCAGAAGAGCTGTGTTGACTTTCCATTAGGCAATGGCATGGCAACACAGTGCTATAATTAAGGAAAAAATGTGGGTGTTGCCCCTTTTCCTGGCCTGTGTGGAGTACATTAGCGAGGTGTGGGAGCTACATCATCACAGAGGGTAGGTAGAAATATTGTCCACTGTTTGGAGTGATGTGGTGTATCCAAAGTTTTGCATGCTGTGTCTGCATACCTATCAACCTCTTAGCACAAAAAATCTGGACAAAGCCCAACAAACTTGAGGGGAAAAAGGGCCAAAATCGGGACAGATTTTAAATATTGGTCTTAACTTAGAAATTTGCTAGAGTAACAGTGTTTATTTTGACATACATTTTCTGAAGGATTTGAAGTCTGACACTGAAATGTAGATAATTATTTAGTGACTTCATTCCTCATATCATCCCAGTGATTTGCCAGAAAACCACACAATTGTATGAGTAACAGGCCAAAATTATGAGGCAAACATCTGGACATTCTGTGGAAATCTGTACAGTTGAGAGATATGTAATGTCTGACCATTGTTAACAGACATTCACATTCTGTAGCAGTGTACTGTGTAATTGTTTATTGAAGTGAGCGAGGAGACAGGCAGATGTAAGTGTGATACATCCTTTTCTATCTGGCTGTGCATGTTGCTACAGTTGATGCTAGTCTATTGGCTGGGTATGTTTGTAGGGGGGAGGAGACTGTGACACATGTCTCTTAAAACCTTAACATTCCCCACCAAACCTTTATGTCTGGCTGCTGTGTGGATGCCCTGCTGTAGGTGTTTGTGAGGAAGGTCAGGTCTGTAGCAGGTAGCTGGACATACTGTTGCATATGTAGCAGGCCACAGCTGCTGCATTCTGGCCAGGAGTTAGACTAGGGATTGTGAAGACATTGGGGGAGAGCAAGCTGTTACTGTCAGTGAGGGTGTGGTGTGAGCTGTTGCGTCCCAGCATGGCCTTGTTTAGGGTACCCACAACAGTCCAGGTGAGGCATGTGGCTGTGGTGCATATGTTACATAATAGTGCCATCCAGAGAGTATAAGTCAGCATTTACTGCACATATTCATAATTGTGAGATGTGCCCCAGCCTGCATGCCTTTAGAGTGCTACTTTGGGTGGCACTGTCTGCGGTAGGAGCAACCAGTTTCACAGGACATTGCAGGGCTCAATTATTCCTATGTAGTATTGACATGCTTGTAGTTATCATGCCACAGACTGGTGTGTGTGCCAGAAGTGTGGGTGTCTAGATGTGACAGATGCTAGAAATGTTACAGATAGAGCTATTGAGCCATTAATCTGGCATGTGTAATTTGTAAGATATATCTGCATGCATACACTGTGTAACACAGGATTTGCATGGACATGTGTGTTCTGATAGGTATGATGACACAAGGCTGTCTGTCATGGTTTTGTAACCCCAATCTGCACTGCATTGCCAGTATATGGGCAGATAGTGTAGATTTTTTGACAACCCTGCCATAAATAGGGGGGACAACTGTGGATATTCAGCAACAGTCTGTCCAGTCGTCAGCTCTACCTGATATTGTAGGCCTCCTGTACATCCAGCAGCATTTATTTGTCTATGTACTGGTTCTGTATCTGTTTGGAGGCCCAAATACAGTCTGATTTGGACCACTATATATATTGGAGTACTGTGTGACTGGCAATTAAGATATGTTTGTAAAAACTGTTGTCATACTGTAGAGGTCAGTTGGTGTACTGGTATGTTCCTCTGACTGTAGTTCATAGTGTTCTGGGTTTAAACATTGGCAGTGATGTCTTTTTTCCCTAAAGTCACATCCCTGTAGTGTCTGATATCTTTACAAAAGCATCAGTAGCTTCCTACAGCTGTTTGGTGTAGTGGTGTGCTGGTGTGACTCTAGTTCAGAAGGTTTTGAGTTCAATCATCTGCATGTTTTTCATTTTCTTCATATTACATGATTGTAATGAATTATATCTTTACAAAAGCATTACTAAGTCTCCAGGGAAGGTTTGGCTTAGTAGTGTGTTGATTTCACCCTAGTATGTAAAGTCATGGGTTGGAGAATTGGCTGTGATTACTTTTTTTTCACGAATGTGAAATGACCATATTGCATGATATATTTACAAAAGCATTAGGAAACCTCACAGCTCATTTGATATAGTGATACAGTGCTCCAAATCTAGTTGGGTCTGAGTCTTGGCAGTGATGACTTTTTTTCCTAATGTTAAATGACTGTATTGAATGATATATTTACAAAAGCATTAGTAAATCTTACAGCTCATATGGTGTAGTGGTACGCTGTTGTGACTGTAGTGCACAGAATCCTGGGTTCAAGACTTGGCAAGGCTGGTAGTTATGGTGCTGAGCAGAACAGTGACTGAATGAGATGCAGTTTTAAGCAGTTTTAAGTGGGTTTGTCCAGTTTTGCATGATGCTAAGTGGTGCCAAGAGATGCTTAGCTTCCCTTAGCTTTGCTTAGCAGCGCTTACTCCCACGTAAACCCATGCTAATTCCAAAGAAAGAAATGAAAAAAGAGGTGATAGGAAAGTGGTGAAATGGGGGTAAGCAGGGAGAAAAACATTATGAAAGGCACCTAGGGATGTGCAGGACAGGTGTAGGAAAGGACCGTAGCTCTCCATTTCTTCTGCAACAACAGCTGAGAATGATGGGGACAATTTGGAATTTAGAGCCTCATACCCCACAGAGAGGGGTGTGGGTAACATACATTTGTTGAGTACTCCATGGGTAAATTTATTGACATCAGTGTATGTGGGGGCAAAATGGAGAGCTATGTATGGGACATGATTTTTGCCCCCCCTTTTTAATGTGAGAGTGGGATGTTGGGGAAAGGTTGTAGGTACATTTGAGGAGGTAAACTGAGTAGGAGAGGTTGCTTTTGCAGACAGACAAGACAGAAAAGACAGCAGATGGGGCAGTGTATGACACATGAGGGAGTGTAACACCTTGGACAGGGAGGGTGGTTGAGAATCAAAGGCCCATGTGCTCCCAGATGTAAACAGTGGGACTGGGATCCCCACCCATGGACAGTCACCACTGCCCTTTCATGGCCTCAAAGGTAGCTGTGCTGGGGGCTGGACAACAGGGTCAGGCTGCACCTCAAGGTGCATCAATCTGCCCTCGATCTGGCTCAGGCATACATCCAAGTCTGTCTTGATGCCCCTGCGCACCATTCCTCACAACTGTTTGCAGGTGACTGGTTCCTCTCTCTGCCCACACCCAGGGGGGGACAGGCCATATCCCCTGAGGTGGTTCCAGCCAAGGGTGGTGCAGTACCAGTGGAGGAGGCAGTTCCAGGTTGGGTCACAGACATGTTGGGGCCCAGTGTCATGGCCAGAAAAGGTTGGACAAGCAGATCTGCTGGGATCTGCCTTCCCAAACACGCTATGGTTTTGAGGTTTTTCAAAATGTATCAGTTAGTCATGAACAACACATTTTAAAATTAGTTATAACAGCATGCATGAGTCTTCCAATTAACCCAGAACAATAGAAGTGAAACAATTGCATAGCAAACAGAACATGCATAAATGGAATAACAGTGTTGTAGCCACATGCCAGTTACATTTCTGGCAACAGGCCACCAACAATGGTATTTGAACAAGGTATGTTAGAATTTAATCAATTAAATGTATGTACAATAATAGAACACATGTCCTACCATTAGGTTTTGAGAAAAACATACCCGTAGTATATGAATAATAATTATCAATGCAGATAAGATGTGGGTGAGAGAAAAAAGTCCATTACCAACTGTTTAGGCTTATATTTTTAACAACAGTACTGCTCCTTACTCTACAGGTCTGCCCTCACTTTACATCTACCTGTAGCCTATAGCTTCTATAGCATGTACATACCTGTTAAATTGTCAACCTGGCATGACATGGGTTAAACTGTGATGACTCTGGGAAATGACTAGAGAGAGCCGTACATGTCAGGGTTACATATATGACTAACAGGGTGTATACTGCACTGATGTTGTGTGAGTGTGCTACTGGCAACTGGATTCACATCTGCGTCCAAGGTTATTGGCAACAGAGGTCATTAGCTGTGACAGTTTGACACTTGAAAGATATGTATCGGGAAGAGTGCATTGTGTATGTACCTATCCTGCTGTTATTTGCAGGCATGGGGTTGAACACTGGAACAGTTCTACACAGTTGATTAGTATACCATTCATACAGCTACTACAAACATTTCTTTACCTGTACACCCTGTGGAGAAAATATCTGTTAATACTACCTGACTGTTTCTACAAATATTCAGGATTACTTGTGTGTAATTATAAACACATCTTAGTACCAGTCCCTGGATTCCAACCGTGGTCTGTGTGTGCAAAAATGAACAGCTGCTTACCCAACCCATATACATTTGGACATCATATATTTGCAGTATTCACGTATGACACTCTCATACTTCCCTGCATAAGCATACCCACATTCAGGACTACATAGATCTGAAATTCAAAGGTTAACACAAGGCAATGCTGCAGGGGACTCACTATAATACAGTACACATTCAGGTTCAAATATTGGGCAGGACATATTTCATATTTCATTATATCTTGTTTTACTGATCCACACTCTACAGTTTTGCATAACAGCTGGTTATCAGACTAGCCTGAGTTAATGCATGCTCTCATAGCCATATTCGCTATGAAGCATCTGTACACATTGTATTTCTTCAACAACATACCAGATTAAACACTACAGTTTGTGGTAATAATCTTTATTTTGGGTAACATGACACAGTGCTTTATTACAGTGGAGATTCTACATTCAGTAATACTTCATATCCTGTAGATGATGAATGATTATTTATTACCTTTACAATAGCCCTCACAGTGCAGTTTGTTAGCAGGTTAATTCCTACACAGTATTAGTTCAGTATTTCCTTCCTTTCATCACTAGTAGCTTGTTTACTGCCTTCATCTGTATTCCTGGCATTAGTCACTTATATCAATATTAGTCTGACAAACTTTATTTATTCAACAAACTCACAACACACTATACCTACTGGCAGTAAGCAATGTACTCTTTCTTATTTATTGCATTATATAATGCAAGATAGAGCTGTACTCACCTGACTCTCAGCACAGCCTCACCAGTCTGTCTGCCTGGGCTTCTACATTTCTAGCTCTCTCTCCTCTGCAGCTGTTGGGGAAAAACAACCATTATGCATACCTGTCTATCACACACTCATACTAAAATTTGGTAAAGTTATGGGTGAAACACTTACAAACTACTGGGGCATTCCCATCCCGAGCATCTTGGATCTATTGGGCCAAGTGTCCCCTCCTTCTCTGCTTTAGGTCATCATAGTGATGATGCAACTGCTCACCAGTTCAGGGGGTTCCAGTGGCACTGATGAGGTCATGTGCCAGATGGTCCCAGGCCTGGGATTTGCATTGTAAGTCCTGGTACTGGCCTTGCAGCAGTCTGTCGTCGTGGTGCTACAAGGAGACTAGCCATGACTCTGGACTCCAAAATGCCCCAGCGCTGTGCCCAAAAGCATGGTCCCTCTCCAACTCCAGACATAGCTCCTGCAATGATAAACTACAACAGCTTCTGGCTGCATTCCCACATGTGTGGTTTAAATAAGCCCATAGTCCTGCCCTTTGCCATCATTGAACCATTTTCAAAAATGCTAAGCACAGCTCAGCAGTGCACAGACCCACTAAGTTGAGTTGAGCAGTGCTTAAAGTGGCAAATGCTGAGCAGTGCTTAGTGATGTGCAAATCCACTTAGCTGGGCTGAATGCTGTTTAGAATGAAACTTCTTAGCAATGCTCAAACCAGCTGAGCAGAGCTAAGCATTGCTAAGCATTGCTCGGTTTTCATTTAAAATAATTTATGAATTGGACAGTAATTACTCATTATTGAAATATTATTAAGTGTATATATTTTACTTTACACAACGTCCCCCTTGTGCTTTGATTACACTACCTTTGGGTGTGACTGTACTGTATGGGACAATTGTATTTACATGGGGGGTTTCACATCATATAGCCACTGATACTGGATTTTTGGACCAGCTACACTATTGTGGTTAACAAATATCAATTACTACATCATTAAAAATAAAACATCATAATTTAACAATGCTTTCACATGTAAAAGCTGAACTTCCTGTCTTGTTATTCAAACTGTGCACTTAGTGGATGCAAAGCCAGAACTCTAACCACTAAGTAAATTCACTAGTGAAGATTTCAGCTATATATTTCTATACAGCTCTTCATGCCATTTTAAGCACTGGTGAGCAAAGTGTCATGGCACGCAAACATGCTCAGCTACGTTTTAACTTCAAATACAGTGGAAAAAACATGCGACCATTTTATATATATATCACTATATCAAATATTAGCATGTCAGCTGCAGGCCACATACTCTTCATGAAAATCCATGGTAATGCAAAGCCTGTCATTCTATCAACTTTCTAAGTTTGTAAGAGGAATAAAAACTGTCCCTATTTCTGGCCTTTTGCCCCACTTTTACGACTGCCTTTATCCAGACTTCTTGCTGTAAGATGTTCACAGGTGTGTGTCCAAGGACACTATTTTATTGTGAAGTGCTGTACAGCACTTTCACAATGCAGGGAGTGTGTGACAGTTCCTGTCATACACCCCCTGCATTCCACTCCATTCACAGATCCTCTTTTCAGTGTCCGCAGACACTGAAGGTATTCTAAAATGCTGTATGGCACTTTGACAGTGCAGGGGTAGTGTTACAGATCTGCGAGCATGCTGCAACACACCCCCTGAACTGATTCAATTTTCATGTACACAGCTCCCTTTTAGTAGTGATCCTTCATTAATATATAAGGTGTGCTGCCGAGATGGGAATGCGGACACGGACACCATTCACTCCATGTAAGAATAATGCTATTCCTACATGGAGTTTATTAAATCCTATCCATAGTCTTTTGCATATACTTAACACTTATCTTCAGGTACTTTGCACTTTTGCTGTAAGTAGGTGTGTTTATTAAAATGCCTTTTAATTTCCTTGGCATGTATAACCTGCACTTTGTTTATTTGTGTATATGTGTAGAGGTGCTCTTCACAGTTATGAAATCACAGACTATGAATACTACCTTACTAGTAATCACTAAGGCAATAGTCAGTAAAGTAAGCACTATGAGTCCAGACATCTGGCCACAAAAGTAAACTAAAGTAATAGAAGTTGCTTTGACTGTAACTAATAAAAATAAGAGTTAAATCAAAATAAATTCAGCTGCTAAGAAAAGTAATGAATTTCAAGCAGCAATAGTATGTTTTAAAAGTAAATCACACTCTTCCTTACATCACAGTTGTGCTAACCAGATCAAAATAATACCTTAAAATTTAAACAAATCTGAAAAAAACAAGTCAAATATCAGGAGTGAGTAAGTGTTCCAACCTAAACAGTTGAATGTGTGCACACTCCTGGTTCCCTTAAAAAGAAGAACAAAACAAGGATGTGGCAGCAAGTGCATCAACTCAATATACTAGGCAAGTATCATCATATACATTACAAATGAGCAAGCTATGCATTATAAAGACAGTCCCTCTGATATGATAAGAGCTAGGACATTAATAAGTTCTCTCATCGATTAATTTAGCTAACATTGTTTTTTTAAATAATGCCATTTTTAACAGTAATAATATATTTTGGTGGGGGTATTGTAGGTTTACTCATAGCTAGTTTTGTTTGAATGGTTGGGTTTTACCATTATGATTAAATCACACCAGCTGTGTGTAATTCCCACATTACAGATAAAGAGGCATGACTTAATGATAAAATATTTTTTCAAAAATATGAGGACTCAAAATCATTGTGTGTGGAGGGAGTGCTGAGGGTCAGTACCAGATGTCATACAACCCTAGTGTGGGTTAAAGTTTCCAATCAGAGTTGTTTCTGGGTTGCACTGTTTTGAGAAATTTTCTTAGAGCATAGTCATTTTATATTGGGCTCAGAGATGCATTATGTTTCATGTGAATTATCTTACATTTTCTTGCTAAGAGATAAAAGCTCCATGTTTCTAACTATGGACATGGAGGACAAAAGAAACGTCATTTATTTTTTGCAGTGCAGCTGTGACAATAATTACATTGCTGATTGGGATTTATAGTTGACTACAGAATGTTACAAAAACTTGTCATGGACAGCTCATAAAATAATGCTTTTTTAAATGCTTTTTATCTAGCCTTTTGTGATGGCTACTGCAAATTTCATCACATCTCTGCTTCTGTTAGACAATATGAATGCAAACCTTGTGGTACTTCTCATCAGGTCCATGAAAGGTGTTCAAGCCAAAGCAAAGAGGAAGTCGAATACTTCATGTATGTAGAAAGAAAAAGTAATGCCATCTTGATTTTGTTGTGTACTCTCAAACTGTAATGTATTAGGTACAATAGATGGATTCAAATATTCTGTTATAAAACATGATATGTATATGCACATACAGACTGTACTTCCGCAGCAGAAAACTCTAAAAAACACCAGCTTTTAAGCAAGCAGAAACAATCTAGTTGATAAAAAAGAGAGCAATATGATATACATTCCCAGTAATATATATCTGTAATATGCACCAGTACATTTCCTTGCTGCATAATCTATTGTGCTACACTTAAAAAGAAAAGTTCTGACATACTGTAAGCATTTTTGGATACGCTTGCACTATTATGTTTAACATGCTAGGGAAATAATAGAAAATGACAGACTATTGAGATTCAGTGGTATAAGAAAGGAAATGAGCATTGCATATCAAGGGCATCCCCATAGTTAATGTAGATAAGGTCATCTGAATACCGACATTGTATGAAGCTGTCAAGTAACTCCTAAATGAACTGCAATTTCAGAATACAGAGAAAGAGTGTGAGACCTTCAGCTGATTGAATGGTATGAAAGAAAGATGCCTCATTACCAAAGAATGAGTGATTACATTTTCTGAAAGCAGCAAAGCAGAAACAGTACACAAGAAAGCACCATTAATATTAGAATGATAAAATCTGCAGGCTTCTGAGCAATGACATAAATTCCATGACACTCCAGAGAAGGAATGTGCACTCTTGCCTTCTAAGCATAATTTCATGACAATTACCGGTGTTATCAAGTCAAGAGAAAAAATAGGCTCCTTGAGTTAACAGCTACATCTGCTCCTAGAGCGGCAGGCTTTGTAGTTAAGTATGCCGCTGTGATGTTCAGCATATCATGGGACACCTAAAACCTTAATAATAAAGCTACAAATGGCTTTCAGTTAATGCTGCAGAAAGAAAGTGCTGCAGTATATAGTTATAAATGATAAAGCTGGGGCCTTGTGTTGCAAATAGTGTCATATATCCACAGTATATCAGGGACTGCTGAAGAGTCTGTTTATGTTTTACGCTCCCATTTTCTCTTGAAGTATCAGAAAGTTTTGTGACAGCATGGGTAACACAACTTTTCTGACATGTGCTGATTGCCTGGTGCCTGCTCTGTCATGCTGCTGCTGTGGGAGATGCACTTCATCTTACCTAGAGTTTCTAACAATGGCACATAACTGCTTCAGATAAGGAGGTCTGTATTCAGTACAAGTGTGATTCACTGGGCTGCACATACCTTTTGGGAACTGTAACTTCAATCTAGTTGTTATCAGTCCTAATGATCTCCATAATATAGTTACAAACATAAAAATGCTGCAGTGTTATTTTGTTGTATAAATTTTGTTGGTTACTTTAAGGAGCATGCACCATACTTCCATAAATCCATGGATGCTTTTTACGGTCTAATTTAGCTGTTTACAAATACTCTATGCACTTATTTTAGCATAGTCTATGTCATCTTTCTCACCGTAAATGCATTATTTGTATGTGTTAACCAGAAGTGCTGAAATAAGTACTTGAGAATCCAATTCAATTAATATGACATATTGCAAGTGCTGGCTTGCCTCAGATGATGCATAAAACCACAACACTAGAGAGAGAGAGAGAGAGAGAGAGAGTGACTCCAGAATCAAAGCTTCTTGTTCTATTAAAATACCATACTAGAGAGCTGATTTGTAACATCTTACATAACCAGACCAATAAAATATAAAATGGGGGCCTAAAAATCTTTTTCTCATGTAGTTATGCTGTAAATTAAATAACTTAACTACTCATCACATACTCTATGCAGTACAAACCTTATCTAATATAAGATAGAAATGCATTAGAAGACCACCTCCCAGCACTTTAAATAACCTCAATGGAACTGCCATCCCTAGCCCTACCAATGTGAAAGGAATAAGATGAAAACCTCTCTGCTGGACAACCCATGCAACAAATAAACCTCCTGATGACGTGCACAAGCCGACCACTTGTCACTCTCCTGCCATCCGACAATTGCAAAACAAAGTCATACGGGCCCCCCACCTGAGTCTGCCTTAATTCCATTGCCCATCTTAGTGGGCAAAGCCTAACATTCCTATGTTTTTTGAGTACTATTGATGCACCTTTCCCCAACTGATCTGTCTTAGTCCTACATAGCCCAATAATCACCATCTCAGGGCCTATCATTACATCCCTCCAAAGTAATGATCCTTACAACTCAGACACATGCAACGCACCAGAATATAACCATACACACAGAGTGATCCACATAATGTAATCCAAGGACTTACCTTCCAGTAAGGATAAACCTCTCACTAAAACTTTCAGCAAAATCATCGTCAATGGCCATTGCATATCCCTGTAATCTCCAGCCACCCATCCCCTCAACATACACCTGACTGTCCAAGACTTTGTAAAGTCATGTAACCCAGATACATGTGCAAATATGCTAATTGCTGCTAAATCCACCCTAATCGTTTGTAACACTTTGCCTAAACCCCAAGCTCAAGGTAAGTAATGAAGCAATAACTCTTCTAACCAAACCCCTTCATCTTCTGGCAATTGTAAAACAAACTGATCAAATTCACAAAGACCTCTATCATAAGCCTTCCTTGTAGACACCACCCAAGATTGATGCACCACCCTACTGGTTACCTTGACACAAGGTGCCACATCTCCTCTTGCAGGAGTACTGCCACTTCCTCCACTTTTGGCACCAGCAGCCAAAACCTGGAAAACTGAAACCAGGACAAGCTGTCAGCAATGGCATTACTCACTCCAGGTACATGCACCCCCTGTAAATGAAAAATTAATTAACAAACTCTGTAAAACCAACTTACATAAGATCAACAATAGCAACTCTGAACTGACTGTCTTTGTCTGCAACACCTGCTCCACTGTCATGTTATCTGAATAATAAATTACTCGCTTCCCCCACAAACGCTCCTTACAAACTACCGAAGCTTCCCAAATTGGCATCAACTCTAAAAATGTGACCTCCCTTTTCCATTCTTCCTTCCAGTGAAGAGGCCATTTAGCTGCAAACCACTGTCCACCAAAATAAGCCCCCATGCCAATGCACCTGCTACGTCTGTGAATAACTGAAGTTCCTCTTGCCCCACCCAGTCTGCCTGATGAAAAGAAATCCCATTGAACTGATCCAAAAAACACAACCAAAGCAACAACTCCTCCTGAACAACTTATTCACCCTAACCCAATAGTGTTTACTCTTACCCACTTTTAACAAAAAGGCCACTGACCTACAGAAATTACACCCTTGATGCACCGCCTGACATGCAGAGTTCAAAAGCCCTAACAGCTCTATAATTATCCATATCCATAACTTATCCTTAGCCACAACTGACCTAATTGTAGCCTTTAATCTGTCTATCTTATCCATAGGCAGGCAAAACAATCCCTGTTCTGCAACCACCAATAAAGCTCTTGCTGGGCCTTCCAACCTATATTGAGCCAATGGAACCCCTAAGTCATCACACATTCCCAAAAATTCTCACAACACTTCCTGTGCATCTTCTCATCCCTCCCTAACTAGCAAGAAATTGTCTAAGATATGTACCTCCTTCTGCATACCAACCCTCTGCTGCCATACCCAATGAAGTACCATACTGAATTTCTGAAATGTTGCACATGGAACTGAACAGCCCATCAACATGGCCTTGTCAAAATAAAATTTGTTACCTACTACCATGCCCAGTAATGGCCAGTCCTCCTACCTGATTGGCAGCAAACAAAAGGCAGACTCAATAGCCACCTTCACTAACCACGGGTCCTTGAAACCTCTAATGACCCTGACAGCATTGTCCAAAGATGCATAACTAACCCTGGCATCCTCACCTGCAATGAAATTTTTAACCAAGCTCCCTTTAGGATATGACAAATGGTGAATCAGCCTGAACTCCCCCCTCCTGTTTCTTTGGTACCAGACCCAATGGAGAAACCTTAAAAGTGTCAAAAGGTGGACTGTCAAATAAGCCCAGTAACTGACCCATGTGAAACTCCTTCTCAACCAAACCCCTCAAGATGTCCTCCTTGCCATGCACTGATTGCAGATTCTTGCAAACCACCTTATCTACAACCACCCTAGATTTAATAGAGACACCCTGATAAAACTCATCTAATATCTCCTCCTTAAGCACAAGATCAGGAAAGCTTTGGAGCATTCATCGTAAAACCTCCACCTTAATGTTGAAATGTGACTCTTCCTTTTTCTCTAACTCTCCTGAAGAGTCCACCACCCCATAATCCATGAAAATTACCTCTGCCCCTAAGGGTCTGAAACTCCTGAGCAGAAGGAAAGCTGCCCTCCCCTGCATGAAGTTCACAGTCATAGAATTAACCTCATGGTACCCGCATTGAATGCTAGATGAGTCCCCCCACACCTTGAACAAACGTGCAAGAGCTAGCACCCTACCCATGAACAACTTCCACCATTAAAGGCCCAAAACGCACACAACCCTTCTCCCCCTTTTCCCCCTCTATTAATCCCAACATAATTGTCAGTCATGGTAGCCAACCAGATGTCAGGATGCCTCACCTTCCAGCGCAGAGAATGATCCACTTCTTTCCACTTCCAGAACCTCTGGTCATACCATAGCCAAGCGTTCTCTGGCCATAAATGCTGCACCTCCCGAATCGTGAGGAAATAACCCAAAAGGGGCAAAGCCAAAGTCCCATCCTTTTCCAGCAGCACAACCATGTAACAAACAAAACCGACTACCCAGTTATCCCATGTCCTAGGGTGAATTCTACCTATCCTCTTCCTCCCCGATGCAGTCAATGTGGCCAGCAAATCCTTACTGTTAGCTGTCTCAGCCTCAACCAACTGCTGTATCCCTTCAATTAACTCAAAGACATCCACATATTCTCCCTTTCAAATCTTCTCCTTAACTGAAGAAGGAATGTGTGGTGTCAAGAAGACTGCTTCCGATCCTTGGCCCAAGGACTGCATAGCTAACCACTCACCTGGGTGAAGGCCGAAATCAGAACCTAGCTCAGAACCCAATCCCATTCTACTCAATGACCCTGCACTGTCCTCCAAAATTGCCCCCCACTTGACACAAAACTTCCTGCAACCTCCACAGTATTCCATTTGCTACCAAACTCCATTCCAATAGACTGTCCTCCCAAACTACCTCAACATTCCCAGCATCTACCCCACCTACCAGAACAGTCGATGTAAGATCATTACCTGATCCTCTGACTTGAGTCCCACCTGGAACTGATGAGCCAGCTGGAACCACCTCCTTCGATACTCGATGCCTCTTGCCACGAGCCATCACCATAGCCCTTGGAGTGGAATGCCACCTCTTTTGGCTGGATTCTCTCACCTGCTCTGTTGCCTCCACATCAGCATTAGACACTCCTTAAAACAGTTATTTTGCCTGTGCCACTATCACCTCCTAATGCTACGGACGTCTCTGCATGTTAGCCATCTGGAGAGAGAGGGGAGGAAAAAAAAAACACATTAGCCAGTGATTATAGCCATGTTCATACCAACTTCAACCCCCTCCCTGTTAAACACAGATCAAGCCCCAATACCCATCTAGCCACCTCTCAGCACAAGTCTGAGAAAAAAAACACACACGCAAACACCAAGATACTATTTAAATACTGTAGCCACAACTTCCAAGCAACTTGCACTAGCATGAATGTACTGAAGGTCACAGAACACAGAACCAAAATGCCAGTAGCCATTTCCCACCTGTCATTTGCCATGATCTGCCTTTAAACCAAAGCATCCTCAATAACAGACCACCACATGAAACAAATGGTATATTCAGCAAAAGATTTACTCTGCCAAGGCTTGAACTCAGGACCCTTTCAACAACAGACTAGTGCATTGGCCCACTAGGCCACTCAGCTCTAGAAAAGCTGAACAGTTGAGCAGGGTGAGTACAATGAGCAAACGCACCGTATCCCTGATATGCACCCCCCCATCCCCAATATTTTCTTTAAAATGAAGGCTGAGAGAATCAAACCCTGTACTCCAGGAAGTAAAGCTCACTGTGTTAACCTCTGCACCAACTCAGGTATTACTGCTGCCCTTGTTTAATGTATTGTACCAACCCGCTGTTTGGGAAGCTTGTGTACTGTGGGGGGTGGGAATGGTATTTGCTCCCTCCAACTCAGCCAATCACTGGTGCAACCTGGTGCTCCTGTCCTTTTTTTTTATGTGTTGTACAATTATAAACTGGTGTTTTGTGGGGCCCTACTGACCACCCACCCCTAACCCATGAATGCGCAGTGAAACTATTTTTTGTTTTTTGTTTGGTTCCTATCTGTATTTATAGCTTTTTCTGAGCTTTTTCCCAATTTGGCAGAGCTCTCAAACTGAAACAATAAACATCTTAGCTCTCCATCCAATGGTTCAACACCTCACAGCACATGCGAGAAACCTCCTGGATCAAGAGCGTTACCTGCCTAGGAAATGAAAAAAAAAATCTTCGAAGGCCTGCAACATGGAAAAGACTACAGCCCACCAATTTTTGAGATGAGTGCCCTAAACCACCCTGCTGAACCCAAGGGACCATACGAAATAGCCCTACTCTCCCCAACAGAAGCTATGAGCACCACAAAGCCACTAGGAGTACAAGAGGAAGGAAGCAGCCTGGGAAGCGAAGAAAACCTCACTCAACTGTCAGGAACAATGCAAGTTAAGACGGGGGACCTAGGGAACAGAAGAACAATAGATATCAGTGAGCCATGATAGCCCTACTCCCCCACCAGCACAAGAGATTAGTGTTGATGCCATCCCTGACTCATCTATCTAGTGACTACCCTCCACACATGGCCCTCACTCACTCACAGCCCCATCTCCCTGCTCCACTCATACAGCCGTCCTACACTTCTCACATAAGTCTCTCCCTGTTCCCCAACTCACCTATCTGCTAAACTATGTACTGGAGGCAGAACAAAAACAGTAAACACACTCACCACTGGCATTTCTAACCCATCTCTGATGCACTCCATCCTACACATACATCATCCAAAGCCTATCTGCCACTGAAATACCTACAGGTTGCATGAATGTGGGTTAGCTTCACCAACTCATGCTTAAATGTGACACCAATTCCCCTGCTACCAAAATATACAAACTACGTCCCTCCCCTACCTACCTCACTTCCCCAAACTCACAAAGCCAATTAACCCCTTAGTGTCCAGAGCCGAGCTACCTGACTTAACCATACACAAAAAACGTCCTCATTTCTCTTCTAAACCATGAAATTAATTAAGGAAGAAATCAGGAAATGAATGCAAAATAAAACATTTGTATTTTTGTTGTGCTCTGTTTCTCCCTATACCTACCAATGTGGAGGATGTACCTTCCAACACAGAGATTTCAGCTATATATACCACCTCGTATGTCTTACTACCATGGAGTAAAGGAAGTAATTACTTTTTTTGAAAACAATGCTTTCTTTATATTTACTTAGAAAGTATCTTTGGGTACAATTAGCTAGGCAGAGAGTCTAGAAGTGCAGCACCCTACAAAAGCAGAGGTAAAGAATTCCTTTAAAGGTCAAAACATTAAGAATTAATATTTTCATATTTCTGTTTTGCTTAGTAGTCTCATGAGTGTATTGACTACATTGTCAACCTAATATTTAACTTTTCAATATAATAACATGATTTTCCTGTGTATGTATTTGCATATATCTCTATTTATCTATATACATATGAATCTATAGATAGATAGAGTGGTATAAATATATGTATATAAAACTATATAGCTAGATAGACACTTGTATAGAGAGAGAGATAGATAAATAGACAGATACAGCTACAGATATAGGTAGAAATGGAAATCCTTAGGGTTGCAATTGCTGTTCTTATAACAATAACAGTAACTGCATGCACACATATTGAGGAAAATATGTCTGAAGATGTGTTAACTTGAAGTCTCTTTATATTTTTTTTCCCTTTTGTTAAGGAGCCATATATGTAAGATAGAAAGAGAGACAGTCACGCAGCCAGCCATCCAGAGAGTGTGATGTTGGCAGGTAGACAGGCAGACAGAGAGACAAATACAGAGACAGAGTAGATAGATAGAAAGACAGAAGGGCAGATCATCAGAAATCACATACAGAGTTTGGGAACAGACTTCACTGTCCCTCCTCCCAGTCAAGTAAGTGTCACATAATCCCAGGAACGGGGTTTGTGTAGAAAAATAGTCACTTAATCAGGAGTCCAACAAGAGCAATTGTGCTGGGTAATAGGCAGCAAAAGAGTGCCATGTTCAGAGGAAGTATAACATGAACTACAACAAAGTCAGGCCTCTTTCACAATGGGCCAAGTACAGGGAATAGCCCCAAATTCAGTTCTAGTTAATTTACTACATTGATATTTTGACTAAAGGCAAAATGGAGTGTATAATTAAAATGGGGGCAGGCATCAACCTGGCAACCAGCAACTGCTAAGAGACAGTTTAAAAAACCAATGTCTGCCAGTGCAATAACCAAAGAGTGCGTGCCTGGAGTAGAGTAGGGGCTCTGGTTAGTTTAAGGCAGATCAAAAGAAATATCTAATAGGGCTGGTTACCTCTTATCCTAAATTTGAAGGCATGATATTGTTGGGAAGGATTCTATTGTCTGCAAAGTAATAGATACCAGCAACAACTGCAATATCTTTATGATGGGGGCAAACAAGTTTCCCTGGGGTGTGCTGCTATGTCCTCCAAGGTAGTTAATAAAGGTGGACTAGGATGGAAGATGGCCCCTAAGAAGACTGATGAAGATCATTCTATGCTTCCGAGGGAGAAAATTATGCTATCCCCATGAACATTTTTGCTAGAAATGTCAAAATGTCGGAAGAAAGGCATATAAAAAATAAGTCTGTTGCACATAGGTAGGTACTAGGCTATTGGCCCTAGCAACTATATAAGACCCAAGAAAATTATTTTCCTATGCCACTGTCGAGCAGAGCCACAGAGATGATCCCCAGGGTGAATTTCCTATTTCCCATCCAATCATCAAGATTTTTCTTGAAGAGTGCTAATGAGGAGCTTTGTTTGATATAGATAGGTAGTTTGTTCCAGAAAATGGGAAGTCTCTGGGATAGGAATCTATCCCGCCAGCATGTTCTGTTTATTGTAGTGACAAGGTTTAAGTCCCTAGAGCATGTAGCTTGGAGGGATTGGGATTTCTTTAAGTGGAGCATGTCCAACAGCTCTGGGTTTGACATAGCTTTGTATGTTAGGCAGAGATCGCCTCTGAGTAGGAGATATGCGATCGAGTAAAGATGAAGTTTTTTGAGGCAGTCTGTCTAGGGCATCTGTTTGAGGCCAGTAATCCTCTTTGTGAGGTATTTCTGCGGCCTTTCCAATTGTTGTAGATGTCTTGTGAGGTACATACCAAAAGGGACATTGTACTCTATAATGGGTCTCATGAGAGATGAGTAGTGGGGAACAATGACCTCTTTTTTCCTGGATGAGAAACCTGTTGTGATGAGGTGTACCACATAGATGGATTTCCTGACTACTGTGGCAATGTGATTATCAAAGGAGAGACTACTGTCCACCTGTGTCCCAAGGTCTCTTATCACACTTTTGGTGTTAAGTAGACTACCACCTATGTGGTAGCTCATGGGTACAGAGTTTTTACCAAAGGGATGACAATGTACTTTTTGGCATTGAGATTGAGGCCATGGCTTTGACACCAAGCATCTGTCTATGTGAGGCCCTTTTGTATGATATCCACTTCATTAGGAGTTTCGATTATGGCTCCTAGTTTGCAGTCAACTGTGAACTTCATTAGCCAAAGACCTTCTGTGTTAGCCTGTACGTCAGAAAAGTAGATACCAAACAGGAGAGGACCCAGGATTGAACCCTGTGGTACTCCACTTGCCACTGGTCTGAAGTCGGATTTGGAGTCTGCTACTTTCACAGTGTGGGTTCTGTCAGTGAGCCATTTGGCAACCCATCTTGTGACACAGGGATTTATACCTAGTTTAGTGAGTTTATCTATAATTCCAGAGTGGTGGATGGTGTCAAAAGCCTTGGCAAGATCTAGATAGGCTGTGTGAACCACCTTACCCTCATCTATGGCTTTGGTGACTGCTTCAAAGAAGTCTATCAGGTTTAGGAGAAATGATCTGCGTTTTACAAACCCAAACTGGGTGGGGTCCAGAGTCTGGAGATTACCAATGTCTTTGTGTATAAGATCCATGATGATATGTTCCATGGCCTTGCAGACCAGGCTCGTTAGGCTAATGAGGCAGTAGTTCCCGGGGTCCATAGTGGCTCCCCCTTTGTAGAGTGGGATAACCATTGCTGTACACCATTCAATGGGCACAAAGCCTGATGTGAGGCTATGACTAAACATGGTACTTAGGAGGGGTGCCAGTTCATTCTGCAATTTGTGTAGAATGCAGCCTGGGATGTTGTCAGGTCACATGGATGCTGTGTTCTTGGCTTTGGAGAGTGTGGTTTTTGCCTGTGCAGCCGTGATTACAGGAACTTTGCATTCTTCCGGTATAGAGATGGGCCCTTTAGGGGGTAAAAGGGGAGTAAAGTTAGCACTGAACCTCTCTGCCAGGATGTTGGCAATATCAGTTGGTTCTGTATATTTAGTGCTATTGTGCTGTAACTTGGAGCAGATCTGAGTGTTGCCATTGAGATTCTTGACATAGCTATAGAATGCTTTGTGGTTGTCTTTAGAATCAGTGGTGATTTTGTTTTTGTAACTAACTTTGGAGGATTTTATGAAGGAGCTCAGCTTCTTACTGAGGCTGACCTGGGATTTCCTCCAATCATGGGATTTTACTCTTTTTTGCAACAGTTTCTTTCTTCTGTTGTACAGTTTGTTTATGGCAGAGGACCACCAGATTGGCTTCCTTTTTTTTGAGGGATAACATCTTGCTTCTGTTAGGGATAGCACGATCTATGCACTCGTGTAAGTGCTTATAAAGTGCATTTGTGTAGGATTCAGCAGTTGTATGTATATTGTCCATCTGCATGGGTGATGTGAAGTTTGCTACTTCTGTCTTAAGAAGCGTGAAGTTGGCTTTGGAGAAATTGTTTACAGTGGTTTCCCTAATGGGGTGTGGAGGCGGAATGTGGATGTCTAGGGTGATTAGCTTGTGGCCGGATATGACCAATGAGGAATTGACCTCTGGTATGGAACACCGGTCACCCATGTTGATAATGACTAGGTCAAGGATATTGCTGCCCCTGGTGGGGGTGAGAATAAGTTGGTCCAAGGCATTGGAATTTATCAATTCCAGAAAACATTGAGCAAAACAGTTGGTACATGAGTAGTTTTCCCAGTTAATGGTGGGGTAGTTTAAATTACTCATTATTAGGGTGTTGGGTTATATCCTAATATTTTCCAGTGTATCAAGAAATATGGAGTGGGAAACCTGGGGCATGGTAGGGGATCTGTAGCAAGTTACAATTTGGATTGTGGTCTTGCCCAGAGCTAGCTGCACTTGAATAATCTTGGATGCATTATGCTGAACAACTAGCCTGGAGGTGTGGATATCCTTAATGAATATGGACACACCTCCACCTTTAGTGTTTCTGTCCAGGTTAGGTAGCCAAAAGGTGTGGTATAAATTCTAGCCTGGTAATGCTGGGGTGCTCTCTGGAGCCTTGAACCAGGTCTCTGTCATTGCACAGATATCAATGTTCTCCATTTTAAGGAGTGCCTCGAGGGAATGCATTTTGAGGTTTAGACTTCTAGCATTTAGTGGCATTATCCTCAGATTTTGCTTGCATGTACCTGTTAAGGTGGTGAAGTTGTCATTTGAACCTTGCCTAAAAAAGGCACTATAGGGGTGGCCAGAGCCTTAGCCAGTATTCGGAATCCCAAGGGAGACATGTGCAGGCCATCTCTGGCAAAGCATTGTGGTCTGTCGATCATGTCATCCCAGGCAGACAGATGCTGGATCCCCTTAGAATGACACCAAAAGCTAAGCCAATTGTTTTATTTTGTCCTTGTACTGTGGTATCATTCTGGGTGATGGCAGGATGCTACTCAGGGCTAGGGTCATACCTGCCTGGGCTACAAGATTGGAGAGCACCTTCATGTCTCTTTTCATGTAGTCCAGTGAGATACATCTCAGGTCATTCACACCAACATGGACAATTACAGAGTCATATTTGTACTTGTTGTAGAGTGACCTGAGTGCATGCTTTATGTGGTGGATCCTGGCACCCAACAGGCAGCTGACAGTAACTTTCTCCTTGTTTAGCCAGGTGAGTAGAACATCAGTCTGTCTGACTATAGAGTTACTTATGATTAGAGTGTTGGGTACGTTGTTATGCCTTATGTGCTGTGGTTTAGTGGCCCACTAAGTTTGTGGGTTATGTGTCATTTGGGTTGTGTTGGGGGATGGAGGTTGCTTGCGTTTCTGCTTTGGATGTCTCTTTTGCTTGGGCAGATTTTTATTGAGAGCCTCCATGAATGTAGGTGTGTGTTTCATGTTTCTATGTGATGAGTGTGGTGTGGTGCAAGTGCTTACCTTCTCCTCTTGACTGGATAGTCCAGTCTTGGGTGAAGAGAGCTTTGCTTCCAGTTTGGCTATATAAGTGCATCTCTCATAGGTTGTATTATTGGGTGGTAGGAGGAGAGGGTTGTCTGTGTACATGAGGCAATTGATGCATTGTTCCAAGATGCCCAGATTCATCAGGGAGACAGGAGAAAACACTGGGAGCTGACCCTTAGACATGCCTGGATAAGTGCATATTTATTAAGTACTAAAAATTGTTTTCTTCTGGACAAGTGAGGAAAGCTGAGTGCTGTAGTAATTTGTAGCTTATTTTGTGCTTACAATGAGTTCTGAACAAATGCTGAGCTCAAAGAAATGGATTTTACTGCTAAAAATAAAAAAAAATGGCTCATTCTAAGGGAAAATTTGAAGAGCAGACTTTATGGTGGCAGGAATAGTTTAACCCTAGCTAAGCGATGATGCATAAAGTGTATATGTACCTTTTTTTATATAGCAATAGGAAATGAGCAACCTGATTTAAACAAATTAATCAATTAACCAATAAAAAGGTAAAAACTGAGCCCCTTTCCAGCAGTCTTCGATTACACAGGTTCTAACTGCACACTCCTGTCACTAGGGTGCAGGGGAACCTTCTCCAAAAAAAGATGGTCTGGATTAGTGCTTAAGTTATACAAACAAAGCTAGATTCAGCAGGTCTGAATTTAGTCTATGCTACAGCAAACAAGGTGTACCAACTTCAGAAAGAAACAGTTCAAATAAGCCTTTAACCAGAAACTCGCAGCTCAGAAGGGCAGAATCTACCCTCTCCTCCCACAAGAGTGCAGACCACACTTTCTTAATGTAAAATAGCAGGCCCAAAGCCCAAGTGCTTAAACCAGAACTAATACACTTTAGAATAATAGACACTAAGGCTTCAATCAGCAACTCCCAACTTAGAAGGATGTAAGCTACCTGTCCTGCCACAACAGTGGAGACCACCAACCTTCTTAATGTAAAACAACTGGTCTGAAGCCCAAGTGCTTCAACCAGAGGCTTAGAATAACAGTTACAATTTAATCAGACTACTAACAAGCAGTAATAAATGCAGGAGAATAATTGCAATTAAGTACTTTCAAGAACAAGCAGCAAAAGCAAAATAAAGTAATAAAGTAGGAAGAAACACAAATACAGTAAAAGCAGATGAATAAAGCACAATTTTTATATAACAATAGAAAATGAGCAGACTGATTTAAACAAATTACCCAATTAACCAGTAACAAAGCTCAAAACTGAGCCCTGTTCCAGCAGTCTTCAATCAGACAAGTTCTAACTGCACACTCCTGCCACTAGGGTGCAGGGGATCCTTATCCAAAAGAGATAGCTTGGATTAGTGCTCAAGTTATACAAATAAAACTAAATTCAGGATGCCTGTATCTAGTCTGTGCTACAGCAACAAAGGCACACCAATTTCAAAAAGAAACAGTTCAAACAACCAGCCACAATAAGCCTTTAACCAGAAATTCACAGCTCAGAAGGGCAGAATCTAGCCTCTCCTCCCACAAGAGTGCAGACCACAAACCTTTTTAATGAAAAATAACTGTCCTGAAGCCCAAGTGCTTTAACCAGAACTAATGCACTTTTAGAATAACAGACACTGAGCCTTCAAGCAGCAATTCCCAACTTAGAAGGATGTAAGCTACCTGTTCTGCCACAACAGTGCAGACCACAACCCTTCTTAATGTAAAACAACTGGTCTGGAGCCCAAGTGCTTAAACCAAAAGGCATAGAGTAATAGTTACAATTTAATCAGGCTATCAAGCAGTAATAAATGGAGCAGAAAAAATACAACTGAGTACTTTTAAGAAGAGGCAAACGCAAAATAAAGTGCAATTTTTTATGTTAATGTACATGTCTATAACCTCTTGTTAGAGATTAATAGAGTCTGGTGTTGGTGTGTTTCTTGGGCAGGGAAAGCAGCAAAAAACAGACAGAAACATATACATCATATTCTATGCAGAATGATGACACTATTTGATGATTTATATGGGCAGAGCTGTAACTAAGGCAAGATGAAGTATGGGGATGTCCAACAAGCTATTAGGGGGCATGATCAGCACTGCAGAAGTGGCACGAGCTGGTCCTCACAAATACATTGTGTTTTTGGTAGCTGTGTGCAACTGCAGTGTTGAGTCATTTAAGCAGGTATGATATGTAATCATGTCAACTTAAATTACTGAGTCTGGGTGTTTGACTTTTAAACTGTAGCAAGGAGCACATAAGGCTTATAGAAAAACCTATTTTTTTGTTATTACATGTAGACTAAAGTGGTACTTTGCACTCTTGAGTTAAAATATTCAAAGATGCTTGGTTGTCTTACCAATGCAGAGATACCACACGTAGGACACTAAGCAGATAATCTTGTACACCCTACAATTTAATGGGACTGCAGATACTTGAGGATGGTTTACAGCATTAGTGAAGATTCACTGAACAGCAAGCACTGCACCTTATATAAATGTATAACTTGATAGATGCCCACTCCTACATCCCATATGTTTGTGTGTGTGTGTGTATGTATATATATATATATATATATATATATATATATATATATATATATATATATATATATATATATATATATATATATAGAAAGAGAGAGAGAGTATAGAGAGAGAGATCCAAACAATAACAAACGCAAACAAATAGGCTAGGCCTACAAAAAGATCTTTGTGAAGAGACATGAGTGACACAATAGGCATGTGAAGTATATATGCATTTAATTGACAGTAGTACTCGGGCCATAATAATGGGATAGATAAGGTTGAAGTATGCATATGTGCCAGCAGGTGTTGTTGTAATGATATTGAGCTGAACAAATGCTATGGACATTGGAGTCTGTCCCTGTGGGTAGTGGGCCATAGGCATCAACTGTGCAGAGCAGCACTGACTGACAAGATATAAGCCATCATACTGTGTGTAGTGTAATGGAAAACATGTATAGTAGTGTGGGTAATAGCCGGTGGTGGAGATAATGGCATAATGATGGATATGTGGATTCCAGAGCCCACCACTTGCATGATAATCAGGGCATTGTGTAATATAGTATGCTGAAATGCCATAAGTGTGTAATAGGTGTACCTGCAATCTGTCTGTATATATACTCCCTAATGTTAGGCTGTGTCTATATGTGGCACCTGTCTGTGTTGTAGCAAGGCAGAACACCCCCGCTGTATATCTATATATATATATATATATATATATATATATATATATATATATATATATATATATATATATGTATATGTTTTCTTTGTGTCTGTGTGATATAAATATAGATATATAGCTATATATAACTACAGATGTATACATATGTAGATATATATATATATATATATTTATATATATGGATATACATATATATATATATATATATATGTATATATATATATATACATATATATATATATATATATACATATACATATATATATATATATATATATATATATATATATATATATATATATATATATATATATATATATATATATATATATATATATATATATATATATATACATGTATGTATATACATATACAACATATATATATATATATATATATATATATATATATATATATATATATATACACACACATATATAGAGATATATACATGTTGGTGTCTACATATATACAATCACATACATGTGTAGATATATACATGCTCAATATGTTTGCATCACAGTGCCGCATGCTATGTGGGAGTGGATATCACGCATATCAATGCACACAACTTTACAGCAGTATCTAGGTGCAACATGGACAGGTATGTCACTTGTGAGCCCTTTTTTGAGACCTCATTGTCCTTGTCTGTGAAGTTGGAATGGGAACTCGGGAAAGGATAGCAGGTATAATTGCGGCGGTTGTTTGGGTTGGTAGCTAGAGAAGAGAGCCTATAGGGGTGGTATATGGCACATGTGGTGGGCAAACACCCTGGATGGTGAGAGTCGTCTGTAATGTGGAAGCGACATTAGAGCACATATGGACACAATGGGAACAAGGTTCCCATCCATTGACAGTCACAACAGCAGTGTCATGGACCTAAAAGTACCTGGGCTGGAGGCTGAGTTGGAGTAACATGAAGACCCTGTGAGTGTGTCATGAGGGCCTCATGGTGCTGTAGCATATCCCCCTGGTTTGTGTGTAGCTCCCTATACACCAAACCCTGAACCTGACAACCGATTACAAGAGCATGTCTGAGTATGCCCCCAGGGGGGACACCGTCCCCTGAGGAGGTTCCTCCTGAAGGTAGTGTGGACCAGTATGCCCCAGACTGGGTCCCTCATGTGAGGTGGCCTGCTAACATGGCCAGATGTTGTTGGAGACGTGGCACTGCTGACAAATATCCATTAAATGTGCTATTGTGTCACTGTTATAAAACATATGTATTTGGTAATATTCTACACAATCCCTGAGCATGTCCAAGAGCATGCATAGATATTCCCAATAACACAGAACATCAGATGTGCAGCAATCACATAGCAAGCATACCACATGCATATATGGAACCATAGTGGCCTGACAATGCTATGCAGATGAATAGTGTGTAACACGCTAGCAATTATAGTGTCCACACAGGGAGCATGGCTACAGACATGTAGCACAAAGTGTGTTACAATACAATACATATATATCACAATGCTAGTTAAGGTGTGCCATACCTATTGGGTTGTGTAAATAGTTTGTTATTGCAGTTTGGGGGGGGGTACTGAAATGTGTATTACGAACTATGGTAGCTTGCTGTATGAGTTGCTCAGACCTGTTTCTATCTTTATGTCTTTCAGGCAACATGAACATAGGGAGGCTTCCGACATACTCTGCCAGAGAAATGGAAGTCATCCTTGGATATCTCAACTACCACTACCCCATACTGTTCTGAAGGGTAGCAGAGGACCAGCAGGAGCAGAGCGCCCTGTGGAATGACCTAATGCACAGGGTCAATGATGTCGGACACCATAACCGAACGTATGAGCTGGTCCGGCCTCATTGCTCGGACCTGCTTTGCAATGCCCATTGGCATGCTGCTGCAGTCTGGGGAATCACCTTGCAATGGGGGGGTCATGCAGACAACCTCCCGACACGAGTGGCAGAACTACTCAGCAGCCTCAGTGCACCTGCCTGTAGAAATCAACAGCAACTGCTAGACAGCATTATGGAGGTAGATGCTACCTACACACCAGCTGAGGAGCATGCAGGTAAGACCACAGGGAATATTAGTAGACCACTGTTGCATATGCATCTGTATAGGTAGAGCATTGTCTTCTTCCTTTGGCTATTCCCAGTTAGGGGTTGCCACAGTGGATCACCTCTTCCCATTTCTACCTGTCGTTTGCATCTTGCTCTGTCACAACAACCACCTGCATATCCTGTCTCACCACATCCATAAACCTTAACTTTGGCCTTCCCCTTCTCCTCTTACCTGGCAGCTTCATCCTTACCATCTGTTTTCCACAAATAAGCAGCTCCCCTCCTCAGCACATGTGTAAAGCAACGCAATCTCGCCTGTCTGGCTTTGGCTAAGAACTGTCCAATCTGGACTGACCCTCAAATATACTTATTCCTTATCCTGTCTACCCTCGTCACAACCAGTGCGAGTCTTAACATCTTTAACGCTGCCACATCCCGCTATGATTCCCACCTTTTTGTCAATGCCACAGTCTCCAACACATATAGCAGAGCTGGTCTCACTACCCTCTTGTAGACCTTCCCTTACTGGTACTTGTCAGGCAGAAATCAGTCCTGACACTCTTCACCAAACACTTAACCATGCTTTTATTCTCTTCTTTACCTCTCTTCCACACTTGCCATTACTCTGAACTGTTGATTCCAAGTATTTAGACCCATCCAGCTTTGCCAACTCTATGCCCTACATCCCCACCATTCCTCTATCCTCCCTCTCATTCACACACAGATATGCTGTCATAGTCCAGCTGATTCTCCTCAACCTGTTCCCTACATATCACACTGTCATCTGCAATCATCATACTCCACGGGGACTACTGTCTGAACTTGGCTGTCAACCTGTCCATCGCCGCCACAACTAAGAAAGGGCTCAGAGTTGATCCTTGATGTAATCCCACCTCCAGTGGAAAGGCATCTGTCACCCCCACTGCAGATGTCTATGCTGTCACACTACCCTTGTACATATGCTGTACCACTATAACATACTTCTCACCCACTCCTGACTTCCTCACACAATACCACAACCCCTCTCTAGGCATCCTGTCATATGCTGTCTCCAAGTCCACAAAGACACAATGCAACTCATTCTGACCTTCCCTGTACATCTACATCAACACTCTCAGAGCAAACATTGCATCTGTAGTGCTCTTTCTTGGCATGAAACCATACTGCTGTTCACTGTTAATCACCTCCCATCTTAAACCAGCTTCCACTACTCTGTCCCATAATGTCATGCTGTGAATGGTCAATATTACCCCTCTGTAGTTACTACAGCTCTGCACACCACCCTTATTTTTAACATCCAGTACTGAAACACCTTCCATCCACTCGTCAGGCATCCATTCACATTCCAAGATTCCATCAAACAACCTCGTTAAACATGTCACTGCCATGTCTCCTAAACACCTCCAAGCAACCACAGGTATGTCATCTGGACCAACAGCCTTTCCATTCCTCATCCTCTTCATAGTTATCTTTACATCTGCCTTGTACAGCATGCATATCTGACATGTCATAAATATTGTTTGCTGCATAGTAGTAAAGAACAGATGCACATAACTGCTAGTGTTGTGGACTTGTACCATTGGTGTAGTGTAATGCTGCACCCACCCTATAGCAATGTCACAGCTGTGGCCACTAACATTGCATCTCTCACAGTCTTATGTAGGTCCCCCCGGGATACCACCAAGGCAGCAGCCTGCGGCTAGTGAGTGTGGTTTCTGTTGATGCTTGCAAATACACAGGGCATGTAATGGTTATGATATATGCCGTGCACAAATCTAACACACCTACCCTGAATGCATGCTGTACATGTTCATGTATTGTTGCTATGAAATACACTACATCGCAGTAGTGACAATGATGGGGTATTGGAAAGGTATGTCAGGTGGCTGTGAGATAACTAATGTCCTGTCATTGTGAAGTGTGTCCACAGGGATTAAGATAATGGTGGCACACACAGCCTACAGTAGGGACACATGTGAAACATCACCCTTGTACAGTGCACCAACAGATTATATACCGGTATTACGATGGTAACTGTGACAGATGTACAGTATGGCATAATGTATTAGTGTGGTCCACATAATTAGCTAGGACTTGGCTGTAACACGTGCAGTGCAGTGTATGGTGCTCTCCAGACTGACACACATGCGTAGCCCATACCTGTCAAGCATCTGTGAAAAGGCTGAAAGTTGGGAGGGGTTGTCAGGATGACACATCAGTGCACTGCAGCAGGGAGCCATAGGGATGGTAAGGATGGCTGTATCTGCACACAGACAGAGTCAGTAACTGTGGCAGATGTACCTCTACACCCACAGAAATAGTAACTGCAGTGTGTGAACACCAAGGGGTGTGCATATGAGTAGACCTTGCAATCATGCACAGTTGGGGAAAATGTGTAGGCAGACTGCCATACACAAGCAAATGCAGATGCTAGTATAGTCCTTGCAGGAATAGTGACTGCTGTAGTACACATAACAATGGGTGCAGCAACACATCATGATAATCGTGTACATACATAAGTACACACAGGACTGTATGCAATGCTGTTATCGTCTGCACACCTAACACCTTTAGTAGACACTGCATGTGGATGTACAGGACATATGGCACATATCAGGCTAATGTACTGTTAAAATATGTATGTTGTCCCATGGCAGATCAAGGAATAGTGCAGCACATCAATAAGAGTGTGTAGACTCCCCATAGCCACGGTATGATCAATCTACTATTAGATTGTTCATACATGGTCTGCTAATGTAGAGAGCTGTAAACCACACAAGCATTCACAACTGACATCTGACCACACATCATCCCAGGTATTGTTTGCTGGAAAACATAGGAGCTGTGAGCATTACAGCTGACATAAGTGACACAGTACTACACATGCAGCAATGGGATGTACACCTGTGAGTTTTGGTGCACAGTACATGGCAAGGTGCATAACAGGTGCACAGCAATACTGTGTACATGGTTGCAGTGATCCCCAAGGTAAGGGGTATCACCTACTAACACAGGCCATGCCTCACACACATGTATACTGTTGCTAGCATGGGTTTACTAAAGCTGCACTGCATGCTGTTGTGTACCATATGTTATGCATGTTGACAGTTGGGTAATGGGAGGACTGTGTGTAGTACCATTGTGCAACCACACCTGTGTGTGTGTGAGTGTGTGTGTGTGTGTGTGTGTGTGTGTGTGTGTGTGTGAGTGTGTGTGTGTGTGTGTTCATTTTGTCTGTAGATTCAATGTGGTGTAGCGGAGGGAGGTGGCTGCATGTAGGATGTATGTGTGCATGTGTGTGTGGTTGTGTGGGTGACCATGTATACGCATGTGTGAGTGGAGTTTTTCATACGGCATTACTTCCCTTTGCAGTACACGGACTGACACAAGACAAAACAAGAACACTTGTCTGATATGTAATCATGGGGCAGCTGATACTCTACTAAGGTCTGTAGCATGGAACATGCAGAGGGAGGGGAAGTAGATACCAGGTATGCCCTCAGTTTCACATACAGCAGGGAGGTGAACGATAACCCATGTAGGCAGCACTACAGATGCATTGTGGAATTACTAGACAATATCAGGGAGTGTACTGATATATCACAGCTGTCACATGATAGGTTGATTGTGCAGCATCTGAGGCCCGTACTGAGCAATACATACACATGACAGTACAGTATGTGACATTAAGGAGGGAACATATCAGCACCTCACATGTAGGGGCCAAGTTCACAAAATCCCAACATACACATTGTGAACACTGAATGATAGCAGTGAGGCTATGTACAAAGTACTACACTCATGGCATGGACTTAATGGAGTAACAGGTCTTGAGTTGTGGTCATCTCTGTAGGCATTTAGAGGAATGAGACGTTAATGAGTGGCATTAATGAGAGTATGTCACCAGGTGTGATGTATGATGGGCATCATATGGGAATAAACATGGGACTGTCTGTAGCATCACAGACAGGTAGGTATTAAGGTGGTGTGTGTGTGTTTGTGTGTGTGTGTGTGTGTGTGTGTGTGTGTGTGTGTGTGTGTGTGTGTGTGTGTGTGTGTGTGTGTGTGTGTGTATTGTTATGCAATGCTAGAAAGTACTTAAAGTGCATTTCTATCTTCCCCCCACAGGTGGAGAGGTGGGTCAGGTTCCCTCCTGCAGACTACCTGATGTTGATGTGTACGCAGACACTGACAATGATGAGACTATGTTTGAGGCACAGGTGGATTTGTCAGGGGTCGACACAGTGCCAACAGTTGACATCCCCCTCTTAGTCACCCTACCACCGCACACAGTTTCTGTGCCTATACATATCCCATCACCAGTGGCCATAGCTGAGGGACAGTTGGTGTCCAGTGGCAATGCACAGTGTAGTGTGGTGACTATGCCAGCTGTGTCTATCCACAGCAGGCATAGCCAGATGTCCAGCAGGCCACCACATAGGCAGATGTGCCAGGGTGCTCATCGTAGAGCCACTGTTCATCCTGCCCCTGACAGAGGTGCCACAACTGGTACCACCAGGCACATGTTTCAGGCTATCATGGAGGTACAGGCATGTATGGAAATGTACACCAGACAGGTCCTGAGGCTGCAGAGGGCTGCTTACTCATCTGTAAATAACAACATCCATGAACTTGCTGCTGCCCTCCGTGAACACAATGATATCATGGATAGACAGTGGGGTGAGATGGTGGGCCTCCTCAACCATGGTATGTCTGTGCTTGAACACCTGGTGGGAGTGGTGCAATGGCTGCGTGGACGTAGCCATGATACACCAACATCTGGCAGTCAACGTGGACATGCTAGGATGTCAATCCACTCCCATAGTGGAAGTAGCAGCCCCAGCACATCACTGGGGGTGCTGTCAACACCACACCAAAGAAGGCCTCATGCACATGGCCCTGGCCAGTCCCATGCAGGACATGGTTCCAGTGGACACCTGTCATCATCAGGGCAGAGCAGCACCTCAAGGCCTGTACCTGGACGTGCCCATGGAACCCCTGACAGGCACAGTCATCGTGTCCGTGGCCAGAGGCAGTGAACTGCAAACCCTGCCAGGTGTGGTCTGCAGCTGTCCAAAAATACCAGTATAGGGCAGCCACATGGCAGAACTGCGTGCATGAATACCCACACACTATGCACACACCTAGGCTGACACCATACCGACACACACCATATCAGCATGCCCTGTTCCAATAATTCACCCCCTCACCCACACAGATGGTGTCAACTGTATGGACCACCCTCGGCCTCTGGCAAACCAGCAACACACCCTGTGCATATGATTATACCTGTGCCACATCCCTGTCATCCATAACATTGATGCAGGGACAGGATAATATGGTTCTGAGGCACACGATGACTGCAATACAGTTCAGCAATGTACTGCAGTATAACATGTTGTTACTAGTAATGTGTAATGCATGCATGTTGGGTAGTTTGAGACACCCAGCTACAAAGCATGTCAGCTGTTAGTAACAGTAGGTGATTGTGATCTCCATAATGTTATCCATATGTGTTGTAGGTGTACATGTGTCAGCAGGAGGATGGTCTGCAGTCAGATTACACAAGGGTTATGGCACTGTGGTGACACCATGGCTGTGACATATCTGGAGTACAGTTGCATACATGTCACAGGTTTCTATAACAGTTAGTGCCTGTGCCACATAGACAGGTAGCTGGCCTGCTGGGACATGTGTAATCTGCAACCTTATGTAGACCCATCCACATACATGCACACTCGGCAACACTCTGACTAGACCCCTACCTAGGTATGTAGTGCTAATGAACTGTGTGTCTTTCATTGCACACACCACACAATGTGTAGGGTGAGGTGCACCAGCTTACATGTTACTTGTAGAACATACACAGATATGTACAGTATGGTAATGGGTGATGTAATGATTGTATGTGGATAATACATAGTGTGACAAACAATCATACACACATTGACAGACACATAACAGACAGACACACACCAGAGAGACCTGGGCCTATTGGTGATAACTATCTAGTCCGTGTGTCCAATGTGTTACAGGTAGGCTGTACACAGCACATGTGTAACTGACCTGTATTGCGTGTCACTTACCTGTATGGGTGATGGTGCCATTGGTCAACATAAAGAGGTACATGGGACATATACTGGGTGTACTATGGTGTAATAACAGTGTACACAGGACACATATCCCCCATTAGTTATTGTACGCACTGCAACCCATGGTGACACTCTGATATACCCACTATCACACATTGGCTACAACTACAATACAACTCATTGAATATCACAACAGTGGTACTACAAGGATATGCATGTAATGCACATGCCACAGGCATAGTAGGGTGTTGCATTGCCATGCCTCACCTATGGGCAGCAACAACAGTATCTTCACTACTTTGTGGCAATGTGTAGTGTAATAGGAATATGTGGTCTCAGAATGGTGCACCCTACAGATATGCAGACATGCACACATACACACACTTGCCAGATCTCAATGGGTTTCCCATGCCTATCGACCTATTTGTACAACACTGTTGTGCTGGCACTGCACGGCTCAAGTAGCCATTAGGGAGAAGAGTTTAACATGATACATGTCATGTCCAATACAGCAGTAGCAACATCTGACTATGTCAATGTCTGTAAGGTGGTTTTGAAGGCTGTCATGGGATTCCCAACTACAGATGTACTAACACACAGACACTACTATCATCAGTAATGCACATGTACACATGTGTCGGTACCGTGGTGCATTGCTGCAGGTGGTCATACCTGTGTACCTGGCTATTGTCCATGGAGAGATGGGTTGTGTAGGGGGTGTGTTGACATCAGTATCATGCCATGTGCCAGCAGGCAATCTATCGATACACACCATGTGGGTGACTATCAGTGTGATAGTGACATGCATCAGCCAATCCTCTGGGTGCCTTATGCACATGGCCACTGAGGTGATCCAGTTGACATGTATGCAACATGCATTACAACACATGATTGCTCTCTGTGATGGAGACCTGTACCCAAGCATGTTCTGTTGACTGTGGTAGTGTAGTGTAGGTACCCATGTAATGTTGTCCATACAGGCTGCTGTCTCCTATATGTGGCCATTACTACATGGCTGGGCAGACATGTCAGCGTCAATCAAGCATAGGCTGTCTGCATGTATTCCAGCTGAATACATGTCATCTGCACATCTGTAGAGGGACTGACAGACATCAGTTTGGCAAGTAGCTGTGCATGTGGATGACTGTGTCGACAGATGGCTGTTTGACAACAATATGTATGCCATAACTGTATGTTATAACCCCTCACTAACATGTGATTACAGATGGTACTCCACAGTTACATTCTACATGTCTGGATATTTTCCAGTAGGGGATATATACGCGGACACAGGCCACACCCCAAGAACACCACAGTGAGGCCACAGAGTCCAGCTATGCCTGCAGGTGTGCTTGTTGTCATTAGTACTTTTAGCAGTCTAACCTTGCCTGGGACAGCACTATCAGTGGTAGTACCACCATGTTACACTACATGAAAGTGTGACAGCATGCACCCTGGGTTACTACCCCTGCATGTACCACATTCACACAGATAACAGTGCTGTGCAGGTCACATATTCTAGTTCGTCCCAGAAATGTCACTCACATAACTTGCTACTGTAATAGCACATAGATGGATGTATTGGACATGGCATTACATACACTTATGACAGATGTCATTACACAGGGTTTGACATGGCCTAGTATGTTAAGCAGAGATTGCCTCTGAGTAGACAATATGCCACAGAGTATAGCTGGATGTTTCCTAGATGGTCAGCATAGAGCATCTGCTTTATGCGTGTGATCTGTTTAGAAGGGTATTCCCGTGGCCTTCCATCTGTTGCAGATGTCTCGTGAGGTGCATATGAAATGATGTGTAGTACACTATAATGTGTGTAATGAGGGATGAGGACAGTGAGACATTTACCTCCTTTACTGTGGATAAAAAGCCCTTAGTGATAATGTTTGCCACATAGAAGGATTTCATCACTGTTGTGGCAATGTTATTCAAGGTGAGAGCACTGTCCACCTGTGTCCGTAGGTCTGTCATCACATGTTTGGTATTTAGTGCACTTGCACATATGTGATAAATCATGGGTACATGGTATTTCCCAAAGGGGATAACTATAGATTCCTTGGCAGTAAGCTTGAGCCCATGGCTCTGTCAGCAACCATCTGTGTCTGCAAGGTCCTTTTGTAGAATATCCACATCATATGGGGATTCAGTAATGGCTCCCAGGTCACAGTGATCCATGACATGTGGTAGCCAGAGTCCCATAGTGTTGGTCTGTACTTTAGAGAAGCAGATGCCAAACAGCAGCAGTCCCAGGTCTGATCCCTGAGGTACTCCATGTGTCACTCATCTGGAGCTGGAATTGTAGTCGCCCACTTCTACAGTTTGGGTTCTGTCAGTAAGCCATGTGGCAACCCATTGAGTGGCATAGGACTTCATTTCTGGCTTAGTAGGTTAGTCTATGTTTCCAGAGTGAGTAATGGTGTATAAGGGCTTGCCAAGGTCCAGATAGGCTGCGTGGACCACTTCACCCTCTTTCACAGCTCTGGAGACTGATCCAAAGAATTACATCAGGTTCAGGTGACAAGATCGGCCCTCCACCAGGCCACACTGGGTTTGGGCCAGTGTTTGAGGTTGGCCAATGTTTTTGTTTATAAGTTACATGATAATGCATTCCATGGCCTTGCAGATCAGGCTTGTCAGACTGATGTGACGGTATTTCCCATGATCCAAGGTGTACCACCCCCTTGTGGAGTGGGATAACTGCAGCTGTGTTCCACTCATTGGACACAAGCCTGAGGTGAGGCTATGATGAAACATGACAGTTAGGTGTGGTGCCAGTTAATGTTGCAGTTCATGAAGTACACATCCCAGGATGTCATCTGTGGGGGAATGTGTCACTAAATCGATCTGCCAGGATATTGGACAAATCCTTGGCAATGGTTCATTTTAATGCCATTTTGTGTACCTCAGAGCACTTCTGAGCATTGCCATGTCAAATCTGGATATATGTATAGAATGGCATGTGGTTGACTTAGGAATCTTTGACAAAGTTAGTCACATAACTAGCTTTGAAGGATGCAATGAGGGATCTCAGCTCCTTACTGAGGCTGGTTAGGGAGTTGTGTACATCCTGGGATTATCCTGTTGTCTTCAACATTTGCTTCCTTCTGTTGTATATTTTGTTTATGGTTGGGGATCACCAGACTGGCTTCATATTTGTGGACAGGAGCATCTAGGTTGTAACTGGAATGGCGCAATACATGCAGGAGTGGTTGTGCTCATGTATTGCCTTATGGTAGGATTCAACAGTTGATCTTTCAGCTCCTGTCTCTATGGGAGTGGCAAGAGCTTTAAGCAGTAACCTGAATTCCATGGGCAAAAGGTGCAGACCATCTCTGCCAAAGCATCTTGGTTTGTCAATCATGTCGTCCCAGGCACACAGATACTGGATTCCCTTTGAATGACATCAGAAGCCTAGGAAATTGTTGCAGTCATTGTTGTGTATATGTATATGTGGGGTCTATATTAAAAGCACAAAGGTTTACTTACCCAAATACCTAAACGCCAACAATTCTTCATTGAACCATGAAAACACTGATCGTCCTAAAGTGCGAAATCCAAAACCTCAAATCGTCATGGTTGGCCCTTCTGCGGTATAGCTCTGTAAGGTAAGTGTGATATAGTTACGGACCTTAGGGTTAGGGTGCAGATTAAGGTAAGTGCATACATGGTAATGTATGTGAGATTTAGTGCAGGTTAGAAGTAGGGTTCTGTTAAGTGTATGTGTGTGGATTATTTAGTTTGTTTGGGTATAGCTTTTTAAGGTAAGTGTGCGATAGTTACGGAACTTAGGGTTAGGGTGCAGGTTAAGGTAAGTGCATACATGGTGGTACATGCAAGATTTAGTGTAGGGCTAGAAGTATGGTTTAGTTTAGAGTTAGAAGTAGGGTTTTGGTTAGTGTATGTATGTGGTTTATTTAGTTTGATTGTATAGGTAGTATGTAATGAACGTTGGGGTGGGACAACTATGATGGTTCGAGTTTTTGAATTTCGTGGTTTAGGGCATTTGGTGTATTTGCGGTTCATGGAATATGTGTCAGCGTTTAGGTATTCGGGTAAGTAAACCTTTGTGCTTTTAATATAGACCCGTATATATGTGAGTGTGTATGTGTATACATCTGTACATACATATCTCCATATATGTATGCGGATATGTATATCTCCATATGTGTATGTGGATATGTATATGTGTATATATCTCTATAGATATGTGGATATATATGTACACATATATGTTTACCATATGTCCAGGACATGGAGTGGAGCTGACCCTCAGCAGCATTAGTCCAAACCTCTTACTGCAGGGTGATGTCATGCATGTATTGCAGGTATATCTGTAGACTGTTGCAACTGTAATAGGGATTGTCTTAACAGACATGTTTATTGTGCGAGGTCATATCTGCTGTAGATATGTGCACCACTGCCTACATATAGACATCCTAGGGAAGCAATGTACAGTATCAGTGCAGCACAGTACTGCTCCTGTGGACTACAGCAGAGATATGACCAATATATGTGGACAGTCTGGCACTCTGTGGTCAGTCCAGATGTGTACACATTTCCCCATCATGCGAGACTTGTGGGCCATGCCTCCCAATGCTGATGTTACTAGCCATGTACATGGGTATATTACAACAATACTGGACTACATCTGCCCATACAGTGTATGCATGCACACATGCCAGCCTGTCCTGACACAATACCTGGTGGTGCAGAAGTCACATGGCCACATACTACCCAGTAGATATTGACATACATCTGTACAGCAGACCACTGCTTTGTCAGAGATACACAACAATGTCAAAAACAAAAGATTCAGTTCCACTAAGGCAGTGTACTCGAACAGTGGTATCTCAATTGACACACCACTAATAATACACTAGTCAGTCCACCAATTGACATTGGTGTAGCTGTTCCAGTTATCGTTTTTGTGGTATTTACTTAGTTGGTAAAACGCTGGCAGTATGGACTCGCTGGATGAAATGCCATCTCTTTTCTCACCCAGGCAGGATGAGATATACAAGCTACAGTCTGAGATGGCGATAGTTAAGGGCGAATTAACGAGATTGATCGAACTGTTGACTCAAGGGGAGCCTACCTATGGTGCTGGTCACATTATGACATCATCGCGCACCCTGAGGAGAGAGGAGAAGCGCGTGAGTTTTGTGGAAGCCAGGGCTAACAGTCACAAAAGAGAAGTGTTCCGACGAGCCTCTTATGGATCCAGAGATAAGTTACAAAATGGTGTCGACAACAATGTTAGTCGAGGAACTACAGGATCGGAGGTCGTTTTTCAGGATTTAGGAGCTAAACCAAAACGTATTGTGCCAAAAAAAACTTATGCTATGGCTTCCAATGGAGCTATTACAGGTACTGTTAACAATTGTAATGGCTCAAAGCGCAAAGTGGGGAGAGACATTCATAAATATTTGTTAAATGAAGTGGACTTCAACACCAATAGCAACCACAATAACTGTAAATCTAACAGAAGTACAGATGCAACATTAAAAGAATGCATTATGAGTTTTGGCAGTAAATTAAAGTTATTAAAGAGTATTCAATTAGACAACAGTTATTTAAAACAATGTATGGACACTCATATAGTCCCTATGGGACTCCGTTTTTTTTAAAGTTCCCATTGGTATTGATTTAAATGATGAAAATATTGATGAATGTAATAGAATGTTTAACAATTTTGGTATGGAATTTATGAAATTTATCATTTCTTGCAATGACAAAAAAGTATGCAAATTGTTAACTGAAGTGGAAGCTTTAAATGAGAAAATCATTAGTGACGTACTGTTTGATGAAATGGAGACATTATACAACAGCCAGTTTGACTGGGTAGAAAAAATAATTGACAAGCAGTTTGACAGAAAATGTAAGAAAATGCGGAGAGATAGGGACCAATATGCCAATAAAGAAGCTTACAAGTGGGAACATAAGAATAATAAAGCCCCCTATAAAAGTAACAGGACTGTTAGGAATGGGAATAAGTCACATGAGGGTGAACATTATGGAAAACAGCCTGTTTATTACAAAAATACACATACAAATACTAAGTTTAACAGTTATCAGACTAGGAAAGAGAATTTTTTAGAAGAGGGAGACAAACTGTGGCAACAAGAAGGATGGAAGGACACAAGTACTTACAGGTGGAGGGAGCAGAAAGAAAGACAACAGCATGTCAGTGTGAGACAACCGGGAAGGAAGTTGGACAGAACATTTTAAAGCATAATGATGTGCACTATAGTTTGGGGGAATATAACATCTTTAATTATACAAATATTGGTATCAAAAAAGAACATTTTGAATTGTTTGCAAAAGGGATGAAGTTCATCCCATACAAAAAATTCAATGTAGTTGGAAGCATTATAGATTTCAAAAAATACATTAGGAAACTGAATTTAGAATTGTTATATAGGAACAAGTCTTTTATAAATAGTGCATTCAGAGTTAGAAGCACTTATACTCCCCCTCTAAACAGCTTATTGGCTATTTATGAGAAACTGGTCATAGATGATATGTATGTTTATTCCAACATTAGTAGAAAGAACAAGATAACATACAATTTCAATTATGAGCAGTATAAGTTATTAAATGATTTGAAGAGTAACAACAAAATACGAATCATGAAGCCAGATAAGGGTGGGGGAACAGTGCTATATGATACTAATGAGTACAACAATAAGATTAATATGATGTTAATTAGCTCAGGGAATAATAAAATCTCTTCTATTAATGAAGTCAATATAGGATATCATAAAATTGACCTAGTTTTAGAAGACTTGTTCATAGAAGAGAGAATAGAACTAGATCTGTATAACTACTTAAAAGTAAATGACCCCATTATTGCTGCTATTGTAGGCATACCGAAAGTGCACAAAAATGTTCTAGATCCTCCTTTCCGTCCAATTATCTCAGGGAATAAGTCTAAACCTTTTGTGTTTGGTAAGGTTGTGGATAAATGGTTAAAATCAAGTTATGATAGAGTTCATCATTTATTAAAGGACTCATGGGACTTTTTGAGACGATTGACACCCAATCTATATAAATCTGATATTATTATGGTGACCATTGATGTGGTAGATTTATTCTCTAGTATCCCCATAGAGGAGGGTTTAAGGAGATTAAGCAACAGTATGGACGAACTAGGAGTTACTGACCATGATAGAAAAAATTTAATTTTGGAATTCGTAGATATAGTATTAAAATACAACTATGTGTATTTCGAAGGAGAATATTACAGGCAATGTAAAGGGGTGGCGATGGGGGCAGCTTGCACCCCCATATTCGCCAATTTATTTTAGCTTGACTGGGAGAAAGAACATATACTTAACAGTGAATGGTGGAAATATATAGAGTTATATGCCAGATCCCTGGACGACCTGTTCTTGATTTGGAATGGGGGTGCAGAGAAATTATCTGAGTTTATAGTATATTTGAACAATAGGTGTGAGTACTTACAATTCACCACTTGTATGAGTAAGAAAACAATATCTTACCTAGACACTGAGATAACTGTAGGGAATGAAGTTGTAAGAAGCACAACAGTTCACCACACCACATCAAAACATCAAAAATTCATAGAAAAAAGACATTAACGTGTATTTTAACTTGTTTTATTAAAAACGGTGTTTGCTGCTACCTTGGTGGACTGACTAGTGTATTATTAGTGGTGTATCAATTGAGATACCACTGTTCGAGTACACTGCCTTAGTGGAACTGAATCTTTTGGTTTTTGACATTGGTGTAGCTGTTCCAGTTATCGTTTTTGTGGTATTTACTTCGAGATACACAACAGTTATGGTTGCCTGACAGTGGTATGTCCTGCAAATAACTGGACATAACAGCATACTGTGTAATTACACTTGGCTGCTAGGCATGTCACAAACCACTGTGCAAAATACAGGCAGACTGCCACAACAGTGGACTACATTTTCTGTGAAGGAATACACATGTACTTGCAATTAGCGGCCTTGACATGTGATATACATGATTAATATGACACTATAATGACCATCTGATAAACACCATCCCCATATGTACCACTCACACAGTAAGCATACATAAACTGGTCATGGCACAGTGAGGTATATTGGCTGTCAGTGGTATGGGACACGTGCCTGGCCCTACAGACGTGTGAACAAATAGGGTACCATACACAGGAGCAGCATGTAAGATCACATAGTACATGATAAAGAACAATTGCATCTACCACGGTCTGTGCACTGCCCAAGGTAGGTATGCACAATACACAAACTGTCATCAAATTCCTAACTCAGGGGTCAGCAACCTACGGCTCTGAAGCCACATGTGGCTCTTGCAAACTGATGTAGTGGCTCCCTGTTCCTCTGAGGATTAATGGCCACTGTACCACATCTCACACACACACACACACACACACACACACACACACACACACACACACACAGAGATCAACCGGGCCAACACAGGAACACAATTATGGACGGATGTTAGGTATTGCTCTGATATACTTAGTTCTGTCATATTTAGTATAACAATATTTGAAACCCTATATGCAGTGTTATCTTCATTTTAGGGGACAAATAGCTGTTGTGGTTCACGGTGACTTTACTTTGGTGGGAGAGTGGACACACATGACTCCAGGGATACTGAAGGTTGCAGACTCCTGCCCTTTGTACACAGACTACAGAAATGTACACACAACTACAGACTGTTAAAGTCATGTCCACAGTAAAAGCCAGTACTATACACAGCATGTCCAGCAGTTTGTTATCTGACTGGCTTGTTATCATGTATGATGTTAATGAATAATGGTATACAGAACATATGCACCATATATGTGTGGGCTTCCTTTGCACAACACATGTTTGCCCCTCTGCAGTGTAGAGGTCAGTGTATGTAACATTGTTATATGCTCCTGTAAGTCAGTCTAGGGGGGTGGGAGCACCATAATTAACCTAGGGTGTTACAACATTTGAGGTATACCAGTAGTAAGCTGGCTTAAGGCATGTGGCTGTACAATAACATACTTTCACCTTGTAAACAATGCTGCCCTAGTGATTACTGCCATACAGCCTGTTCTGTTTGTCAGTGCAATTGTGATGTTTCATTTATGGATTGTTATGTAACAGATACATCCCATTGTGTCAACCTAGGTCTTTTCCACCTGGGGACTGAGTACAGAGTGTAGTTAGAGGCTGCTGGCCTGTATATCTGCATTACGTACTGTTGATTGAATGTTATCCTCTGGCCCAGTCTGTCTTTCCTGTTGTACTACTTGAAGGCCTTGGCGTGGACACCAACATATGTTATGCTCTCAGATAACAGTAATAAATTATCTGTTTGAGGGTTTCATTCCTCTCATTGTATGTATTTCAAAGTCTAACAGCTGTATGACATGACATATGCCAATGTATTAGTACACAAATAAACCTTTAAACATATGCAAACCTGTGTTTTGTGTCACATCCTTTGATTTCTCTGTGGGTACATGTTTCAGGCAACAATTGTCTTTGGTATGGGAGACTCATACACTGTCCATCTGATGAGGTTGCAACTGTAGGGATACTGGCTGTTCAGTGTAGTGTGCACCCTCCAATTATGTATCTTCCTAGACATACATTTGTGTGTGTATGTGTAGTTGCATATATGTGTGTGTGTGTGTGTATATATATATATATATATATATATATATATATATAT